>NC_056508.1:24416612-24434404 GCF_014905685.2 Nematolebias whitei | reverse complement strand
TTGGCAAAGATGGCAGTCACTTCATGACAAAGTTGCAAATGCAAAACAGAGTTTTCTGTCTCAGTCTGTATAATAACAATGTTACAGTGAGAAGAAAGAATTTGCACATGGAAGGAAGAGTGGAGACCCAGAGAAGAGGAGCTTCCTAGAAGATTGCCCACTGCGCTCTCTGAGGTCAGCAGACCAGATGCTCCTTTCAGTTCCAGAAACACGTTGCAAGCTCAGAGGTGACAGGGTTTTCTCTGTTACAGGTCCAAGACTGTGGAATGAGTTGCCACTGCGTGTCAGGAAGGCTCCCACACTCACAGTCTTTACGTCTCGCCTGAAAACCCACTTTTATTCCCTTGCCTTTGACACGGTGTGATTTGTTTTGATCCTGTCTGTAGTCCACAGTGTTGGCCAGTTAGTTATCTGCTGCTTTTTGTATCTATATATTTATTTTATGTTTTCCTGTCTGCTGTGCTTGTTTGTTTCTATTGTACAGCACTTCGGTTGGCCTTGTTGCTGTTTTAAGTGCTCTACAAATAAAATGGTATGGTATGGGATGGTAGAAGATCTGCACTGCAGTTTCTCATTAGTGTAAATGTTCATGTCGAACAGAACGTCTCAACACCAGCAACACCAGTGAGACCAGAACTCCTTGCCTTCTCGTGAAGTATGAAGAAGACAACTGTTGCCATTCGTGCCTGCAAATAACCACACAGTTCCACATAAATCACCATGTAATACAAACTGACAGTGATGTAAACATTTATTAAAATGTTATCACATGATGTGCTATAAATCTTTTGAGGTTGGAGTTGTTTTAGATGGCAGTGATCCACGTCACTCTGAGACCCACTCAGACCAGATGTCAGTTCATGGTTTGGGCCCATACAGAATAAAAAAAGCAGAATTTGATGTCTTAAACAACTCCAATCACAAAATCTTTACAGAGGTTTACGCAAATGCTGTATTTTTGAACTATTACACTAACTTGACATAGATATTTCAGCAGAAATAATAATAAAGTCCTGCAGAAAAAAAAAAAAGTTTCACCAGAAGTGCTGCTGCTATTAGCTTTTGCAAAACACCACATTCTTCTACATGAATAATAATGGAATACAAAACCAACAATGATACAGACGTTTACAAAAACAGCACTTGCATGAACACAATGACATTTTTTAGATTGCTGTTGTTATCAACTTTCTACTTTGGTCCTGGCTCCACTGACATTAGTTAATAGCTTGTCAGTCTGGTTCGATTTAAACTTTTTCATCCAAACTGCAGTGATTCAAAGAGTTTTCTAAGATCAGTTCTTCACAACTGTTTTTAAAGAAACAAACTATATCTAGACTATCTCTTGAATGTTTCTCACAGAGCACACTGGTCCTGGACAGACAGAGATACACAACTTCCACTACCCCCCCCCCCCCCCCCACAAAAAAAAAAAAAGTTTGAGACTTGCAACAAAAACAGGAAGTTTCTGATGAGGTACTCAAAAAACTGTGGTGCACAGATGAGTCAGGGCATGAATAATTCCACCGCCGGTCCAATCCTGCCACTTGGCATGCAGAAATGTGCACGGGGTGTGTGAACATGCTCCAACATGGTCATGCCCATGACGGGAAGCTTACAAAGCAAAACGAAAGTGCATTGAGTGAAAAAAGGACGACACCTTCTGAAGGTTGGTTTAGAAAGCTGGACAACTTTAAAAAGCCTTCTGCTGGCTCATCCCACACTTCCTATTAAAGTGAAAACCACCACATTGAGCTGTAATAACATTCATCTTCCTGATCCTCTCCCTGGAGCCCTCTGTCCTGTAAACCATTTCAGGCATCCGCCATCACAGATGACTTCCTTCAGAGTTTATCAGGCTCCAAACAAACTAAACACGGAGGCGACTCGGTGAAGCTCTCCTGGAACTGACCTCCCTGCAGAATGTGACTCTTTGGTGCTAAACTGAGACAACACGAGTTAAAAGGACAGGTGGGAGTTGCTCCTGGCTCCACAGACCACGTGCCTGCAGAACTCCTCTCCAGCTCAGGGTCAATAAAACTCTTTGAAAAGTTATGAATTATTGATCAGCAGTCTGATACTCACTATCTCTGCTGCGAGGATGAACCCTTTCTGCGTCTTCACGTAACTTGTCAGCTTCTCCAAGAAGTTGGCAGCAGCACTGGAGCCGGTGGTGTCAGCCATCCTGTTCACATATACCGAGCCGACCAGGAGCAGGAGGTGCACAGAGCAGGAGGTGCACAGAGCAGGAGGTGCACAGAGCAGGAGGTGCACAGAGCAGGAGGTGCACAGAGCAGGAGGTGCACAGAGCAGGAGGAGCGCGTCGACAAACAGTGACGGGCTGAAGGAACAGGAGGAGAAACTTCAAGATAAGTCCCTCGCTGTTTCTGTTTCCACTCTTCTTCTTCTTGTTGTTGTATTTGCGGTTGGCAAACAACTTCAGGAAGCGCTACATTACCGCCACAAACTTATTCTTCTTCGTGTCTTTTTATTGCGGTTGCAAACAACTTTTAGGTGCACTACCGCCACCGTCTGGATTGGAGTATGGACCAGATGATATACCTCTATGATCTGTGCAGCCATTCCTTTATCTCTAACTTACTTTTATTTTTAGTTAACTCACTAATAACTCTCTTTCCTTTGTATACTTATTGCATTCTAAGAAAATATGTTTTATTGTTTCTAATTGTCCACAATGATCACAACAGCCTGTAACATGTTTATTGATTATTTTCAGTGTGCTGTTTAATCCCGTGTGACCAAATCTCATCCTCGAAATAATATCTTCTTCTTTTGTTCTATTACATTTCCTGAATTCCCCCACCTTTTTTTTGGATATTATAATAAAATCTAGCATTGTCTCCATTATCCCAATGCTCTTGCCATTTCTTCTTAATATGTAACTTTATTATATTCTTAACCTCGTTTTTATTTATTTTAACGTTTAAATTCACAATATTTTTTCTTGTAGCACTTTTAGCAAAATGGTCAGCCATCTCATTTTCCATTATTCCAATGTGTGCAGGAATCCATATTAGTTTAACCTCTGACCCATATTTATTAATCCTGAAAATTAGTTGTGCTATTTCCAGTATAATATCTTGTCTTGTATCTGAATGTACCTCCTGAATACTTATTAATGCACTACTTGAATCTGAACATACTAAAACTTTTTTCCTCTAATCTCTTCAACCCACTCCAAAGCCATAGATATTGCCAATAATTCCCCGGTGTATACTGTTAAATTGTCAGTTATTCTCTGCTATTTAACATTTTAGATGCATCAGTATAAATCTTGATATATTCTGAGTATTCGTTTCCTATATATCTTTCCACCTCATTACTTTCTAATTCTCTCCCTTGTTCCAGTAAATTTAAATCAACTTTGATTTGTCCAAGGACCCATGGTGGGACAACAGGAATAGCAACTGCAGGACTAATATGAAAATTATTTATTCCTATATCTTGGGTTTGATTCAGGATTATCCAACCAAAACTATTAAATTGTTTCTTTTCTTTCTCTTGACAGGGTTGGAGAGTATTTTATGGCGGACGAGTTTCTTTATGTCCTTTAATATTTGCCCAGTAGGTTATAGCTATTTGTGTTCTTCTAAGCTCCAGTGGCATTTCTCCCATCTCAACCTGCAGAGCTGATACTGGAGTTGTTTTCATGGCTCCACAACAAAGTTTTAAAGCTTGATATTGTACTTTATCTATTTGTTTTAATAATGCGTTTGAAGCCGAGTTATATAAAATGCATCCATAATCAAAAACTGATCTTATTAATCCAACATAGATCGTCTTTAACGCTTTCCTATCTGCGCCCCATTCTTTACCTCTCAGACATCTCATTATATTTAGAATTCTTTTACACTTTCCTACTATTTTATCTATATGTATTTTTCACGTAAGTTTTTTATCAAACTAGATACCCAGATATTTGATTTGATTTACTTTTTCTATATCGTCCCCATATAATTTGAGATTTATATTAATGTTTATTTTTTTATTTGTAAAAATAACTGATTTCGATTTGGATGTTGAAAATCTGAATCCCCATTCTAATGCCCAATTTTCTACATTATTTAATGCTTCTTGTATTTTCCTTTTAACAAATTCTATATTTTTCCCCTTTTCCAAATAACTCCCATCATCTGCAAATAATGACACGCCAAAAGATGTATCTATATTACTAAAAATATCGTTAATCATTATTGTAAATAATATAGGACTAATTATACTGCCTTGGGGAGTCCCATTTTCTACTTGATATTCTGAACTTATTTCTCCATTTATTTTAACAATAATACTTCTTACGGTTAAAAAGTTTCTTATCCATCTATAGATCTTTCCTTTTATACCCATCTGTTTTATTTTAATCAATAAACCTTCTCTCCATAACATGTCATATGCCTTTTCCACATCCAAAAAAACTGCTGTCACACTTTCTTCATTAGCCTGGTCCCGTCTAATTTCATGTTCCAAACATACTGCTGGATCTATTGTACTTCTGCTTTTCCTAAAGCCAAATTGATACGATTTTATCTTCTCCTTAGATTCTAAAAAATACATTATTCTATTATTTACCATTTTTTCCATAGTTTTACCTAAACATGATGTAAGAGCAATTGGTCTGTAACTTTCTGCTAAATTAGGATCCTTCCCAGGTTTACAAATAGGGACAATAATTGCTTCTTTCCATTTGTTTGGTGTCCTCCCTTCCTCCCACACCTTATTATATAATTTTAATAATATTTCTTTGCTCACATCACTAAGATTATTCAACATGCAGTAACTGATTTGATCTTTGTCAGGAGTTGACTTCCTGGAACTTTTTAATGCTTTATTTAATTCCATCAAAGAAAACTTCATATTAATAGTATCCTCATTATCTTCCTCATTCTGAAGTAGTTCAGTGTTCATTCTTAATGTTATTTCTCGTCCTCTTTTTTCTTTATTATTCAGATTTTCTGTACTATGTATTTTTGCAAATGCTTTAGCTAATACTTCAGCTTTATTTTTATTATCAGTTACAATATTTCTGTTATCTTTTATTATTGGAAAATAATAATCTCTTGAATTCCCAGACATTTTTTAATAGTATTCCAAACCCTGGTTATTGGAGTATTTTTTCCCAGTGTGTCACAATATTTTCTCCAATAATCCCTCTTAGCATATCTGATAATTTTCCTAACTTCTGCTTGTTTCCTTTTATAATTGATCAGATTATGGAAACTAATAGTCCTTTTCAAAGTTTTGAAAGCCTTTTTACGCTGTTTAATTGCTGCTGTACATTCTGGTGTCCACCATGGTACTAACTTCTTCTTTTTGAGTCCATTACTTTTTGGAATAGAGCTTTTGGCTGTATCAATTATACATTTACTAATTTCCAAGTTTAATTCATTTACCGTTTTATTTGTATTTATATTTTTCATATTAATCTCACTCATCATTTTAAATTTGTTCCAGTCTGCCTTTTCAAACTTCCATCTCCCCTCAATCTTTATTTGGCCTTGTTCTGTATCTATTCCAATGTTGGTAAAAAATGGATAATGATCACTACCTATTGTGCTTTCTTTGAATATTGTCCAGCTGCTAATGTCAGCAAGAGATTGTGATATCAGTGTTGAATCAACTGCAGATTCCTTTCCCTTTACAAAATCCACCCGAGTGCCTGATCCATTATTTAAGATTACCAGTTCCTTTTCATCAATTACTTCTTCTGTACATAATTATAATACTGATTAATGTATTCCTGTACTGTATATTTATCCACAGTAAAAGATTTATTCTTGTTTTTCTTTTCTAGTAATGAAAAATCTACTATAGCATCAGGAAGTACCCAAGGTGGTATTGGTACTTTGTTTTTCTGCTCTTCATTCCTCACTGTTATCAACAGGTTCCCATCTTGAGTCTTAGCTAGTGTCAGCTCTCCAAACTTCTTCTTTAATTCTTTTGACAGAGCTAACGGATTTAACTGTATATACCTTCATCCTCCTTTCTAAACTTTGATTAATTTGGATTCTTCCCCAACAACCGTCTTACTAACCACATTGTTTTCCTCAGAACTGTTTTCTTCTAGACTCCTTTTATTACTTTGCGAAGTGTCTTCCTTTCCATTTCTCTTTCTTCCTGACGCTCTACCACCACGCACCTGTGTCCACTCACCTGACTCCATCTCATCATCCCCATCACTCTCAACTTGAGACGTCATAGCAGTCCAGTCACAAACCAGTTTTATGCCAACCGCCCAAGGCTCTTGTGTTGACTCAGCTCCAACTTTCAAATTCGCCACCAAACAAACGCCGTCCAGTCCTCAAAGCCTGACTTCTTCCCCCCCTCGAGTCAGCCTACAGAACTAGACTGAGAGACCATTTAAAGGCCTTTGCATGTGTTTTGAGTTAATTAGCTGATTAGAGTGTGGCACCAGGTGTCTTCAATATTGAACCTTTTCACAATGTTCTAATTTTCTGAGATATTGAATTTGGGATTTTCCTTAGTTGTCAGTTATAATCAACATTAAAAGAAATGAACATTTGAAATATCAGCCTGTGTGTAATGAATAAATATAATATACAAGTTTCACTTTTTGAATGGAATTACTGAAATAAATCAACTTTTTCATGCTATTCTAATTTTATGACCAGCACCTGTATGTGTGACTGGTCCAGTGTGGGAGGGATGGGGCAGGAAAGGTTTTTGTTTTGCGTTCTTTTGGGGTTTTTTTGTATCAAAAAAAGCAAAGATATCAATAAAAATACATTGTTAAAAAAAAAAAAAAAGCTCTCACACTGTTGCTGTCATTCAATGTTTTCATCTGTCTTCCAGTTCAACATCTGTTACTGAGACACAATCAATATATTTTATATATTTAAATTTCATAGCAATACAATAGGACACAAGAGTTTCTTTCTTCTTCAGCACGTGCTCACCTAAAGATTTCTGGTGTTCAGTTTCAAATAATGCCATCTTCTAAGTTGTGTCTGGTCCAGTTGTAAACATCTGGAAATTAAAGGTGAATTGTTGCTCTCGTATGTCATCTTCCACTTTTGATGTCAAATGATTTTGGTTGAACGCAAAGGTAAGGACATTGGCCTCACTGTTCCAATACTATCAGAGGAGACTATAGATGAATATTGCAGCTGCATCATATCAGAGAGCTATGAGCAGTTTATTTTAAGCTGAAATCTAGACACACGAGTAGAAAGTTTTTGCTTTTCAAAGACCTTCTACAGCCCAGAGTCTATAGACTCACTGTTGAATCTTCAGCCTTCTAGATACAACCTTTATAAAGCCATAGTCCCATATATCAAACTCAAGGCCTGGGGGCCAAATATGGCCCTTCTTAACAGTTTATCTGGCCTCCAAGATAATATTTTCAAAGTAAAATATTTTCAAAGTAAAATATTTTTGTCGCTTGACATTTCACTAAAAAACAGCATATTTTTTTATTTAATGAAGATGTCTCATGAAAGTAGGACTTCCCATTCGTTGATGGTGATGATGACTCTAGGAGGTGTGGCCGAGCTCTGAAGAAGATGGGTTGTCTGTCTACGTTCGGCCGTTGTTTGTGACCGCATGGTGGAGATACAATGGCCCAGGGCTGGTGATCTTGTATTTTACATGTAAAATAAACCTTCTGAAATGGAAGACAATTGCTCCTCCTCTCCCTGCTCCAGATCAGAACACATTCTTTCAATTGGTGACCCCGGACGTTAGTTCTGGTAGCGGGAACAGAAGAGGGGAGGGAGTTGTTTTCTTTTTTGCTTCGGTTGGGCGAACTTCGCTCTGCAGTCAAACGGCGCCGTAATATGAACAAGGTGGGCGGAAAATATTTTCATTCACCCTTTCTGCACATTGGGCATGTTAAAATTGTAGTTGTGGACTGTAGAGGGATTTCCCCCATGGTTCATGACTGTCGACCATTTGTTTCTGACGATGTTTCAGAATTTTACCTAACATTCATGTGTCCGGTGCAGATACATGACTGCATGCAGCGTACAAGATCACATCTTATATATGAAGGCCTTGTTTTACATATTATTTTGAGACCGGCAGCTGAGTTTCGACCTTTTCTGTGCAGTTCTGGCTCTCTGCCAACCATTTTAGGTGTGCTTACTGATTTATGTGTTGGGATTAAGATGGTGTTGTAACATTTACAATCATTACTTGTATTTCTTATGTGTAGTTCAGGGTGAGTGTGTAAGTGCCTTTTTGGTTCGTTTGCCCGTTTTAGTAGCTGCTTCATGCGTCTATGTACCGTCCACGGACGGTAGGACGAGTTATGAGTTCCTGCCTTCGGTGAGGAGACGAGTACATGGTCTCCAGATTTATTTTCATATTTGATTTTTGATACATGTCCTGTTGAGATATTGGTCTCCAGATTTCTGTTTATATTTGATTTTTAAAGTACTGCTGTTGAGTAATGGACTCCAGAGTTACTGTTAGTTTAGGTCTGTTGTTACATTTACGTTGGTTTGTGAGTTTCTTTATTTTTGTTGCTGTGACTCGTCAGATTAGTCTCAAGACGATTGTAGGGGGCAACTTCCCCTGAACTTCTCTTTGATTACTCCTAATAGCTCTTTGCTTTTTGTTTTTGCTGAGGGAATAATGCACAAAAAGGCTCAAGGGACAGTTTCTCATGTTTTGTTTCTGTGTGGGTTGACTGACAGCTGCAGGACTCTGGGTCTTCTGTGATTCCTGTTGGTTGCTGAGAACCATATTTTATATATATATATATATATTTTTTTTATTATTATTTTCTTTTCTCTCTTTTCTCTCAGGCCTTTTAAGTCAGTATACATGGTCTTTGTTCAACCATGCTTGCTTGTGAACTTATGGCTGTCTGCAAGGAGGACAAGTTTAGGCCTGTACATTTTCCTGACGAACAGATAACCGGTTCAGCTGTGAAACTTTCAGCGATACCTAGGTCCCGGAAATTGTAATAAATTTTCCTGAATTTCATGTTTCTCTGTGTGAAAACTAATCTTTATCTGCTTATCTCTCGTTGGACAGATTGCAGGACACGACATACGTTCCACAGCTGTGCTGGTCGAAAACTCCTGACCTGTCCCGCTTTACATGGTTCACATGTTATTTGATTATACTTACCTGTTTATATGATGTTTTTTTTATACAGGTTTTCATGTGTTTGTTCATACAATGCTGGAGGTATATGCTGTGCTTTTTGCAGGTCACTAGAGACGGTTGGGCAGACTTCATCTTTTCTGATGCCTGGCTCATCAGCAACACTGTTTGTTTGGGTGCTACATACACTGATCGGTTGTTACAATTATAGTATGGTATTTTGTTAACCAATATATTATGTTCCTCACATTGGTGTATTTCTACAAAGATAACATACACACAACTTCAAAATAACATCAATTCTCAACCTGTACTGAAAACAGTTTCTGCGTCTCAGCGCCACCAGCTGGTGAGAGGTGGTGACGTCAATTTGAACCCCGCCCACTGGAACCGGTACTGAAAGCGTAATGGAAACACAACCTGTACCGCACCGCGTAGAGTAGAGCCGTGCTGTACCGGTACTACAGGTACTAATGGAAAAGGGGCAAGTGGTCGAGGTAACGAGCTCGTTTGGGTGAAGCATGATGTCGTGCATCGTACCAGACTTCAGAGCATCATTTACAGACTGGACCATTGCAGGTCTGGTGTTCCACATCATCTCTCCACAGCTGGACCAGTCCAGAGCCTTGTGTAACCTAAAAGTGAAAGAAGACAGTGCACAAGTCAAAATAGTGTTACAGTGACTACAAATTACAATTTGTTGGCCTTTCTTTTGGAAAAAATATTTGATCAAAAACAAGAGGTTTACAATTGAAATTAAGTCAAGAAAATGTGACATTTGCAAATATAAATTACAGAAGCTCAATTTTTCTTTATTTCACTTATCATATTTTATAATTATTTAATCAGCGTCACCAGGCAGAGATTACAAGATTGTATGTATCTTACCTGCTCTTTAGAAGTGTGTGACAAGGGTCTTTGTGTCCAAAGCTGTTTAACAGCTTTCTTCCAGAGCTAACAGCTTCCTGTGTTAGGTAGAAAAATGTAATTAAATTAAAGACAAACAAAAAGCTTAGTGCTACTTCTTGTGCCATGCTTTCTAAAACAGTTATTGAATAAAATATTTACTTATGTAGGTAAACATAGATGTTTTAAAACCTGTTAAAATACACCAGAATGCAGGAAATAGCAGCTACTTTATTTAAAAAGTTATGGGGGAGGACCCACAGACCTCACACCAATACGTCCCCCCTACAATAACAGTTATTATAATGTATATGTAACCAGCCTTTCATATAAAAACTGTGATATTTTTACCGGAGAATGAGTGCACTTTAACCAGGAAGAGTTCGAGTTGTTTTTTTGTTTTTTTTTACATTACAAACAGCAACATATAATGAAGATTTTAACCTAAAAACCCACATAACAAAGCAGAGCATAATTTTTAAATTAAAAGGGACACGGTGGAGAAAAATGTGCTGTTTGAGTCTGTTCATTTACTGACGGTGTTCTGTCGGTTAGTGATACCCATCAGATTGTCATAAATTTAGTTCATGCGCATGCGCGCGCATTCAGCAAGAAGCCCTCCACGTGCAGAGTAGTAGTCAGTTTATCATACTAAACAAGATCTACACTACAATATACGAAAATAAACAAGTCGGTCATTTTTTTTGGTGTATTATTGTGTCTTTACACAATTTCAAGTGTATAATGCATTTTGTGGAACGTAAGTAAATTGTTTTCGTGTATACATGGTCTTAATGTGTATTTTCACGATTTGCGGTGTGCACGCATGCACGCGTATTCTGAGTAGTGGTCGTCAGCTCTTCATACTCTACAACATTTCAGTTTATCGCACACCACAATATATGAAAAAAGTAAGTCAGTCATTTGTGTTGATGTATTATTGTGTATTTGCGCACGCACGCATCTTCTGGACAGTAAGTAAATTGTTCTGGTGACGCTTTGCGTGTAATATGTGCGCGACTTCAGGCGGAGCGAAAACTGCGTGTATGTGCGAACAGTGCAAAGTTAGTCAGAGTTTTGTGAATTTAATTTAAACAGGACAATATAATCATTCTGCCTGCTGCACACGAGGGCTGCAGATTACATCTACTAGCATATTTAGCTACTTTAACTACTTTAGCGTTTCTTCCGACGCGATGAACAAGCTGAAAGCTCTGAGTGTGTCAGTATTTACAGTAATAAGATCGATCACGTTTTGTTAAGAGGTGGGACACAATCTTATTCATGTTAAAGCAGAAACACAGAGCCCAAGTGTATTGTTGTTCATACATTGCAGGGCAAGGCAGGTCTAATAGTTGATAATTTTAATTTTTTTTTATTAATTACTTTAATTGCATTTTAAGCCCAGATGGATTTTGGACTCAGTGCAGCTCCAGATTAAGCGTCCCCCTCAGAAGAGCTCATGTCACTTGTGACAAACTGTGACATCAGCTGCTTAGAAGATGAGAAGTGTCTCATTATTCCTAATGGACAAAGTGCTCGATTCAAATGATCAAAGATTCATCTCTGCCACAAATACCTTAATCTCTTTAAAATGCGGTAAGCAGATAAATATTGTGTACTACATACACAACACACCAAAGAGCACTGTATGAAGCTAGAGAGAAATTAATAAATAGTTGTTTTTATTAGTTTTATCCATGTAGCAGTATAGAAATATACCTGGCTAGAGACACGTCACTTCTGGTTAAATGAGGTGTACAGAGTGTTAAAGAGGCAGCAGTGCTTCTTCTGGCACCTGGGTTCTTCTTGCTCCCACTACGTGGCTCGCAGCCTGTGTGGGTTTGATTTTGGCTGAGCGTCAGATCGTGTTATGTGTGCTGTTCTGGTCTTCGTGGGGTGGGGTAGGTGTCCTCTCTTGGTGCACTATAGTTGATCTTTCTGGTTTGATTGCAGGTGAACGCCTAGATTGATGCCTTCCTCCTCTTCCTTCCAGTGTGTGTGTGTGAGTGAGTCTGCATGTGTGTGTCAGCAGGTGAGTAGTTGAGTCCCGACTTACATTGTCAGCTTCAAGTTTAATACCTTTTGATAGTGATCAGCTGACTCTCACATGTGTTTTGTCTCTACAGAGGACTACAACTGTCTGGTTTCTCCAGATTACTGCACTCGTCTCCAGACGCCCATGGCTGCGTCACAGGACTCCTCCACACACCGATGTTTGGGGCGCGGTCCCTGAGAACTCGTGTCAGTGGCGTGGTTAATTAGCCACACACCTGGGTCTGGACCATAACTTTTAAACTGAGTATTTGGTTTAAGTTTTAAATAATTTATTTAAATAGTTTCTTCATTTTGTTTTTTTACAGCCCATTGACTTTGTGAATTACAGTCTATAATGTAGATATTTAGTTTGGCTGACATGAATTTATTGTTGGTAGTTGGGTCATGTATTTCGTTGAGTTATGTGTCCATCCATCCATCCATTATCTTTACCCGCTTCTTCCATTTTTGGATCACGGGGGTCGCCGGTGCACATGTCCAGCAATCACTGTGTGAGGGGCTGGGGACACCCTGGACAGGTCTCCAGTCCATCACAGGGCCACATAGAGACAAACGAGACAAATAACCATTCACTCTCTCTCTCACCTAGAGACAATTTAGTGTTACCAGTCATCCTAACATGCATGTTTTTGGTCTGTGGGAGGAAACCAGAGCACCCGGAGAAAACCCACACATGCACGGAGAGAACATGCAAACTCGACCCAGAAAAGCCCCCAGACCGGGATTTGAACCAGGGACCTGCTCGCTGAGAGGCAGCAGCTCTACCAGTTGCGCCACCATGCCGCCCTCATTGAGTTATTATATTTGTAATTTGTTTTTTGTTTTCTTTTTGGTTATACTTGGTTTGGTATTTGATCTTTATTAATTTTGTTATTTTCTTTTCCAGTTGCTGGGGCTGTGCTGGTTTGGTGGTCTTCTTCCGGTAACCTCAGCTCCTGGGTTTTGTTTTTTGCTAAACTGTGTTTCCTTACCATACTTTTTGCTGTATAAGTCGCACCTTGTCCCTTTGCGCTTCCGTTAATCGGCTTTTGAAATGCAGCTGATTCGATCATCAAAGTGCATTTATTAAAGAAAAGTTCAACCGAGACACACCTTTACTATAATTTCGAGCAAACAAATAATTGTTTTTAAGCGTTAATCTTGTTAAACTCTTGTTAAAGTCCTCCCATGCATGCTCCCGCAGCCACCATTTGGCAGCCAATCGATTTTTGGCACACCGGCCCACATTTCCAGGTCGTCAGCGGTGACGAGTAACAAACACGATGCATCAGCAGTAATGCATAATAGATGCAACTTGTATGACGAAGCAACGTACTCATGGTTTTTTTTCCACTTTAGATATATTTGGACTGATGCGACTTATACGGCGGTGCGACATTTATGGCGGCAAGGACGGTTATCTTTTTTTAAACTTCAAAAAAATACATTTTTCTAAAAAATAAAATCTTATAATAACAAAACCAGAGATGAACAGATGTGTTAACAGCTCAAATGTTTTTAAAGGTCAAATTAACTCGTCAATGACTCCTCGAGAACCGAAGCATAATCTTCACCTATATGACTTGTAAATAAAGAAGGGAAAGCTTTTTCTGAACAAATCACTTTTTTAAATACCATTGTTTATTTCCTAAATCAGCATTCTAGCACCCCATCAGAATATAAGAGCTAAATAAATAATGCTCCTCCTCTCCCTGCTCCAGATCAGAACACATTCTTTCAAAGCCAAGAAAAATTAGTTAGAATTTTACATAATCTTTGATTCTTATGCGGAAAAGTCAAACGTGACTGACGAAACTCTTGTTGAGGAACCTGCAAGCAAGAAAAAAAATCTGACTGAAGGTAATGTATAGATGGAAATTGGCCCTTAGCTTGAAATAAATTATTAATTTTGGCCCCACTTTTGTAACTGAGTTTGACACCCCTAACTGTGCGTGATTTGATTTCTACTTTCAAATATTCACTGAAATTTTGCAGAAGGCATTTTAACTTTTGATGTTAGGAAACACTGTTGAATGTACTCTTTGCAGTCAGGTGGATTTGAACTCACAACCTTCTGCATCGCAGCACTGCCACCCCCAGAGCCAAGGCTCTTTTGTTTAGTACAGGTATCAAACATGCTATTCATCAGATGGAGGACGTGTTTGATAGTTGGATCGCTCCACCTCTCTCCTCATTACCTAATGTGGATATTAGAGCAGCCGATCGGCCTCATGACCACAAAACATCCAGCGTTCCATGAAAGGGGTTGAACTTGTTGCTCTGAAGAACACACAACCCATTTACACAGAAGACTGTTCATGTTGTGTCTGAGCTGCTTTGGCCCATGAAGCGTGACTGTCCACAGTGTTGTAGAAAGAACTGAATCACAATCAGGTGGAGACTTCATCAAATTTAAAAACACAAAGCGTTGTGGACAACAGTCAGTTACAGAAAGTCAATGCATTACAAATACAGAACTCCCAGTGCTTGCTCTGCCTCGGTTCTGATCCTCCCTTTGCATTATCGGAACCAACGAACCCGCCCCACAGCTGCTCAGCTGGCCAGTTGCTACTGCGTCAGTGATACTAAAGCATTATAATAACATACCATTCAGATCACAGTGACAGTAAAGACGTGGAAAAGGCTACAAAGGTTACTAATATATGGTAAAATAATAGAGCACGGTGCATGCATAGACATGCACTCCCTCGACTCGCAGTCTTCCAGACCAGCATTGTGGGTTTAAACTGTTTAAACTGAGGGGCAGCATGTTACAGATGTCCTCACACATACACAATCTGTGTAATTCTTGAGAAAGCTTCAAAAGAAGGTGCTTTTGAGGCCTGTGAGTTGTTCCCCTCGTTAATGCTCGAGTCAAGCAGGCACGTCGAGTAGTGAATGAAAGTTGAGAACTGCAGGTGTTCTTTTGAATTTTCATAATTTTCCAGAGAACTTGGAGCTCACCAGCCTTTTTAGACCGTCTAAATGAATCTATGATCCATATTTATGGTTTCAGATTTGTTGTGCTAGCACATCTGTTGCCAGGACAGACAGATGAGCTCTTTCAGTAGTTGACATGTGATTCAAAATACGGAGGACTAGAAACTTCTGAGACCACTAACCTAGATTGTGAACACTTCCTTCAGTTGTTGAGTTGCATTTGTCAGGTTGTGCCAGAAAGAACTGGAACAGTCAAACTGATGCAGGAAATTAGGTGGAGGGAGGAGTCCTCTTCTGTTCGCTCCACTCCAAAATATATATTTTGGTAGGTCAATTTGTAGCCATTTGTAATAAAATACCAGAATGTCTCCTCCTTCTCTGGTTGTTGGGAATCAAACCCAGTGGGAGCCGTTTTACAAGAGCTGCCATGTTGTATTTTTGGAACCAGAGTCTGCTCACTAACGATGTGGGACGTTGGGTTCTGCCTTCTTCCCTGCTGCATAAAATCACAGTGTTACATGAGCTTTCTTTAAAGCATGACATAACTGATGACAACTGAATACATCAGAAAAAATTACATTTGGGCACAGCAGCAAGAACCATGCAAATTAGTGTTAACAACTAAAAAAAGAACTTATCTGAGGTGTATGTTATTTATTTATTTTGTAAAAGCAAAATTTTGTTCAATACGTGGAAGAACAGAAATTAAAAATGTAGTAGGACCATCCTGCAGGAGCACTGAACCCACTCAGGCTTGAACTTTGGGGCTATACATCAACACTCCTAACACCCGCATGGTGTGACAGCTGGATGATCACGCTCACACAGTCCTGCGATACAAGAACACAATGCTAAGATTATTAATTACAGTATTTTCATGTCTTACAAAAATTCACTTCAACCTTTATACAGAGGAAGACCTTATAGAGTGAACTGTGTTGACTGAAACGGACTCTGAAGGCTGTGAGGTGACAGACGAACCGGTAACGGAGCTTGTTGTGGTTTATTCTCAAGAGACAAACTGGACTGTCGTGAAACTAGGGATGTTTTTTTTGTATGTATTAACATAAAGTTATAATTTCCACTTAACTTTTGTGGACTCAAAAAAAGTGAATGCTAAGAATGCTCAAGTCCATCAGTGACTATGCTCTGCCACTTGTCATGGTGTGAAAAATGTCAGGAGATCTGTGAATAACAAGCTTCTGCTGGTTTAATACTGGTAAAGTGATAGTCCAGTCAACTTTGAAGGGATGTTCTGTTATCATTAGTTAGTACTTTATCAGCTGAGATATCAGTCATACAGCACAGAGTTTTAAGAAAGAGGCAAAAGTCTTTGTCTAGATCAGTCTGGCTTGCCAAATGACATGATTTTGTAAATAATTTTTCAGGCTTATAAATCAGCTTGTTTCTAAGAAAGAATTGCATTGTCATTTCAGAATGAAAGACAAGGACAGCTTATATGAATCATCTTCAAAACAAATCAAATGAGGTTAGAGGTCACAGATAAATGCAGCACTGTGATCTTCTGTAAAATACTTTTGTTTTAGACACTGTCTCAGTATCTCAAGCATGATGAAAAGGAGAGGTCAGTAGCACCATCAGTAATAAGACAGAAGACACTTTGGAGTCCAAACTTTTCTAATGGGAAAAATATGAAATGTTTCCAAACATTGCAATCATCTGAAATTTGAAAAGATTATATATATAAAATAATACACAAATGTGCCCTCTTTGGTGTATCGATGACGACTTCTCAAAGCGTTGAAACAGCAGCAGCTGGCATGACCCCAAAAATCGGATTATTTCACTGTAGGGCGCTGAAAAAACACGAGATTTCAAATGATTACGGCTGTTCAAATCAGTGAAGCCACAAGTAAATGGGAAGTGTTTAATTAGAAATCCTGTAATATCAGAATAAAGAAAAGGGGCAGCATAGAGAATTAAAAAAAAAATCTGATGAGATTTGAGGTCACAGGATAATACATCTATATCAGTGATCCTCACTATTTTTTTCAAAAGTGTCATATTGACAGATCAGTCAAGGGGAGAGCTGCAATATCACTCCAAGTCACTCAAAAAAAAAAAAAAAAAAAAAATTAAACAACCCACCTATGAACAAAATAAAATAAAATAAAAAACCACACACAGCCAACACATTATCTGTTTAAACAAAATGTACTTTAGTACCGAGACGAGCGTAAGCTGTGGTGCATGTCCTTGACTTTCTTCATGTTGTATTTGTAATTTGTTGTTGCAGCCACAGTGAGGCATTCAAGAGGAGCGTGAGTCAGTGGGTTTCTCTGTTTTTGGTTGAAAATGTTGACTGTGTACAAATTTCAGTTTTTAGCTATTACTCCAATCCCATGAAGAAAGCACAAGTTTGTTATAATCTTAAGGGGATAGAAATATTTGTCTGAACTAGTCTGAAGGGAAGGTCTACCTCAATCCAAGGAGTTGGATTGTGGAATGGTAGAGAGTGATGTGAAAAATGCCAAGTCAATGTGTACATTTAAGAAAAAGATCAAAGCTGAATTGTTAAAAAAAAAAGTAGCTTAATGTGTTTTTTGTATTAGAATTAGAAAAATTAGAAAGAGTTATTCATTTTGTTCTGTTACTTGAAGATTATTATAATAATAATACATTTTATTTCAAAGGCGCCTTTCTGGCACTCAAGGACACCGTACAAAGAATAAAATCAGCAGTAACAGAAACTAAGAGATGAAAAGAAAAGAAAAGAAAAAGAAAGGAAGAAAAAAAGACAATGTATAAAATCAATATAAAATCAATATAAAATCAATATAAAATCAGGCAAAACCAATTGT
>NC_056508.1:24395400-24406612 GCF_014905685.2 Nematolebias whitei | reverse complement strand
TTGGCAAAGATGGCAGTCACTTCATGACAAAGTTGCAAATGCAAAACTGAGTTTTCTGTCTCAGTCTGTATAATAACAATGTTACAGTGAGAAGAAAGAATTTGCACATGGAAGGAAGAGTGGAGACCCAGAGAAGAGGAGCTTCCTAGAAGATTGCCCACTGCGCTCTCTGAGGTCAGCAGACCAGATGCTCCTTTCAGTTCCAGAAACCCGTTGCAAGCTCAGAGGTGACAGGGTTTTCTCGGTTGCAGGTCCAAGACTGTGGAATGAGTTGCCACTGCGTGTCAGGAAGGCTCCTACACTCACAGTCTTTACGTCTCGCCTGAAAACCCACTTTTATTTCCTTGCCTTTGACACGGTGTGATTTGTTTTGATCCTGTCTGTAGTCCACAGTGCTGGCCATTTAGTTATCTGCTGCTTTTTGTATCTATATATTTATTTTATGTTTTCCTGTCTGCTGTGCTTGTTTGTTTCTATTGTACAGCACTTTGGTTGGCCTTGTTGCTGTTTTAAGCGCTCTATAAATAAAGTGGTATGGTATGGGATGGTAGAAGATCTGCACTGCAGTTTCTCATTAGTGTAAATGTTCATGTCGAACAGAACGTCTCAACACCAGTGAGACCAGAACTCCTTGCCTTCTCGTGAAGTATGAAGAAGACAACTGTTGCCATTCGTGCCTGCAAATAACCACACAGTTCCACATAAATCACCATGTAATATAAACTGACAGTGATGTAAACATTTATTAAAATGTTATCACATGATGTGCTATAAATCTTTTGAGGTTGAAGTTGTTTTAGATGGCAGTGATCCACGTCACTCTGAGACTCACTCAGACCAGATGTCAGTTTGTGGTTTGGGTCCATACAGGATAAAAAAAAAGCAGAATTTGATGTCTTAAACAACTCCAATCACAAAATCTTTAGAGGTTTACGCAAATGCCGTATTTTTGAACTATTATACTAACTTGACATACAAACCGGATTCCAAAAAAGTTGGGACACTAAACAAATTGTGAATAAAAACTGAATACAATGATGTGGAGGTGCCAACATCTAATATTTTATTCAGAATAGAACACAAATCACAGATCAAAAGTTTAAACTGAGAGAATGTATCATTTTAAGAGAAAAATCAGTTGTTTCCAAATTTCATGGCGTCAACAAATCCCAAAAAAGTTGGCAAGTCCATTTCTACCACTGTGTGGCATCCCCCCTTCTTCTTACAACACTCAACAGACGTCTGGGGACAGAGGAGACCAGTTTCTCAAGTTTAGAAATAGGAATGCTCTCCCATTCATGTCTAATACAGGCCTCTTAACTGTTCAATCATCTTGGGCCTTCTTTGTCGCACCTTCCTCTTTATGATGCGCCAAATGTTCTCTATAGGTGAAAGATCTGGACTGCAGGCTGGACATTTCAGTACCCGGATCCTTCTCCTACGTAGCCATGATGTTGTGATTGCTGCAGAATGTGGTCTGGCATTATCGTGTTGAAAAATGCAGGGTCTTCCCTGAAAGAGATGACGTCTAGATGGGAGCATATGTTGTTCTAGAACCTGAACATAGTTCTCTGCATTAATGGTGCCTTTCCAGACATGCAAGCTGCCCATGCCACAAGCGATCATGCAACCCCATACCATCAGTGATGCAGGCTTCTGAACGGAGCGTTGATAACAACTTGGGCTATCCTTGTCCTCTCTGGTCCGGATGACATGGCGTCCCAGTGTTCCATAAAGAACTTCAAATCGTGACTCATCTGACCACAGAACAGTCTTCCATTTTGCCACACTCCATTTTAAATGACCCCTGGCCCAGTGCAAACGTCTGAGCTTGTGGAGCTTGCTTAGAAATGGCTTCCTCTTTGCACTGTAGAGTTTCAGCTGGCAACGGCAGATGGCACGGTGGATTGTGTTCACTGACAATGCTTTCTGGAAGTATTCCTGAGCCCATTCTGTTATTTCCTTGACAGTGGCATTCCTGTTTGAGGTGCAGTGACATTTAAGGGCCCAGAGATCACGAGCATCCAGTAGAGTTTTACGGCCTTGACCCTTACGCACAGCGACTGTTCCAGATTCTCTGAATCTTTTGATGATGTTATGCATGGTTGATGATGATAACTTAAAAGTCTTTGCTATTTTACGCTGGGTAACACCATTCTGGTATTGCTGCACTATCTTTCTGCGCAACAATGGTGGAATTGGTGATCCTCTTACCATCTTGGCTTCTGAGAGACACTGACACTCTGAGAAGCTCTTTTTATGCCCAATCATGTTGTCAATTGACCTAATTAGTGTTAATTGGTCTTCCAGCTGTTCGTTATAAGCTCAATTTCCTTTTTCCAGCCACTTATTGCTACTTGTCCCAACTTTTTTGGGATTTGTTGACACTGTGAAATTTTGAATCAACATATTTTTCCTTTAAAATGTTACATTTGCTCAGATTAAACTTTTGATCTGTCATCCATGTTATATTACAAATAAAATATTGACATTTGACATCTCCACATCATTGCATTCAGTTTTTATTCACAATTTGTTCAGTGTCCCAACTTTTTTGGAATCCGGTTTGTAGATATTTCAGCAGAAATAATAATAAAGTCCTGCAGAAAAAAAAACAAGTTTCACCAGAAGTGCTGCTGCTATTAGCTTTTGCAAAACACCACATTCTTCTACATAAATAATAATGGAATACAAAACCAACAATGATACAAAAGTTTAAAAAAAACAGCCCTTGCATGAACACAATGAAATTTTTTAGATTGCTGTTGTTATCAACATTCTACTTTGGTCCTGGCTCCACTGACATTAGTTAATAGCTTGTCAGTCTGGTTCGATTTAAACTTTTTCCTCCAAACTGCAGTGATTCAAAGAGTTTTCTAAGATCAGTTCTTCACAACTGTTTTTAAAGAAACAAACTATATCTAGACTATCTCTTGAATGTTTCCCACAGAGCACACTGGTCCTGGACACAGAGATATTGCATTTGCAGTAAAAGTTTCTCGGCAATATCACCAAAAAAACAACCATCGTTTGGAAACGACTTGTGTCAAATTAGAATATGACAGATTCCAAAGACTACAGTACATAGAATATGTATTTTATAAAGTAGAAGAGTTTAAATACACTGCCCAACAAACAGTGGTAACTCGCAACCACAAAAAATGGGTTACATCAGGTCATCTGGACAGTTTCTTTTTGGGAGAAACGTTTCGTCTTTCATCCGAAAGACTTCTTCAGTCTGAGGCCTGCCAACCCAGATCTGTCTTATAAATAGCACCTCCTTCATGTGTTTCAAGCCAGCCTTCTGTGGAATTCCCAGAAACTGGCTTTACACATGTAAAAAGAGAACATCTGTCCAAAACAATCGATCATCATGCATAACAATCATGTTTTGGGACAGATGGCCAACACAGAAACAGCCTGAGGTCAACTGGCCAATGGACTGGAGACATGTCCACCTCTCACACAATAATAGCTGGGCACCAGTGACCCCCGTGACCCAAAAAGGAAGGAGTGGGTAAAGATAATGGATGGATGGAAATTGTACTGTCTTTTCTACATTTTGATCACAGTTATTTTGTCATATTGGCACCATTCTTTTGATAAGTGACGCACTTCATGTGATTACCCATCAGACATTTCTCTCGTATTTTTAATAAATAATCAAAATTTTAGTAATGACCCACTTAAACTATAAAACTGATTTGCAATTTTGTTGTGCTCTTTAATTATACTTTAGGGTTTCATGTAAATTGCCCATGACTGAACTTTTAGGGGCGGAGATTGTTTTTAAGGGTACAAGCGGAAATGTTTTCTTGAAGGGGCAGCTCTGATGTGATATTAGGAAGCTCATAAGTGGCTGTTGTGTTTAAAATGAGTGTTTATGTAATTATTTTCAGATTACATATCTATTTAAACAGGTCTCACTTGTGCATGAGTCTTCGAGGCTCAATGTGATTTATCTGTATAAATAATGGTTGAATGAACTAATATAAGTTTTATTCGTTCAAGGCAGTCAGATTTGTTCATAACTTTATTATTAGTAAGCCTGAGAGTTATCAGTTACCGGAATGCACCCTGTCAAAATAAGAGAGCTCCCGGATCCTGTTCCAGCAGGATCCAGCTCAAATTAAGCCCCTGACTTAACCAACAACTTTTTTTTTTTGGTGGTACTCTTTAAATAAACACTGACTTGTGTTAACAGCTCAATTTGCACATTGCAATGTTTTATTCTCAGTCACAGACAACTTGCAGACAGTGTCAAATCACTGCAGTCTACATGAAACACACTGACGTGACACTGGCCCCACTCCACTTACTACAGACCCCCCTCCCCTCACAGCCAACCAGCGAGTGAGACGCATCAGAAGTTTATAAGTTTGAGACTGGCACAGGCTGCCTCTGTAGAGCAACGAGGAGGCTGAGGCCAGGGCCCCACACAAAAGAAGCTCTATTCAGGCTGGGGCCGGCTGCTCTGAAGAGGCCCTCACACAGAAAAATCTATCAGAACAAAACACACTCGGAGATTCAGACACCTTCATGTTTGGCCACATGGCACTTTGTGTCCGTCATGTTTAAACGATGACAGAATCTGCTCAAATCACCGTAATGAGCTGCTGCTCTCAGCCGCCTGGAGGGAAATTATTGCAAACCACTGGCTAATTATAGTCGGCAGCAACATGAGACCCAGAGGTTAGCCTGCGCACGGAGGAGGTACACCCCAAACAGCAACAGTTGTTAGGGAAGTCCCGCTTTTCCTCTTTCTCATTTTTCTTTTTACACACCCCCAACGTGGAAACTGTGTGCGTGCTGAGCAATGAAAAAAAAGACGACTTTTATTTGATCAGACATCTTGCACATTTTCACTTCTTCCACAACTTCCACTACTCTCTCTCAAAAAAAAAAAAAAAATGCAGAAATGTGCACGGGGTGTGTGAACATGCTCCAACATGGTCATGCCCATGACAGGAAGCTTATAAAGCAAAATGAAAGTGCATTGAGTGAAAAAAGGACGGCACCTTCTGAAGGTTGGTTTAGAAAGCTGGACAACTTTAAAAAGCCTTCTGCTGGCTCATCCCACACTTCCTATTAAAGTGAAAACCACCACATTGAGCTGTAATAACATTCATCTTCCTGATCCTCTCCCTGGAGCCCTCTGTTCTGTAAACCATTTCAGGCATCCGCCATCACAGATGACTTCCTTCAGAGTTTATCAGGCTCCAAACAAACAAACTAAACACGGAGGCGACTCGGTGGAGCTCTCCTGGAACTGAACGCCAGAGATGAAGCCGTTTGTGCATTCTTCGCTCCATGGACTGAACTTCACACCCGTTTGGAATTTCCATTACCCCGTGGAAAAAAAAACTAGGGGAAAAAACCAAGTTACAGTGGGTGGACCACTGACCACCACCATCTGAGCTTTACGATGAGCCAGTTCAGCTAAACAAGCAGAACCTTTTTTTTTGTCACAGACAGAGCTTTTTAAAATCTGTTACAATATGTGGAGCAGATTTATGATTATAACCAAATGAATGAGCCTCATAAAGTGCTTTACAGTGGGAATAGTATTCAGTCGTTTCCTGTAGTAAAGGTTGCAATAATAATAGTAGTACGCAACAAAAACGGTATTTTCTAGGGATGCGCGATGTTGGATTTTTGTCCGATATGTTAAAACTTATTTGGCTGATAATCAATACTGATATTTTTTCCCCTAAACCTACTTACAGAGACTACACAGCTTTCTCTGCTGTGGAACTAAAATACTTTTATTCTGCATCGTCTTTGTCAGTTTGGCCTGTTACCAAATGTAGATGCCAAAAAAGGGGCTGAAAATGATGCAACGCTTCAACTTGGATTATGTTTAATGTCAAATTTATTCATGACATTTACTCTTTAACACAATGACAACACTTGAACAGTCTTGGTGAGTTATTTTGATGGAATGGCCGATGTCCAATATTTATCTTTATTGCTAATATCGTCCGATACCAATACCATGCCGATAATATCGTGCATCCCTAGTATTTTCCTCTTGGTTAAGGTAGAGCTCATGCAATGTGTCTCATACTGGTATTAGTTAACCTGTGACCCAAAATGGAAGAAGCGGGTAAAGATAATGGATGGATGGTATTAGTTAAATTAAGACCAAGGTTTAGGGGCTAACTTCGCCTGTTATGAGCTTGTAAAGCCTCTGAAGTCACATGTTAACATGTACGATATATGTACAGTAAAAACAGATGAGCATTATATTTAAATGTCCACTGTACAACATTCTTTCAACCACTGAAACTGCAGAGCTCATGCACGGCTGTGAAATGCAAACAGAAGCACTCATGTGAAAAGTGGTGAAGAACAACAAATACAGCACTCTTCTCAGACAGGAAGTGACTGCACTTTGCACTGACAACACTTTTATAACCCACACACTGTTATGGATGCAAATATCCCTCCTCGTGGAGCCTGATAAGGTGCAGAAGCTCAGAGAACTGTTTCGAACTTTATTTGGACCAACACTTGTGGTGCAGTGTGCAGAAGCTCAGTGATAAGTACAGGTTAGGACACGTGACCTCCCTGCAGAATGTGACTCTTTGGTGCTAAACTGAGACAACACGAGTTAAAAGGACAGGTGGGAGTTGCTCCTGGCTCCACAGACCACGTGCCTGCAGAACTCCTCTCCAGCTCAGGGTCAATAAAACTCTTTGAAAAGTTATGAAATATTGATCAGCAGTCTGATACTCACTATCTCTGCTGCGAGGATGAAACCTTTCTGCGTCTTCACGTAACTTTTCAGCTTCTCCAAGAAGTTGGCAGCAGCACTGGGGCCGGTGGTGTCAGCCATCCTGTTCACATATACCGAGCCGACCAGGAGCAGGAGGTGCACAGAGCAGGAGGAGCACAGAGCAGGAGGAGCACAGAGCAGGAGGTGCACAGAGCAGGAGGAGCACAGAGCAGGAGGAGCGCGTCGACAAACAGTGACGGGCTGAAGGAACAGGAGGAGAAACTTCAAGAAGATCAGTCCCTCGCCGTTTCTGTTTCCACCCTGAACGATCACGTGCTCCTGTGGAGAGGAGGAGGGGAGGAGGGGGGAGGAGCTGGCTGTGGGGCGTTGGCTGTCGTTTTTTTTCAAGGGAAGGGGGTCAGGAAACTACACAGAAAGGAAAAACATTAATGTCCTTCACCATCTTGCAGAGATCCACAGAAGTCTTTTTTCATGTGTTTCAGAGATGACAAGAAGAAGCACAGTTCTCTGTGAAAGGCAACAAAATTTGGTCTAGCTTTAAGAAATCTATTCTTGTGAATAAAAAACTTTCCTAGAATGAAAATAGTGTTAATCATCAAATCATGTACAGAGTTTTTTTTTGCGATAAAACCATACAAGACATTTTCAATTTTCAATTCTGGAATCTATATATACAGTACCTTGTGAAAGTATTTGGCCCCCTTGAACTTTTCAACCTTTTGCCACATTTCAGGCTTCAAACATAAATATATAAAAATTTAATTTTTTGTGAAGAATCAACAACAAGTGGGACACAATCATGAAGTGGAATGAAATTTATTGGATGTGTCAAACTTTTTTTTAACAAATAAAAAACTGAAAAGTGGGGCGTGCAATATTATTGGGCCCCTTTACTTTCAGTGCAGTAAACTCACTCCAGAAGTTCAGTGAGGATCTATGAATGATCCAATGTTGTCCCAAATGACTGATGATGATAAATAGAATCCACCTGTGTGTAATCAAGTCTCTGTATAAATACACCTGCTCTGTGAAAGTCTCAGGGTTCTGTTCAAAGCGCAGAGAGCATCATGAAGATCAAGGAACACACCAGGCAGATCCGAGATACTGTTGTGGAGAAGTTTAAAGCCGGATTTGGATACAAAAAGATTTCCCAAGCTTTAAACATCCCAAGGAGCACTGTGCAAGCAATCATATTGAAATGGAGGGAGTATCAGACCGCTGCAAATCTACCAAGACCCGGCCGTCCCTCTAAACTTTCATCTGGAACAAGGAGAAGACTGATCAGAGATGCAGCCAAGAGGCCCATGATCACTCTGGATGAACTGCAGAGATCTACAGCTGAGGTGGGAGAGTCTGTCCATAGGACAACAATCAGCCGTACACTGCACAAATCTGGCCTTTATGGAAGAGTGGCAAGAAGAAAGCCATTTCTCGAAGATATCCATAAAAAGTGTTGTTTAAAGTTTGACACAAGCACCTGGGAGACACCAAACATGTGGAAGAAGGTGCTCTGGTCAGATGAAACCAAAATCAAACTGTTTGGCCACAACGCAAAACAATATGTTTGGCGTAAAAGCAACAAAGCTCATCACCCTGAACACACCATCCCCACTGTCAAACATGGTGGTGGCAACATCATGGTTTGGGCCTGCTTTTCATCAGCAGGGACAGGGAAGATGGTCAGAATTGATGGGAAGATGGATGGGGCCAAATACAGGACCATTCTGGAAGAAAACCTGTTTGAGTCTGCAAGAGACCTGAGACTGGGACGGAGATTTATCTTCCAACAAGACAATGATCCAAAACATAAAGACACATCTACAATGGAATGGTTCACAAATAAACGTATCCAGGTGTTGGAATGGCCAAGTCAAAGTCCAGACCTGAATCCAATCGAGAATCTGTGGAAAGAGCTGAAGACTGCTGTTCACAAACGCTCTCCATCCAACCTCACTGAGCTCGAGCTGTTTTGCAGGAAGAATGGGCAAGAATTTCAGTGTCTCCATGTGCAAAACTGATAGAGACATACCCCAAGAGACTTGCAGCTGGAACTGCAGCAAAAGGTGGTGCTACAAAGTATTAACGCAAGGGGGCTGAATAATATTGCACGCCCCACTTTTCAGTTTTTTATTTGTTAAAAAAGTTTGACACATCCAATAAATTTCATTCCACTTCACGATTGTGTCCCACTTGTTGTTGATTCTTCACAAAAAATTACAATTTTATATCTTTATGTTTGAAGCCTGAAATGTGACAAAAGATTGAAAAGTTCAAGGGGGCCGGATACTTTCACAAGGCACTTTATTTAGACAACCAGTGATGTAAATCATCCCAAAAGGCATTAGTATATATACAATCATAAAAAATGTGGTCAGTGGTCTCAGCAAGTTCGTTACAAAATGAACAGTTAGTACGTTCAAAGCCAAAGCTTTTACATAGAAAATCAGCAGAGAGGTATATTTTGTTAATGATTTTGAAATGAATCTCTTTTGCTTTAGGTGTGACAGGGATTTATAAAATTTTGATCTTAATTGTTCTGCATCTTTTCTGGAGAAGGAATTTAGAATTGTGTTACGGGAAGAGGAGCAGGGATACAGCTCTTTGTTAAATATGAAACAAATAGCAAAGTTGTTTAGTTTGGAGTCCAAAAGATTTAGATTATTGACTAAAAGCGGGGGAAGATTCGTGTTTGGAACATTTGTATATAAATTAGATGTCATGATTATTATAGCTTGAGGTATTGCATTAATCACTTTCTTATATTGTTTTTTTATCAGTCAAGTTAAATTTGGAACTAAAATTCTCAAATGTTATAATCTTCCCTGTCGAATCGAACAAGTGTAAAACAGACCATATGCCTTTATCTAACCAGTTTTGTAGAAATATAGATTTACGGTTATGTAATATATATCTGCAGTTCCAAATTGGGGTGTTGTGGGGACTGAAGTTGTGTTTGTAAATCATTTTCCAGTTTAGTAAAACCTGTTGATAAAATGATGAGAGTTTATGGGGGAGCTTTTTTGGGTCATAGTCACATTTGAGGAGAAATTCAATGCCACCTAATTTCTTGAAGATTTCATTAGGAATATAAAACCAGAGTTTTTGTTGCTTTTTAAGATAATGTCTCAACCAATTTATTTTAATTGTGCCATCAATACATTCAAAATCTATTGCCTTAAGACCTCCATCTTTGTATTCTTGTGTCATAGAGCCTTTTTTAATATAATGTGTTTTCCTTTTCCAAATGTAGTTGAAATTTATTTGATTTATAGGTTTAATTGCAGTTTTAGGAATTGATAATGAGTAGGCAGGGTAGATTAAATGAGAAAAACATTCCATTTTTGTAAGAAAAATGATTGAAATGTCTCTCTGAGACCAAGAGTTCAGATATGTTTGGCTTCTTTCCAGATTGTTCCAGATGTTGAGTTTAGTTAAAGGGTCCATGTCTTTAGTTATGTATGCCTAAGTATTTTATAGTGGTTTTAACAGGAATGTTGTGAATGCTTGATTGATCAGAATTATGAATAGTTAGTAATTCGCATTTGTTGAGGTTTAATTTTAGTCCAGATGCTTTAGAGAAAAATTCTACTGTCTCAAGGATTATAGGGAGTTGGTCGGAGTTTTTTATAAATATTGCTACATCATCAGCTAATTGGCTAATTGTTAATTGTTGACCCAACACTGTTAGTTTTTCAAAATTCAATTGTTTGATGAGGATAGACATGAATTCAGCTGCTAAAATAAATAACGGGGTGAAATTGGACATCCCTGTTTAACACCTTTGCCAATGAAGAATCTAGGAGATGTACCTTGTGGTAAGAGAAGTGAACTGTTTGTGTCCTTATAAATTCATTTAATTATATTTAAGAATTGTTTCCCGAATCCAAAACGTTCTAAGGTTCGAAAGATAAATTTGTGCTCAATTGTGTCAAAAGCTTTAAAAAATCTTCTATTAGATGATTATAGTCCAGTAAATCCAATATAAGTCTAATGTTGTTGTGAATCGAGCCACCTTTGATGAATCCAGATTGTGTGTCTGAAATAATGTCCGTGATACCACATTTTAATCTATTTGCAAATACATGAGTGAGTATTTTGTAATCATTGTTTAATAGAGTTATGGGACGGAGGTTGTCAATTATTTTTGGGTCCTTGTTAGGTTTGGGAATTAGGATTATGACTCCTTGTTTCATTGTAGCAGGTAAGATAAACATTGTGGATATTTCTTTTAGCATATTAAATATTAAGTCTTTTAAATGAGCCCAAAAGTGTTTATAAAAGTTACTCGTTAGACCATCTGGGCCTGGAGATTTGTCTAAGGCTAAACAATTCAACGCTTCTTCTACTTCTTCCATTCAGATTTCTGCATCACATGTATTTTAAAACTCTCGTCCACAGTGGGGATCTGTTCTCTGACTGATCCAAAGAGAGCTTCAGCATCTGTATGAGAGTAAGAAGAGGAGAGCTTCAGCA
>NC_056508.1:24361936-24395390 GCF_014905685.2 Nematolebias whitei | reverse complement strand
AGAGTAAGAAGAGGAGAGCTTCAGCATCTGTATGAGAGTAAGAAGAGAAGTATATTTGGCTATAAAACTGAAAAATTGTCTTTGAAATTCTAACAGGATCTGTACATTCCTGGTCCTCAATTATCAGTTTCTTTATTGAGTTTCATTCCTGTCTCTGTTTTTCTAGCCTACAGAAGTATGCCGAACTTCTTTCCCCTTCTTCAATCCATGTTGCTCTTGATCGGATGTATGCACCTTTGGCTTTGTTAACATAGATGTTATCTAGTGAAGAGTGCAGAAGCATTCATTTTTGTTTATCGCCTTCGTTTAATGAAGTCTTGTTGCAAATATCATGAATTTCTCTTACAATGTTAGTTTCTCTTTGTTTACTAATTTGGGTTAACTTTTTACTATAAGATATAGAGATTTGACGTATTTTATATTTTAGTAGAATTAACTTCTAAGTTGTGTGCAAACTCTGATACAAGCCGGAAGGAGAAATATATCCTGCAGCTAACTCTTTACTTACAACGTTTTGTAGAGCTCCTCTGAAGATCAATGGCTTTTTATGGCAAGCCGTTGTAGCCTTTATTCAAAATACTTCATATCTGACACTTTCTTCACTAGTTTTATGTTTATTGGACATTTGGTCACAGTGTAGCAGATGTTCCCAAAGTTGAGGTTCTGAATCTACAGGTGTTGTGCTCAAAAGTGATGGTCTGCTGCTGCTTTTAAATCGTTACCAGAACCTCCTTCTTTGTAATGTCACTAAAATTAGAAACATCTTATCTAAAAACAATGCAGAAAAACTGGTTCATGCATTTATCATGTCTAGACTGGACTCTGACAAAGTTCAGTCATCTGGATGGTTTTTTTTTGTTTGTTTGTTTCGGCCTTCATCCGAAGGACTTCATCAGTTCGAGGAGCCACAAACGAACTCTATCCCGCAACAACACACTGACGTGGGCCAACCCAGTGCCGGCCCTAGCCTCCATGGGGCCCTAAGCACAATTTGGTTTGAGGCCCTCTACTTAATAATGTGGTTTTTCAGAACATTCACCCTCCTAATATAAACTCATTGCAACTCTGACAGCCCTGTTTACATTATCCTATATGTGAGGTACTAAAAGTAACAAAAGAAAACAAAAAACACCCGTATGCAATGTATTTTACAGCAAAAGTGTCATCCGGTTTAAAATCTTTGATTTCAAAGAACTGCATCAGTAATGTTCAAAATAATGTCTATTGCAAGATCAGCAACAAACGGCAGATAAAATAACTTGGATGCATAAAAATAACTTAAATTGTGCAAAAGCAGACAAGATTAAATAAAATAAAAAAATAAGATGTCAAGGAAATACGTAAATAATGTAAATGAACAATTACTTGAAACCACGTAAAATGGTTAAAAAAAGAAATTAAAAGTTGAATAAGGTCTTAAAACTGTGTAAATGTATGCAATAATTTGTTAAAGCCGAACTTAAAATATTAAACAACCTTTACCCACACATTTGACCTGTTTACGTTTCTTCTTCCTCAATACTTCGCAAAGTATTCACAGGTCCCCAAAACCTGTGCTTCCACTTAGGGGGCCCCCTTGTGGCCCTGGGGCCCTAAGCAGTCTAGTTTGCTTCTGCCTTTGGCCGGCCCTGGGCCAACCAGTTTGATGGTGGGTGATAAGATGGATTCTGGGGCCTGCCCTCTGGTGATTAGATGGTGATAAGATGAATTCCCCACCATCTTATCACCAGCAAACTGGTTGATCCACTGTGTGAGTGTGCTGCTTGTGGGACCGAGTATAAGTAATGCAACATTTTAACATCTGTTTTAAATCACTGTCAGTGTTAAAAGTGGGATGATTCATCCACACCCTAATTGATTTTTTTAATTTTTATTTGCATACACTGGAAAAATCCAACGGAAGGTGAATATAGCTAACTTTATATTTTATAACCAGTAGACAGATTTTGGCCCTAAATGGTCTGACTGTGGCACGTATGCTCAGTTTGATGTTTTCAATGATCTGTTTGGTTATTGCACATGTGGTTTTCTTCTGTTTTGAACTTGTTTCTTTCGCCTTTATTTCCTTGTTGTCAAAGTAAAAGCAATGTGGTGTTTGTAGTTCGGTTAATTTAATTTTATTTCTTTCAGTCCTCCTGCGAACATGCAGGTTTAGCAGCAGAGGACATTTCAGATCATGAATCGATCTGTGGTACTTTTGTGGCAAAACTTTTAGGGCATGTTTTGCAGCTAACCTAATTTACTTACAAAACAATAACATTACATGAAATTATATTTTCTAAGGGGCCATGTTGTTTGTCTGCTCTTATGGCCTAATTTACTGATATTTGTTTTTCTGTAAAAAAAGAGCATTTTTGCCACAGTAATTTGGAAATTTTAATGATTAACATGAATCTTTATCTCATGGGTGCATGGTAATAGATATACAACCTCAATCGTTTTCAAAAACAAGAATTTGAGTTTATTGTGCATTTTCTCTAATCCACACAAAGTAAATATATACATACACCCCCACTAATATTTGGTAAAATGTCTCTTAGCATGTTGCATCTCCACAATACATTTTCGGTTTCCATCAACAAGCTTTTGAAATAAAGTTATCTGGATATTTGACCCCTCTTTTTGGCAGAAATAGTTAAGTAAACTTGTTATTTTTCTAGCACAGACCCTTCAAATCGAGTCGTGGTCGGATCTTTGGGAAATCCATTCCAAAAGTTTAAATTCAGCTGATTTGTCCAACAAGAAACTAGATCTGATTAACTTTGTTCTGTTGTAAAATTCAAACGTGTCCAAGTTTCATGGTTTATGATGAAGTTTAAGAATTTGGAGAACTTCCCTTTTCATGTTTCCGTCCACTTTGTGCACCAGTGACATAACATGATGCTACCACCACTGTGCTTGACAGCTGATAAGAGTTCTTGGGTTTGAAAGCCTCAGCTTCTCTAAACTCACATCTTATCATTATGACCAAATGCCTCAACCTTTTTCTTGTCTGACCATAACACTTTTCTTCAGAAGATACTTGGTTTGTTCATGTGGGCAGCTGCACACATCAGTCCAAGAGACGTTTTAGGAGCAGGAGCTTCTTTCTTGTTCAGCACCGCCTCACTTCATGTTAATGAAAATCTGGCTTCACTGTGGACACACTGTTCCAGCAGTTCATGTCAGGCCTGAGCCTCAGTGGTTCCTGAACATCTAAACCAATTATATTTTATTTGAAGGGGACAGATGAGTTGTCCAATGCGTGCTGTCAAACAAATTCATTTTGTGCTGGCGAAAAGAAACTACCAGCTGCAGTCAATCATGATCACTAAACAAATTAACAGGTCTTGTCATGATAAAAGCAGCTGTATGTATAATTATGACCCTGTGTGGATTAGAGAAAATTCATAATAAATTAAAATTATTAAACTATGTTATATAATCATTCCATCCTGGAACAGAAAGCAGTTCAAATAAATCATTAAAAGCCTCCAAATATCAGGACATTATTGCCTCGGATGAGTGTATGTAAACTTTTGAGTTTGGATGTGAGTTCTTAGGTCCATGAAGGATCAGTGTGCCTTTTACTAAAGATGTTAAGAGTTCTTTGTATTTCACATTAAAATAATTATTGTGTTTGCAAGCTGTAAAAATAAAGTTAACCAATTTAAACTACTAAACTTTTGAACTCCATGTAAGTTTGTTACAGAGCAGTAATACTAGTATGTAAAGTAACTGTAGTAAAGTACTGTAGCATGATCAGATTTTTTTTATCTTTCCTGTGCTATATATATATATATATTGAAAAAAAAGAAAAAACGAGTTGATAAAGAAAACTCACACCCTCCCAACCACTAGGGGCGCCATGTAAGACTTCAATAAAATTACAAGGTGTTTTTTTATTTATATTTAATTATGATTATTTTGTCCCCTATCAAAACTAAGAAATAAAATTATTTATTTCAGACTGAAATAAGCCATATGCATTTATGTGAATTAAAATGATCAACCGTTGCAAGTAAATAAACACAATGTACCCTTCAACAGAATAATGTCAAGTTTATTTCATTTTGTTTCACATGGATCCCATATAATAAGAATACGGCAAAGTTTCGGAGAGTCTTGAACATTTTTTTTTCTGACTTATCATCATCATAAATACTAATATGAATACATCATTCACAATAAAACACAGCACTATCCAAGGGCTTAGAGAGGATCACAAGACATCATTCACCACTAACAACAGACTATATTTCATTTCAGCGTATTTATAAGAGCTACCGTGAAAGTCAAAGAAAGGTAGAAAGTACAGTAACTAGAGAGAGAGAGAGAGAGAGAGAAAGCCAATAGCTTCTAAACTTTCTGAATCAAAAAACCCTAATTAGAACTAAATGAATGTCTGTACAATGAAGGATGAAATGCTGGAGATGAGTTATAACTCAGTCTGGTGAGAGCTGTAAAAGCAAAACCACCGATAAAACTAAACTTTCACCATTTGGTAAACACGCTCTTTGAAAGAAAGGGTCGGCTGCTGCACCACTTCTTACCAGGTTCAAGTCGTTATTGCAGCACTTTATTTGTGCTTTGGGTAGATTATAGCAGAGCTGCTGTCCAGTGTGTGCTGTGCAGTAACCACTATGACGGATCAGACACAGGTTTGCTCCTTCCTGAGCCTCTAATGTGTGACGGTGGATAATTTGGACTGCAGGGAGGAAACTGCATGCAGTAAAGTGGCCTAACACCTGAAAGAGGAAAGATAGAGACAAGCTGAAGACGCAGCGGGTTAAAACACAGCAGCACGTTGTTCGAACGGCCTCGTTGTAACAGAGAGCACGACCAGAATCCTTTTTTATGCAATGTAATGTGAAGGTGAGCATGTGGGACACGAACACCATTAAAAACACACAACTCTGTCTCACAACCTTACGGACTACAGAAAAGGCGACGGAACACAAGAAAAGCTTTATGGACAAGAAACTCCCTAATGCCGTTACATAAAACCCAAACAAATCAACACACACATACACACACACCACTAAAACTTGTGTCACAATGGCTCCACTGACAGCACCATCGAGATTAAGCAACGACAAACGTGAGACGCCACCATGCTCATGTTTTAATGAACCGTATCCAGTGCGTCACATGAATTCACCCACTCCTGATGGTGAAATCTCATGGAAAAAAATGATAAAAACATAAAACTAAAACAATCCACTGTCACCATTTATATTACTCTAGAGATCACAATTTATCTGTTCTTTATTTATAAAGATAAATGCCTCTTTCTTAACGATTTGCATTTTCATCAGCCTTCGGATCATTAAGTCCTGTCAGTGATGATGTTAAAATAAAGGAAAATATTAATCTCAAAGAAAACGGACCAAAACAGAAGATGTCCACACGTAAATAAACACACGACCGCGGTGCCAATAGTTCAACCGGTTGGTGAAACTGTCGGAGCTCCTAAACAGAACCCAAGTAAAAACAGTTGAATAACTCTGAGCTCAACATTTGTTGTATAACAGCTAATACAGGGCACACAATTATTCAACTGTGTACATAAACTCATATACTGTATATTTATATTTATATATATATATATATGTTTCAGCAAGTTCATATTTACACAGCACAGACAAATACATTCTCTCAAGTTAAATATTACTACAGTTTTTTCAGGGATTTTCAGTTTTTTTTTTCTCATAAATGTAAGTCTTCTCTGTTGCAAGATTTTCCCTTAAATGTTCAACAAATGTTTTGGTATTTGTATTCAAGTTTGTCTCATAAAACCAAACAAACAATCTGCTGTTGTCTTCTACAGTTAAAATACACCACGAGAATAATCATCATGTTTACAGCAAAAACAGACCCCCCCACCCACGCACCCTCCAACCCCTACCTCCCCCATTAGCCCAACCTCCTGCCCCCCCACAGTGGTCACCCCCCTCCTCCTCCACCCTGACCCATGAGCGTTTACACCCCGCCTCCCTCCGCCTGTCGACTCACACGGACACACAGACAGACAAACAGAGGAGCGTGGAAATGCAGGCGGTGGTCGAGAACCGTTCTCCAAAATCACAAGGTCGCCCTGAGGAGAGGAAGAGAGAGAAGCAACAAATATAAATAAACGTTATGCACAGAAAACTGATACAGTTATGGTTAAACAAGCTTGGGATTTATTGACAGTTTAATTGTAATAATTTATGACCCGAGTACCGAGACGTCAATTAAAAAGCGAAAGTTAAGTGTACTGTCATCGCCGTACGGTTCCAGACAAGGACGAAACTTGTGTCCTGCATTTGAGCCATCACACCTGAGATACACTCAGGTGGAGCAGCGGGCAGCTGGGTAAGCAGTTAGGGAATAGGTGAGTTGCTCGTGGACACAACATATGGGCATGGCAGGGAATTGAACCTACAGCTTTCTGGTACTTGCTCTACAGCTTTTCCGCAAAAAAAAATATGACATTAAGAATATGTGTGGGTGAGGACAAGTGGAGCGTTGCAGGGTAAGTTTCCCTAGAAAACGTTGCAACGTTGCCCCAGAGCCGTCTCAGTTTAGTTTCTGTGACTTCAGTGGCAGCTCTCCTTATGACAGACATTTCTGAGGCTACAGCCACAAATGATCAGCTCTAAAAACCTGATGATGATATTTAGTAAGAACTCATTCAAATCTTTTCAACAGTGCACTCCAGTAAATGAAATCATAGTTATGGGACGGATGCAGGTGAAAAGTGAACCAAGGCGAGTATGATGTAGACCAAGCTGTGCAAGAACAACAACAACAAAAGACTCATGCAGTGCTGTGCACACTGTAGCAGTGATGACCCAGACTCCAGACCTGTGGTCAGGGACTTCATTGAATGGTGCGAGTCCTCCTTTTTAAAATAAATGTTTCTAAGACAAAGGAGATGGTCATTGATTTTAGAAAAGACTCTTCAGTTGTCACTCCTGTGGTCATTAACGGTGAAGCTGTTGAGGTGGTGCATCAATATAAAGATCTGGGAACTGTTCTCAATGACAAACTGACCTTTGACCCCCATGTGAACTCACTTTGTAAGAAGGCTCATCAGATAATATATTTTTATCAGAAGCTCTGTGGTTTTATTGTTGATCCTATTTTATGAGAATATATTAGTCATGTTTTATTGTGTCTCTTTTAACTTTCACCTTCATCTGGTGGTTTGGACTTGACATGTAAAAACTGAAACAAACTCTCGGGGATTGTCAGGATGTGCAGCAAAACTGCTGGTATAGCCCTACAGAACCTCAGTGACCTACACAAGGTGAGGTCAGTGAACAAGGCCAGGCTGATTCTGGCAGATCCTGATCACCACTCCATGGTGAGTTCAGGTTGCTTCCATCTGGACGCAGGTATCTGCTGCCCAGATGTTTGACAAACAGACTGAACAACTCGTTCATCCCTGTAGTGATCAGGCTTCTCAACGAACAGTGATGATTTCTGTTCTGTTATTTTAATGTCTCAATGTCTTGTCTAGTATGGATGTTTTATGTGACTACTGACTGTGAAACAAGTTGCCCCTTGGAGATAATAAATATTATTGAACTTGAACAAAGATAGGCGGCAATTTTAAAACATTAGCTGCCAAAAACTGAGACACACAGTTGCTGGTCGCAAATACTCAGAATTGAGTAAGACTGCAAAGAGGATCACTTTTATTTTAGCACATTAGAGCTCCAACTTGTTGTTGAACCAATGAGGTGAGTGCATTGTAAAAACCTTTTGAGATTTATCTCTAGAAATTAAAAACAATGTTTGTAATTAAAGGCCTAGCATACCTTCAAGGAGTGCACACACTTCTTACCAGGGCTTATCTTGTGTTCACAAAGGACAGAGTTGTAGCTATTTTGGTTCAATCGTGAAAATAACATTATACATAATCTCATGAAATATTATATCTCATGATCTGTTAGTGCTTGGAGTATGTGTTGGGAATGACCCTCAGCTACTACCACAGCAAATTTTAGCTGACTGTAAAACTGAGCTATAGCCACTCCTGAAGCAACAAGGTCAAAGGTAAAGACATCAAGCTGCGTTAAATACAGAAGAGGCTTCTGTAGAGTCAACACCTGATGCTTTTTGTGTTCGAGACGGTGTAGACTAGAGATAGTGCAGCCGACTTGGGACCAGAAAGTCGCAGGTCCATCTCCCTGCCATGCCCACATATCGTGGTGTCTCTGAGCAAGACACCCAATCCCTAATTGTCCTGCGGGCGCCCACATAGCTGCCCACTGTTCCACCTGAGTTTATCTCACATGTGATGGGTTCATGCAGAGAACGAATGTCATCATTTACAATGATGACATCACATAGCACTTTTTAAAGCAGCGGATGGATGTTTGACTCACAGGGCAGAGAGCTCTTTAACAATGTACAAAGTGTGAGAACTACATCAGAGAGCTCTTCAGTCTCCTGCGGTGAGTGGAAATCTAGGAGCAAAGTGAGCTGTACCTCCTGATCATACAGATCCACCTTTGTTACATAAACTGATGTTGTGTGAAAGGAAAACCACCGTGGTCATTATTCCTGAACGAGACAGACTTAACAGCAGATATAACTGAGCAGTGAGTTTTTTTATACAATCACTCATTTCTGTCAGCGTCCCACTCTGTCTGTTTTGAAAACGCTGCTTTATATGTTTGTGTGTTAAAGTACAAAATATACAGGCCTTATTTTATATGGGGGCAAACAATTTTAAACCACAATTTACTTCTAGTTCCACTGAATTCAGCAGGACATGTTGACATATTGGAGTATAAACCATTTCACGTTTTATTTACAAATCCAGAAATGAGAGAAAAGACATTATCTTCCATTTTACGGTTTAAAGCAAGAAATGATCACTCCTGTTTCTCTTCTTTCCATTCCTACAAACTCGAGGGAATCATGAGGCTCTTGTAGCTGTTTCCTGTCATCATTTACAGCAAGACTTCAAAATGCTACGTCAGGTTTGAGACTGTGGGAATAAAATCATCATAAGACCTGCTGCTAGCAGCTTCATCACCATCAGATGTTGTGAAGTTAGATGTCTTGTTCTGCAATCCAAAGCTAACAAGCCATACGCCGGTGTCCCTCGTCACTGGGGGATTTAGCAAATGTTTTTAGTTTTCAAGATGAGAGTTTGGATGCAAGATATTCAAGTGGGTAGGACTTGCATTGTGCATAAGAATAAAGGGTTTTTTTTTTTTGTTTGTCCAAGGCGGTGCAGAGTGACGGGTCCTGGAGAGTGGAGGGAGCACCAGGCGCAATGCTGGAACCAGGGGGTGGCCAATGGTGGCCTCGCCCACCATAGATTAATCTTAAGTCACCCCAGTTATTTGAGGAAATTATACTTCTAAGCAATATAAAAATTAGACAGCAGTTTCCTCAAATGACTGGGGGTGGCTGGTTTACAAATATTTAAATGGAAGTGGCCATCTTGGAATTTGACGTGACAAACCAATTTTCGAAAGTGACCTTTCTTATGTCTAAATGCAGCCACACACCTAAATGGAAGTCAGTACCTCACTTATTTCTCAAGTTATCACGCTCACAACATGCACGGATGGACCTATTTGCTTCGTGATGGGGTACAAAAACAGAGACATTCATGTTTTTAGCAAGTTCTTGATGTTGTTTTTCAACTCAACTTGCTTATTTTGTGCAAAAGAGAAAAGCGAAGTGTTGAGCGAAAAGTTAGATCCATTACAAAGACTGATTTCTCATTTGCACAAAGTAGAAGAAGAATGATAAAACGTTTTCATTCTAACGAGCTCTTGTACTCACTCACCATCCTGCAGCTGTGGCTCAGCTGGACGGGCTCACATTTGATTAGAGTAGGAGGTGGGCTGCTGGTCATAGCCCTGGTTGTAACCTCCATCTTCATTGTAGCCTCCTTGCTGGCCATAGTCAGGCTGGTAGCCCCCCTGGGTGCCGGCGTAGGGGTCCTGCTGTCCATAGCCTCCCTGGCCGAAGGAATCAGGAGCTGGCTGCTTCTCTTGCGACGGAACGTACGTTCCAGAGAAAGCAGCCATTAAGCCGGTCTCCTTGAAGACGAACCACAGGTTACCCAGCCACAGAATCAGATTTATGAAACCAAAAGCCTGAAAGGAGATAAATATTTGTTGTTAATCTTAATGTTCTGACATCAGCTCTTCGTATATACTAAGTCAGCCTGTTGGGACCTACCACAGAGGTGTTGAGGCCAGAGACCTTGGGTTCATAGATCTCACGGCAGCGATTCTCTGGCTCATCACAGGAGGCGATGAGAGTGACGACTCTCTCTGGATCAGTGGCTGTTTTCACGTCTGACAGACCTTTAGCCCAAGCGCACGATGACACCAGCCACATGAAGGCAAACACTGCCGTCACACCCAAGTCCTAAGGGTCAGAAACACCACCTTTATTTTTACTGCATGTGCTTAAGGTTGCGTTAAAAATAAGAATGACAAATAAACTCACAATCCGAGCCCCCTTGTTGTTTTCACGGTACTTCTCCAGTATGAAACAGTACACAGCGAGGGCTGCCATGGAGTAGAGGAAGGAAAAGACACCGATGGTGACGAAGAACTCGGCTGAAGAGGAGTAGTCTCCGACCAGGAACAGACGCTCCCGGTTTCCTCCCTTACAGGTGGGGGCGTCAAAGTAAACCTGATGGAGCCTGGGGATGATGTCACAGACACATGAAAACAGCCGAAATAAACCCCACGACATTTTCATGATTTCCCTTCAGCTAGTCACTCTGCCCCGTACCCTGACCGTGTTCAGTTTTTGTAACGTTTCACCACCGGAAACAACAACAGACCAACAAAGTCTCCAGACTATCTGAATTCTTCATAAATAACCCGCTAATGGGCTTTTATTTATAAGTGTCAGCACGAACTGCTCTGAATGAACTTTTAACGTTGAAATGGTTTTAAGAGGGCAGATGTGGGAAGTGGTCCCATTTGGACTTGCCGTTAGCTCATCTCATTTGACATAAATAAAAATGAAACTTCCATTTATCCAAACTATACTGCCGTCTACGACAGGTAAGATACTGATTGTTAATAAAACTCCACAAAACATCCATTAAAAAAAACCCTGAGCTATCTGTTTAAATTGTTGATTATGAATAGGAGAACAAGAGCTGAAAAGCTTCAGACTGACCAGTAAACTGTTTGGATAAAGTGAAAATTTCAGCTTCTTCTTACAAACATTGAGCTTTAAAGGTTTGCTGGCGGGACATAAAAACTAAATATATCTACCGTGTTTTCTCCACTTTATGTATCTTTTGTGGAAACACTTTGGCTTTTACTTACAATGCATAAGATCCATTTCATTTTAAGGTTTATAATTTTAATAAGGTCACAGCATTTCTAATGATTTCATTTATATTTTAGTTAAAATATTCTTGATTGCTACGTGAGAAACTAATATGTCTTCCATGACTGATTGTCTCATGTTGAAGATGTTAGCGTAGCTTAGGGTAAAACTTGTCTCACACGTCTGGTGGCAACGATTACAGTATGGTACATTATTTAAATACAACAAATGCAATGTACAGTGTTTATGCTTTTATATAGTTTCATTTAATGGACAGATCCGTCGCTCGGTTGTTAAAAATACAAATAAAATAAAATGCCAATGAGCACACTTTCAAAACTGACACTTGTCATGTGCACAGCCATTCTGTCAAAAACCTAATTTTACTGCTAATATTAGATTTTAAAACAATTTGTAAATTACTGCTTGAATCAGCAAAGCATTTATTTTATTTTTAAGCACCAAACAATCATTTAAAGTGTTTCCTACAACTGTTTGCTGGTCGGACTGTGGTTAATCACCTCCTAACATGATAGTGTGACAGAATGAAACAGACTAATTAAACATATAAAAATATTAATAAAGATTAACAGCAGATGTTACTTATACATAAACAAATGTTGTGGGATTAAGACTAGGCCCTTGGTGATGGGTTAAGATCCATATATTCGTATGAGTTTCTTCTCTTTTGTGCAACATTGAACACATGACGTACCTGAACGGGTATTCAAATTCTACTTCTATGCCTAGGTCACTTTCTGATCGGTTTTTGCACTCCACGCTCATCTTGAACATGCCAGAGTAGCTGCCGCATGTCGAGAAGGCGAAGATTGCAAAGATCTGCAGAAGAAGGAAAAAAAAACAAAATCAAACACAAGCTGAATTTGACCGTCTGTCCGAGAAACTCTGACACGCTGCAGAACAACAACATGTCTAATTTTGGCCGGCATCAACGTGTAGAGCTCCAGGTAGGTGCAGATAAGCCTCTCAGGCTGCAGTAACTCATGCAGGAGGCTCGTGATCCACCAATCACTCCGAGCTGATAATAAATTCCTGCAGAGTGTAAATCAATGCGCCGCTATCCACGGCCACACCGGCACACTGTTGCCATGGTTACCACTACATTTAAATGCTGCGCACTTGATTTAGCCTTTCCAGGTTTTTAAACCTTGCTTTAAAAATCGTTTGTTTAGTTCGTTTCAGTAAACACACACACACCTGCAGCAGATTAGACAAGGCAGACTATTTTTACCCCCCAACACTGCAGGTCAGATCTGATTGGTTGGACCAGCTAGTAATCTGGCCGAGGTGCTCCACCATCTGTCACCAAATACTGAATACAAGCTACTGTAAAGAAAAGCACACCCACGTACACGACACGTCCTTCTTAAAAGGGTTATTTCAGCCATTTTGAAGCTGTGTTCTGTGTCACGAACAACGAATTGCTTGTTGCAGGTTGTCCTTTGAACAGCCTCAGTTTAAAGAAAACAGTAAAAAACTGAAAGGACTGATGAGTAACATCTAGTTCAAATGCAGCGAGGAAAAAAGTTGATCCCCGTCATCCTAAAACACTGATTAGAAGTTAAAAATTAAATGGTAGTTTATGTGAAGGCTATTTAATAAATTAGTTATTACAGGAAAAGAAATCAATGTTGCCTAATTCACCACAGGCTGCAGCTACTACTCGTGCAGGTCCTTCAAAAAGTTATCTACAACAGGTAAGATATTAACTGTTGAAAACTTTTATATAAAACATCATCTCAAAATGGCTGATAAAGCTCTTTCCTTGCAGAAGCATCTGCCTGCTGCAGACAACAAGCACCGTTTACAGAATCGTTCAGCTAATGTGACTATAATGCTTGTTTCTTGGATTTACACTCAACGGCTGCTTAAAGTGAGCCTCGTTAGGATCGATTTATTCATCCCTCACTGTTCCTGAAGGTTTAATTTCTCTTTGAGCTCTAACATTTCTAAGGCTCTAAGGCTGAATTCCAGTTTTAAGTAAATCAATGCAAACCCCAAAACAAGGCTAGATGTGTAACAAAGAAGATGCATATTATTACTATGGGGAGTGGTGGCACAGAGCAGAGGTTAGAAGATGGGCCTGTGATCGGAAAGTCACAGGTTCAACTCCCAGTACCGTCAACATCAAAATGTGGGTGGAAAAGGTGAAACACCCACACCTGCCTCCACCCTCATTCGCTTCACTCTGTCCCCTGAGCAAGGCCCTTAACCTCCAGCATCTGCTCCCTAAACAGGTCTCTCTTGAAAATGAGTTCTCGTGGCTCAACGAGACTACCTGGATAAATAAAGGGGGAATGGAATTACATACGTAACATTATTTCAAGCCAAATTCTCTTTAAATACGCAAACTTCTCTCTGGTTTTCTTGACTAAAGAAAAGCCCCTATTGTAACTGAATAGAGTTAAACTGAATGTGTTTCACATTTTGATCTTTATAACGAACAAGAGTAACATTTAATTAATGTTACAGGAGTTTTATTGTTTTAAACCCAGAAACCACAGAAAAAAATGAGCTGAAATGCTGCTGCAGCCGGGTCATTAATCAGAACCAAACTGCAGCATAGCATTATTCACACAGCGAGCAGTGGAGTACGTTGCTCTAAAAATACATTTAACTGAGTCAAGTTAGTATATTTGTTTCCTTGGACAACCTTCCTGCCAAAGTTCAAGGTTTTCCAGAGTCTATCAAAGACAAGTGAGATCTATGACAACCAACATTTAAGAAAGAACTTTATTGATCCCACAGGAATTTGTTGTAGAGCATCAGATTTATTCGGAACTTTTTATTTTGCAGAAATAAAAGGTTATTCTGGACAACCTTTGTAAAAAGCTCTAAAATCTCAAATAATTCTTAGCGTTGTTGTAATTTAATCTACAAAGCCTTGAAGTAGTCTGAAAAAACGAGTCACAAGCTGACATAATGAACCAAAGGTTTCAGCTGTGAGCTTACACGTGGTGAGGAGAGAGCTACTGGCAGAAATGGAACATTAACAATTTGTATAAAACTATCTAAAAACTAGTGGTGTAGTACTTTTACAGTGTAGACACATTTTAAATTGACCACTGTTTTGTGACAATATGTATTTAAATGAAATGGACCAACCAATGCTGTGGGAATCTGCACCTTCACTATGTGTTACTACAGCACACTTTAAAGGCAAGGGGACATGCACCCAGTGCTGCCTCCACCCTCATTTGCCCCACTCTGGCCCCCTGAGCAAGGCCCTTAACCCCCACCATCTGCTCCACCCGACGCCCTAGATGGCAGCTCTCTGCTCCACACTGTGGTGTGGTGGTCTGTGGTTGCATCAGGAAGGCCATCAGAAGTAAAAACAACAAAGTCTTCTTGCGAGTTAGTTCGCTGTGGTGACCCCTGGAGGAAGGGAGCAGCCGAAACAAGAAAAAATTATAATTTGGAGAAAAAAAGCTAAACAAACCGATCAAAGGAGATGGTCACTGATTTTAGAAAAGACTCTTCAGTTGTCACTCCTGTGGTCATTAACGGTGAAGCTGTTGAGGTGGTGCATCAATATAAATATCTGGGAACTGTTCTCAATGACAATCTGACCTTTGACCCCCATGTGAACTCACTTTGTAAGAAGGCCCATCAGAGAATGTATTTTTATCTGAAGCTCTGTGGTTTTATTGTTGATTCTACTTTTGTGAAAATGTTTTATTCATGTTTTATTGAGTCTCTTAACTTTCACCTTCATCTGGTGGTTTGGACTTGACATGCAAAAACTGGAACAAACTCTCGGGGATTGTCAGGATGTGCAGCAAAACTGCTCGTATAGTCCTACAGAACCTCAGTGACCTACACAAGGCGAGGTCAGTGAACAAGGTCAGGCTGATTCTGGCAGATCCTGATCACCACTCCATGGTGAGTTCAGGTTGCTTCCATCTGGACGCAGGTATCTGCTGCCCAGATGTTTGACAAACAGACTGAACAACTCGTTCATTCCTGTAGTGATCAGGCTTCTCAATGAACAGTGATGATTTCTGTTCTGTTATTTTAATGTCTCAATGTCTTGTCCAGTACGGATGTTTTATGTGCCCGACTATGAAACAAATTGCCCCTTGGGGATAATAAAGATTCTTGAACTTGAAAAGGCCCTATGTGAAAAAGAAATTGTTCCCCTAGGGTCAAAATGTAACTGTTCTTTAGCTTTTTATGGAAAGCTAAGATCAGTTTTGTTCACTAAACTCCGGCTTGATTAATGGCAAACCTGTGGAATCAAGAAATCCTTTAAACAGTCTTTTTCCACATATAGAGGAAGCATGGATCAGTGGTGAACCTTCCCAGGAGTGGCAAGCCGACAAAAAGGACTCAAAGAGCGCATCAACGACACATCGAGGAACTTCCAGAAGAACCCAGAACAACATCTAAAGTCCCACAGGACTCACCTACCTCAGAAAAAGTCAGAGGTTGTGATCCAACAAGAAGAAACAAGCTGAGGGCAAAAAATGGCCCCCAAAGGAGACTTTTAAAGCAAAAGCCAACGCTGACACCCCACCCCCCCCAAAAAAAAACAAAAAAAAAAAAAAACAACAAAGACCCATCTCAAATTTGCAAAGAATAAATCATCTTGATGATCTCCAAGACATCCAGGACTGAAGAGACAAAAGTGGCACATTCAGAAAGGTGTTTATCTCATTCCATCTGACTTAAAACACTCTGCATTTCAGAAAGAGAGCATCATCCCCAGTCAAACACGGTTTGGGTAGTGTGATGGTCTGGGGCTGCTTTGCTGTTTCAGTACCAGGACAACTTGCTGTAGTTGATGGAACTATGAAATCTGTTCTTAACCATAAAATCCTGCAGGAGAATGTGAGACCATGAGCTTGTGGTCATCAGCTTGGATTCTGCAGCAGGACGATGACCTGAGGCACAGCAGCATCTTTCCTCAGCAGCCATGTCAACGACTCGTCCCTAGTTATCGCCAACATTTGCTTTCAGATGTTGTTGCCAATGGTGGAACCACCTACTTTTTCCACATAGGACCAGATTGATTTGGATAGCTTTTCCCCATTAATTTAATCATTTAAAAAGTGTATTTTAGTGTCAACTGAACATAGATGTTCTAAAATTATTAAAAATACCTTCTTTAACACTTTTGTGTTTTGTGATTAGGATGATTTTTACAATGTGATATACTTTGAATTTTAAGTTGGAAGACAAAAGTTGGGCGGTGCATCCGGACAGCAAAGGGTTAACCCTTCACAAAGCTGCTGCAGGAGAAATGAGTGGCAGAGAAGGAGATCAACTGATCAGCTGCAGGAGGGAGCTTTCCCCTTCACTTGTGGGCTGCACAAATGGTGCAAAATCATTTAAAATAATTTATTTTAATTAAACAACCCATGGCTCATCCATCAATCAGCCACTTGTGTCATGTCCAATCTTACTTTGAAAATCTGCAATAAATGAAATGCGAACTATCCACTTCTAAAGGATAAGAGCTAATGTCTGACATGACCCAAGTGCAGGCAGACATGGGGCATAAAATAAGGAATATCAATTAATTCAACAAAAACTCAAAACAAAGGCTGATGTGGCAGCAAAATCTTACGTAAGCAGAGGGAAATGCAGAGAAACAGAACATGACAGGTCGTGGGAAGCACAATACACGGACAAGGAGGAAACAGAGACCTTAAAGGGGGACTAATGACAAGCACCTGGGGTGATTAGAACTGGGAACAGGTGGAGCAGGAGCTGACAGTAAGGAAGAAAACACTGGGGAGTGCAGGAAACAAGAATCCAACACGATCAACATTTAATTCTGTTAAAAAGCTCATTTTTACTGGACATATACATTTGACTAGATGTTTATAAAATGTGATGGAATGATTGAAGTCAGTCATCCTGAGGGAAACAAAGTGTACAGTCGGCTAACATTGTATCTCTGTCAACATCATTAATTCAGTTTTATTAGCATATCACTATTCACTGTTCTGCCCGTTCTTGTCAAGGATGAGTGACTATAAACTGAAAAATCACTCCAAAACCTCACTCTGGACCAAACAAATAACAAAGCTGCTAACCCGAGAGCTGACGAGCTAAGTTAGCTTAAACCAAGAAGCACATGAAGTGAATACAAATGGGTCATTGAACAATTTAAAAATCTATACTTCTCTGGTGACAGATGAGTAGACTGAGGTGTGGGGCAGGCAGGATGAGAAAATAAAGTGGGGCCACCAAGGTAGTGCCATGGTAACACCACTGCTGATGTCCCCCACCACGAGGCGGCTGGTTTCTAGTCCTCCTGGTATGCTGGATGGTTGTCAGCTCTTCTCTGAAGATAAACAGTCCTTCACACTCAGACACTAACTGTCCTGCTGTTCCCACACTGTCTGAAAGCCTTTCTGCATCTCTTTATCTCGGTCAAGCAGAGCCAAACCTCGATAGAAGTCATTTTAAAATGAAACCTGATGGATTGATTACGGTTCTCATTGTTATAAACTGTTCTGTGCATGAAGAACTAAAGCTTGAAATTCATCCTCATTGTAGGATTTTCTTTTAGGAAACAAAGAAAAAAATAACTAACACAATTACTACTAATAATTATTATTATAATTATTATAATAAAAACCTAAAACACAGCTTCACATAAACAACAAAAACAGAGCACATGACACCTGACATTTTAAATTTATTTAAAAACATGACAAATTGCTCATTCTGTGTTCAGAAATTACTAGACCCAACAAATAATCACTTTTAACTGTCAAACCTTGCAGTGATCATCTTCTAAATTAGAAGTTCCTAAAGGTGCTGTTTTTGTATGACTACCCAGTGACAAGGATGCCTGCAGCGGCAGCACAACGTGATGACGTCATGCGCGCCTACCTGATCTGATCACGGCGGAGAGGAAGAAGTCAAAATGTCGGCGGTGTGGAAGTTTTTATTCGTTGGTGAGGATGTCGGATTTCAAAGATTTTTTGGACTACGTTGAGCCTCGCTACATCGTCCCTAGTCAGAGATATTTTACCATCGTAACCTTACCAGAGTTACAAACCGTCATTTCAGACGTCATTGAGAAGCTAATAGCTGATAGGGTGATGGGTGAGTTTTCAGCCATTTGGACGTCGTGTTAGCTCCGTTAGCATGATTAGTCTTACGGCACAATGGATACATAAACTTTGAACTTAAAAAGTCTGTCCTTCATGCACAAGAGTGCAGAGGATCCCACACTGCAGCTAGGAACCTGGAACAAGTCTCCACAAGTGAGACAGCATCGCAGCTGACTAATGCTAATAAATAACATTTAACACTTCATTTAATATAAGTTAAAGTGCTATGCATATGGCTGTTACTGAATATATGTCACCAGCTCTCACACAATGTTTGTAGCAAATAAGCCTAAATAAGAGGGCTATGTTCTGACAAAGGCAAGTACATAAAAATATCGGTATCTGTATCGGTTATCGGCCACATAAGTTTTGACATATCGGCATATCGGATATTGGCCAAAAATCCAATATTGTGCATCCCTATGCAGGATAATGTCCTGATGCTCGCTCAATAATCCAGGTAGAAAATTTTAACATTTTTGTCATGTTATGTTGTCATCAGGACATTTTGAACGTTTCGACAAAGAATCCGTTCAGATGAAAACAACGTGACCTTAGATGCAGGATGGTGTTCCTCCAGGACCAGGATTGGGAACCACTGTTAAAAAAAAACAACCTATTACTCTTTCACCTTGTTGTGGAAACTGAATTTGGTCCATTTCTCTTTACAACAGTTTCAGAGGTTTGCAGGTTGTTCATTTATACACAGCTCTGGACCTTCAGTGGGTCGTTCTAACAACTTGATACGCAATTTTATTTAAATCCATTTTGTTCTAGATGTGCCAAGGATGCAACTGTCAATCTGTAGCACAGATATTCTCACATTTGACTCAGGGCTGCTGGGATATACAGAGAACTGAAGTGTCCACTCAGTTACTGTAAAGAGTCCCGGTCCAGTGGCTGCAGACAAGTCCAAACACTCAGCCCTCCATCAGCGTGACAAACAAGTTGCTTTGCATAAAAATAAAAATCTTACCTCAGGTTTGTTTGTTATTGAGACAAAACTGCACTGTCTACTTTTTGATAAATCCTACAGTTAGGGTTGATTTGGGTTTCCTGAGGTACCCCTTAGTTCTGCTGCTATAGGACAAACTGATCACATCTCACTCTGCTGCTGTCTTTACTCTCTGTGTTCATACATGCAATTACTGATGACAACCTGTGATTTTATTTTTCTTTCTCCCCATTATAATTTATTATTATTATTATTATTTATTTTTTTATTTTCCTGGTACATCTAATTCTGAGACCTGGTGAAGATAACATGGATCCTTGTTATGTGCCGATAAGTTACACATTAAAATTTACCATAAAGTAACAGAATATGTTTTAATGTTTCATGTATGTACATTCATTCGTACCCATCTGCTCACCACTGACTCGTGTTCTGGCTACTGTTGTTATGCTGTATTGTTTTACATTATTAGTGTTTAGCGTATATCTTAGATCCTTATATACTGTTTATTGTTATAATTTATATTGTTGGGTGTAACTGGGACCTTGATACATAATTTCCTTCCAACTCATGTACCACATGTGATGCGAATGACAATAAACTTGACTTGAATGTACTGGCCTCATACTGTACAGTGGTGAAAGTCTTTTAATACTCAAAGGAAAAAAGCAGAACACAGTATATGTAAAGTAATATTCAACCAGGGGTCTGAACAACACAAACTCAGTGAGCTACAACAAAACCAACAACCTATTAGAGCACAATAGGGATCATGCCAACAAGGCCATTTTGTGTGTTTTCACAAACAGCCTCTTTATGATTGCAGAGAATGAGTCAGAGCTGAGAAGTGAATTCATATTAAATCCAAAGCAGCAGTGCCATCATGCAGCAGGAGAGACAGGAGGCGCTTTGCCTTCTTTGTGGCAGAGCTGTTTTGGGGAAGTTGTCCTCCAACATCCATCAAGCCTTGGCTCAATCAGCACTATTACTCAGAGACAGAGGACGGGTGGGACCGGTCACGTGGAGAAGTGGGCAAACATGAGTCACGCATACGTCTAATATAAACAGCACTGAAAGAGCCGCTCTCCTACTGGACCCGTGCTCTTCCAGAGACTCTCTCTCCACTTACAGCACAGCCTTTTCAGCAACAAAGGCTTCGCTCTTTTGAGCATTGTTCTCCTTATGCTTGGATTCCACTCAAGAATTTGGAAAATATTTCTCAGGTTTCTCTCCTCCCAAAAGCTCCCCCTTTATTTTTGCTGCTGATGCATGCCCATATTTTTCCAGGAGCAGAAGCTCCAGCAGCTCCTCCTCCAGCCTGACACCGAGGCATGCAGACCCTCTCAGATGATTCATGTGGCCTGGCCTCCTGAGCGAGGCTGCTGATTGGTGGTTGGCTCGCAGTGACCCAGGGAGATGGTGATGAGGTGTCGGCACACTCACACCGCTCCAGGGAAGGGCTACCGAGTCATGCAGTTCGCTCGTGCCTCTGACGCTCCGCCTGCATATCTACAGAGCCTGGAACAGTTCCGAGCTGAGCCAACACTACTGTGACACAAATGTTTTTATCCGTCGTCTTACAGGGAGGGGTGTTTGCTCCAGAGAAGGGTGTGGCTATGAATGAAAGCATCCATCCACAGGGAGAGTGTTCCCTAATCAGTTCAATGTGTACATAACCTGACAAAACACCTCATAATATGCCTGAATGGATTTTTTTTTAAATGATAACGAAAATATTCTGAAAACTATCACAGCTAGAATTAAAATGTTTTTCAAAACAATCCCCAAGGTGACCTCCTCAGAATACCCTTCAGTAGCTTTTTTTTTTTCTTTAAAGGAACCATTAAACCTAAAATATACCTCATTTCTCTAGCAATGCACATACTTCTGTAGTTCAATAGATTTAAACAAAACAGTTACAGAAATGATTTTGTCTGATTATTTTAGTAATTCAGTTTGGAATATTTGCCAGTTAGACTGCAGCTAGTGAGAAAAAAAAAAGTACAACGATTACAGAAGATGAAATCATTGTATCACTTTAATCTAATATGCAAAGAAAGAGCAGCAGCTCAAAGGAAATGTTGATACATCGAGAGGAGCAGCTCTTCATGTTGTCCACCGCCTTGCATGCTAAGGTTGTAAACAACAATATCATGTGCAGAGCTTAATTTGAGCTGGATCCTGCCGGAACAGGATGCGGGAACTCTTATTTTGACAGGGTGCGGTCTGGTAAATGTTTGCTTGGACCCGGTAACTCTCAGGCTTACTAATAATAAAGTTATGGACAAATATGACTGCCTTGAATGAATAAAACTTATATTGGATATGTAAACTGAAAATAATTATATAAACACTCATTTTAAACACAACAGCCACTTACATACAAGCTGCCCTTCAAGTAAGCATTTCCACCCTTTAAAAAATTATCAGCACATTTCTTAGTTCCTATCTTAGATCTTATTACGGTTTTTCTTTTGCAATTTATACTTTGTGTACACAAGGTCCCAGTTACATCCAACAATTTCGTTCCACCTCATGTACCACATATGATGCAAATGACAATAAAGAAACCTTGACCTTGATGTTTAACACATGTTAAAATACACCAAAATGCAGAAAATCATATTTACTTTATTCAAAATTTTCTGGGGACCCCCATACCTCCAACAACCCTCACCCCCACATAATCCGGCCCACCCACTATTTGCGTTCTGGCATCGATCAGTTTACAAATTAAGCCCTGGTTGTGCAGCCTGTTAGCACTCAGTGTGTGTGTTCAGGATGACTTGCAGTTACTACCACACTGAGTTATGGACATTTTTATGTTTGCTAAGGTTGACTAGCTGTGGCAGCCTTATTGAAATGAACTGACACAAGAAGTTGATAAATGTACATCCAGTTATTGATTTCTGGGAGCTTCATGAAAATCTGTCTCCAGATTTGTGACATTCTGCTAACAGACAAGCAAACACATACATAGGCACAAGCAGTTACATGACCGCCCTCCGTTCATAACGGTAGGCGATGATGACATTCAGCTTTAACAATAAGCCCTGAAGTTGGTTTGATTGCTTAATTTAGCATCTTTGTTTAAATAAAAGTGTTACCTTCAGAAAATGTATCTTTTTTAGTTTTATTCAATTTATTCTTGAGGAGCTTCAAGTGTGACCCAGTACTTGTCCAGTCTCTGTCTGTTGTTAACCAGCAAGCAGCGTTCTGACCCGTGGGTCTCAGTCGTCATTATTATTTACAGCAATGAATTAAACATGTTTGTCTTTTCTTCACTGTAGAGTTCATCTTCTTTATATATGTGAAGCAAACAGGAGGCTTACCCATTGTAGAATCTTGATGAACCCCAGCGGTTGTTTGATCACTGTGAACTGCCCTTGGGCCACCAGCTGTCAACACAACAAACCACAGTAAGCAGGGGTGCAAGTCTCATTTTAGTTACATTTTGGTTTATTTTTCATGTTCAGAGCTGGAGCTAACCCTGACGGGGCACTCCAAGTGATTCTGACTGAAATCCTAATTAGGCAAGTTACAGTGGTCTCTTTAAAGTAGGGTTCTGTAGACTAGTTAATATCTTACCTGCTGTAAACAGGTGTTTGAATGTCTTCAGTTTGGAGTTTGATGGGAATGATGAGCTAATGGCTAGTCCAACTGCAGCTAAGCTTAAATTTCAAAGCCGTTCATGCAAACACTGTTTTATAAACATTTGCACAGCTGTTCATTTCACAATCCTCTGTGATGTAGATAAGAGTTTTGAGTTTTGCAAATAGTTGTAATAGCTAGTTGTAACATTTATGTTGCAGCCTGGAGGTGTTTCCAGCACGAATTTCATAATCATGCCAGACGGCTACTCCCTTCTTCAGGGGTCGTCACAGCAAACTAACTCACACGAAGACTTAGCAATTGTTTTTACACCAGGTGTCCTTCCTGACGCAACCACAGACCACCGAGTAACCCCAGTCCTCTGGGGCATCTGGGGGAGCAGATGGTTGGGGTTAAGGGCCTTGCTCAAGGGCCCAGAGTGGGACAAGTGAGGGTGGAGGCAGGTGTGGTATTTCACCTTTTCCACCCACATTTTGACGTCGTTGGTCCGGGGGAGTTGAACCGGTGACCATAATATCTGCAGACCCACCTTCTGTAAACTCTGCACCACCACTCCCACCTCCTGCCAGACTAATCGTCTATCCATCCGTTATTTTTACCCACTTCTTCCTGTTTGTGTTGCGGGAGTCACTGGTGCCCATGTCCAGCTTTATCACTGTGTGAGAGGTGGGGGACACCCTGGACAGGTCTCCAGTCCATCCCAGAGATACATAGAGACAAACAACCGTTCACTCTCTCACTCACATCTAGGAACAATTTAGAGTTACCAATCAGCCTAACATGCATGTTTTGGGTCTGTGGGAGGAAACTGGAGTACCGGAGCACTTCTTTATGGATGCCAGAGGGCATGTCCAAATTCAGAGTAAGCAAATCAATTCAAACCGATTGTGTTGATGCTTCATGATTAAATTAAATTAAATTCAAACACTTGTAATTTGAGTGAGTAAAGCTGGTAATGTCTAATGTCCATATTCAGATAAGACAACATGCAGGGCGGTGCGCGTTTCACTTCATATATTTGGTATTGAAACATTTTTACAATGTTTGAAGATCCCACATGTGAACTTCACCTAATCATGTTCCCACACCTTTGCACCACCATCAGTTCCACATTAGACGCGTGTTCTAGCAGAAATTCCACTTTGGAAGTGTCTCATGCTGCACTAAGAGTGCTACAGCTAGCTGCAAGTGCAATAAACAAACGCATTTTATTTAAAAACTGTGAAATGCAAAACGAAAGGAGGTGTAAAACCCTGTGATGAACTACAAGATTTTAGAGTTTGAAGCTACTTTAATGTCGTTTTAATCCACTTTGGCTTTTGTTCGAACTAGCCATTATGGAAGGATTGCTCCAAACTGAGGATGGAACAGATAAATGTCTGAACTATCCCTTTAAGCCCCCCGCGCATGCAGGCCTGCTGGCAGCTGCAGCGTTTCACCGAGCTGTGAGAGCCATGATCAGCCTGAGGACCGGTGCACGAGGTGAACATTCCCTGTCGCCTTCACGCGCTGCGCTGCCAGCACCACCAATCAGACAAAGCTGATTATCTGTCTGCCCCCCTGCTCTGGCAGCCATTTTATTCCATTTAGAAATCCTGCGGAGCGCGCAGGAGGAGGCGTTTGTGCGCAAGTGAATGCGGCACCGCAGTCAGGAGGTGTGCGGCTGCGCGCGTCACCAAATGTCCGCACAGATGCGCCACAGTCTCCTCCGTTTGGGCATGGGTGCACATTAATCAGCAGGTGACGCACGAACTAAAGCCCTCTACGGTCCCCTGTCCTCCAGACATGTCCACCTGGAAAAGGCGGGGAGGACTGCGGGCCTCCTGCCTGCCGGGGGACCAACCCCCATCCTCCGGGTGTTTCTCAGCCACAGCGGGTTAATTGACACGGGACCAGTCGGAATCAATTAAGGCGAGTCTGTGGGGACAAGGGAGCGGGTCTCCTCCTTCCTGAGCTGAATGTCCCTGCAGCAGCAGGCCGCTCCGTCTCCTCTGCACCACAGGGACAACGACCATATTTACATTAATATGGCTCAGTTTTACCTCCACAAAGCTGCCTGCTTCCCTTTAGATGTCCAAATCAGTATTTCTATTCTAAAATGCTCGAAGGCGCTGCGTCTGAGCTCGGAGCATCCCTGGGTTTTAAATATGTAATTACCACTAAAGCGCTCGATAAATCACAACAAAACGCCTCGTGAGCATCGGATCAGCAGTTATCAAAGATGAAAAGGAGGATTTCCTCCCCGAAGCCTTACCTGGTTTACAACATCCATCTTGGCCGCTCACTCGCTGATAAGAGGATCAGAAGCGCGGAGGGAGGGCGTCGTCTCATCCGTAACAGCCCCGAAGCTGGAGGGAGGGAGCCATATGGAGGGAAGAGCAGAGGCTGCGTCACGAGCTGGACGTAGGAGAGAGGCGTCTTGACGTCAGAGCCATCGCTGGCACAGAAAGGAGCCGAGGCGGCGGACCAATCAGAGCGCTGCTTTATTCTGATGGAGCACAGACTGCCTGGGGGAGGGGGGATAAAGATAGGAGCGCGTGGAGACAGTTCACGCAAACGTGGACAGAGAGGGAGACGTGAAGAAACAGCTGCGCGTTTGTCAGGAGACAAATATTTTAGCAAATCCTTCTGCAAGTTTATAGAAAAAGAAATTAATAAGAGAAAGAAAATATTCATGCAGCCATGTTTCTGAATACTTCGTGACAATATCAAGGTCCATGCTCAATAATCCAGGTGAATCCAATAAAGTTAAAGTCAGGCCCTTTGGACGGTTTCTTTTTGTTGAACCATTTCAACAAAAAGAAAAAACGTGAGCTGATTGGTATGAATACAGCAGCTTAAAAGGCAAGAGATCAGCAGCATGGATAATGAGCAGATCAGCTAAAGTATCAAATCTCTAATTAAGTGGTATTACAGTGATTTTTCTGAGTCTAACATCTTCAGGGTAGAAGCTGTTCCTCAGTCTAGTGGTTCTACACTTAATGCTCCTCAACCTCCTTCCTGAGGGGAGCAGGGCAAAAAGTCTGTGTGCTGGGTGAGTGTGGTCCTTCGTGATGCAGGTGGCCCTCTACCTCCATGTAGAGGTGTAAACGTCTGTGATGGTGGGGAGGATGACTCCAACATCTTCTGTGCAGCCTTCACCACTCTCTGCAAAGCTTTTTTCTGCAGCCTCCATGCCACACGTTGATGCTGGAGCACAGGATGCTCTCCACTGCACACCCTAAGAAGGAGGTGAGGACTGAGCTTCCCAGTCCAGCTGTCCTCCTCAGCCATTGTAAAGTCTCTGATGTGCTTCCCTGATCAGACTGGTTGTTATTGCCCAACATTTTCTCTCTGAAAATGCCCCGAGCAGAGGACGACCTGCTTCAGGACCAGCCCTGTTTTCTTCACACAGCACTCAGACAGATCAAGACTTGAAGAAGTGTTGCATTTCTTGCTGCTACTACAACCTACATTATACATTTACTGCTAGAAGTCCTGCCTTTATGCTGAGCATCACTGACGCCCCCCTATGTGCACTCTCTCACTCTGTGCACTCCTTAAAGGAACCACACCCTTCATATAAGAGTAGTAAACAAACTTCATTACATCTTACCGAAGCATTTGAGTGAAATGGGCTCAGGATTGACTCGGACCAGTTTCATACTGGAGTCCAGACTTTGAGAATTATTCATTTATGACAAAATAAATGAATAAAGTTTGTAAAACAGAAGATTTGTTCAGCAACATTTACACAGAAAGTAACATTCTCTGTATATCTTTGCTCCATCAGTAAAATGGATGTGCCAAAGTAAACGGTGTCACTACAAATGTTACTTCTGAACAGAATAAAATTTCAGCGAGAAACGACAACATAAAGGGTGACTTAAATAAAAAAAAGAAATTAAAAAGCGAGAATAACTAAAAAAGGTAATTTCTGCCACAATGTTTTTATTTTTATGGAAAGTGTTGAGTGGTCTAAAACCAGTTTGTCATCATGAGAGAGTTACAGTAAAATTACTGAAGAGCCTTTGAGTCTTCAATAATAATTAATATTAAAAACAGTTTACAATATAATAACGTTTCATCTGATTTATGTAACTGATTGGACGAGAATGGTTCCGTAAATACGACGTTTATTTTGTTGGCTTGTCATGAACTCATCTTTACACCGGTCCTGTTTAACCTCAGCGCTCTTCACATTTTACACAAACTGGATCACTTCACAGAAACCACAACAGCCTGGTTTGATTTGTCCTGCTTTAATACTGTTAACGCTGTCATTATGACATGAGATACATACAAGAGCAGAACAGCAAGCACGAGGTTGTTTAACAGGTTGTTTAACAGTGAATTTGCTGTTGGAAGGTGTGCGAGTATGTTGCACCTACGTTTCTGTCATTATGTCAACATGGAAAGAAAAGGCCACTAATAAATATGCAGCTGATAGAATGAACAAAACTACCTCAAGTCCACATACTGAATCACCCTGATTGTCATGATCTGAGCGTGAGGTTGAACCCAGAACTCAGGAACTCGTAGATTAGAAAAAGATATTTATTCTTCACAACAAAAAGAGCTGACGTAGCAGCAAAACTTACATGTGAGGAGGTGATCACAGGAGGAGTGGGAGCAGAACATGACACGAACGAGAACAATCCACGGACAATGAGAAGAGGACAAGACACAGAATATATAGAAACACCTGTGATTGACGATGAGGAACACCTGGGGTGATTAGGATAGAGTTCAGGTGTGTAGGAGCCAGAAAGACACAGGGGTGACAAGCAACACACACCAGTCCTCACACTGATGACTTTTCTACATCTGTTCCTCTAATTTAATCATCTCATTCACACCTAGGGACAATTTAGAGTTACCAATCAGCCTAACATGCATGTTTTTGGTCTGTGGGAGGAAACCGGAGCACCCGGAGAAAACCCACGCATGCACGGAGAGAACATGCAAACTCCACCCAGAAAGTCCCCATTACCGGGGTTTGAACCAAGGACCTGCTCGCTGAGAGGCAGCAGCTCTACCAGTTGCGCCACCGTGCTGCCCGGCACATTATACGATGTAGACAAAAAAAACTAACAAAAAAGGTCTGTAAGCGCAATCATCCAGGGAGATAACAACAAAACATGTTAAATTGTGTCATCTGGACCAGTTTCTTTTGAGAAACGTTTCATCCACAGGAGTTTTTTTTTTTTTCATTTAGCCTTTATTTATACAGGTTAGTCTCATTGAGCCACGAGAACTCATTTTCAAGAGAGACCTGTTTAGGGAGCAGATGGTGGGGGTTAAGGGCCTTGCTCATGGGCCCAGAGTGGGGCGAATGAGAGTGGGGGCAAGTGTGGGTGTTTCACCTACCCCACTCACAATTTTGATGTTGTCGGGGCCGGGGCGTGAACAGGCGATCTTCGGATCACAGGCCCACTTCTCTAAACTCTGCGCCACCACTCCCCAACCCCCAGGTTGGCTTGAAACACAACAATGAAGGCTACGGGACAGATCTGTTGACAGGCTGTAGACTGAGGAAGTCCTCTGGATGGGGGACAAAATGTTTGTCACTTCAAGAAACTGGCCCAGATAACACGATATAACCTTTTTTGTTGTTATCTACCTGGATGATTGAGCTTACAAACCTTCTGAACCACTTTGACCTTGGTTGTCCTCAGGCCATTTCTGTGAGTATAGTTGGACATCTGGCCTAAAACATTTGATTGTTGTTCATGATGAATGTTTTGTTAGTGTGTTCTGCAGTGCTAAAAGTCTACTTCTGAGATTCCAACAGGTTGACTTGAAACACAGCAGTGGAAGATACCTATGAGACAGATCTGGTTGGCAGGCCTCAGACTGAGGAAGTCCTCTGGATGGGGGACGAAACGTTTTTCACTTAAAGAAACTGGTCCAGATGACAAGATGTAATCTCTTTTGTTTTAAAACTGCAAAATCATTCCATAAACACAACAATGGAGGGTTTTTTTTAAACGAGTGAGAAAACCCAGTCCTATTTGGAGCCCTGCAGCTCAGATACACTTCACAGTATCTGCACAAGATTTAATGTGTTGGACTTGACACGAGCTGACACTTTTACAAAATCTCACTTTAAGCTTTATGAATTTTGGAGATTTTAATACAGAATATTCAGCTTTGTGACAACTAACTTTGGAGCTGAACTTTCCAAAATCTGTGCAAACTTCACATTTCCACAAACAACACTTTCTGTATAGTTTCTCCCCCAAAGTGTCTGCAATTTTTGCCTTAAGGGTGCGGAGTGCGCACACACCCAGTTTCTTCAGTCTGATTATTTTTTAAACTTGAAGTTGAGAGTCTTTCAATATGTCCCCTACATATCTGTAGAAAAATTAAAATATACAAGTACCAGAAGTTTCTGCCCAACACAAGAGAAGGTTTTTTTAGACAGCTTAGTTTTTGCACAGTGAGATTGTTTTAGGTTAAATTTCTAGTTTGTGTTTCTGTCTGCCCGATGAATGAAACATCTCTCTTTCCTCTCCAGATAACGGTGGAAATCACTTAAATTAGGACCCAGATAAAACCTCAAGCTGTAAAACTGCATCTCGCAGAACAAAGTCACTCAATTTGCTTGAACTTGTACAGAAATGACCCTTTTCTACCTCGCAGCCAGGAATTTCACCAAAATAAGAGCTGACGGGCGGACACAGCTGGTTGTTTGAGGGTTTTTCTTAAAGAGGGAAGTGAAACCCAGATGTTGTCCATCTGCTGCTTCATTAATTACTCCTTATATAATTCTGTTTCGTTGTGGTTTTAACATCTGTTAAAACAACAATTAAAGTCACTGCACCTATGAAATAAAAGGTACATGTGAGAAAACACAATGTATTTGTGCAGCCACACACCTGAACTGCAACACTGATCAAAACAAATAGTTTGATCCTCTTTACAACAAACTTGCAGTTTGCATTGTTGAGTTCTCAGAAAAATTGAATTGTTTGAAATTCTTTTCATTCTTTGTGTTAAAGACGATATATTTTCTGCTGCATGTGACAGTTGAACTCATCGTAACTGTACACACAAAGGTGAACAATTCACACACAATAAAAAAAAAGTCAGTGGAAAAATGTCTCTTTATTACAACAACACTGAGCCACAGTTTGATTTTATACTCGACTGTAAAAGAAAAGGTCAGACCCTCCAGAGAGAATCTTGACACACACACACGCGCGCGCACACACACACACACACACACACACACACACACACACACACAGTGTTAGAGTTCAGGACCTTCTTTGTTCTTGCTGGTCTCAGTAAGAAATCACACAGTTCATTTCGTCGGCCAGTTCGTCCTCAAACCGGGAAAGCGAGCGACTGGCTCCTCGTGCGATCAGGTCCGTAGCAGCGCTTTCCATCTCATCCAGACTCATGTGGCACGCCTCGGCGATCTCCCGCTTGGCAAAGTTCACAAACTTTGGGTCCCGGGCGTAGACGCCGAGCCCTTCAGAGATCAGGATCTGTTTCCAGAAAAGAAAGCAGAACATTTAAAACAGGGTTCTATCCATCCATCTTTTACCTGCTTCTTCCATTTTGGGTCACGGGGGTCGCCGGTGCCCATGTCCAGCAATCACAGTGCGAGAGGCGGGGTACACCCTGGACGGGTCCAAGTCCAACAGGGTTCTAATGGTTCTCCATTATTTATTTATTTTTTTTATCGGACCCCTCTGCAGAAACAGCGAGTCACACTGAGAGGGACTCAAACAGGCTGCCTGCGGTCCTGAAGCACGGTCAGTTTTTGGCACAGTCTTGCAGCAACGTGAGCTTTTAGAAACAAAGCGAGCATCGAGGTGTGGAGCAGAACTCACCTCAGCTGGGTTGACTTGGTGCACAAATTATTAAATGTGTGATGGACATTGTTGGATAAATAAAAATCCTATTATTATCTACTTATTCAAATAAGCCACTCTGAGGACACAAGAACATTTTTAACCGCTCTTTTTCTTGCAAGGACAGATGAAAACAGGCTTCCACACATGTAACCTGCTTAGAGCCTCATCAGTGAGAGCCCGCACCAGACAGTGAAGCAGGAAGTGTTTTTATAAAGCTCATCAGCATGGTGACTCGTCAGGAGCCTTACAGCGGCGCCGGACTCATTTTTGAGGTGGGGGGGCCGTGGGGGTCTTTCGTCACGTAGCACTCTCTGTTCATACACACCTTGAATGTCAGGCGCACATGTTCAGTTTTGCCACACAGTAATTAATGTAAATGGGTACTTTCACAGTCATCAGATTTGGAAAGGTTTGCAACAAAAGTCTTTCTTTTGAAAATGAAAACAAAAAAAGTAACAAACTGCAGTCATGAAGAAATGTTCTTTTTTCACAGAGTGGTGTAGATAGATATTTATCTGTTTATGTCGTTTATCGTTTGTGGAGAACTTATGACAAAAGAGCTGATTTTTACACTTTTTTCTTTACACTAACTACTGTGGTCTTAAAAAAAAGAAAAAAGAAAAAGGCAGAAGTTGGACGAGCAAAAATGACAAACTATCCGCACAATTATTTGTACTCTGACAGTAAAAGTTATTTGCTCTGGGACAAATATAGGTGAGCATTTGGCCTGGACCCGTAAACGGACTTGGGCCCAGGGTCTCTTGTTTTCCAATGGCCCATAACCAACGTGGATCTAGGTCAGAGTCAGAGGTGGTCCACAGGTGCTATAAATACTGCATCTGGGCCAGATGTGGCACAAATATGTAATTATTATTTCATTTTTAGGCTGATTTGGTCCAGACCCGGAGCTGGCACATGTGTGTAAACCCTCTGGTGACGGTTATGCAGATCTGGCGACTTGTAAACGGATTTGGCCCAGATCTGAATGCTGTAGGTTTTGCCTCTGTTTGTATGTAGACACACACACACACACACACACACAGACGTCAGTCACAGCTTGTCAGTGTTGGGTGTAGCCTGTGTAAATGTCGGGGACAAGCTGACGGGCAGGGCCGTAAAGTGGGAGGGCCAACGGCCCCCTGGTCCCCCCTTTTCTGGCACCACTGGTGCCTGCAGGTATTTCTCTGAGAGAGAACAACTCTCTGACCTCACACACATGGTAACATTACTTCAACTTGACAGTAATAAACATCCATAAACCTTTACCTACATTCCCCTGACAGACATCTATCTCTCTTGTCTCTTTTTTTAAAACATGGATTAACTCATTTTGACGATCCACCAATAAAACCTCTCTCTGTTTTCCAAACTTACCTTTGGTTAAAGAGAAAAGTAACAAAAACAGGAATAGATGGATGTGTTGTTTCTTGTTTTGTGCATTCCTAAACTAGGTCTGGGCTGCAGTGAGGGATTACAGCACTATGTTAAAAGGGCTTGCCATATACAGACACCTTCTACTTGTTCTGGTCTGGGTACAAAACTAAACATGGAGCATTGTTGGGCTCCACCAGCACAGCCTCAGGACCCCCCAGGGAGTGCATCCTACAATTTGAGAACTATTGCTGGAACCAAATGTACAAATAACAACAAACAGGACTGCCTGTGCATTAGTTCAGGATTTTAGCCACTGAATAACTTTGGATAGCACTGATTCTGTTGTTTTTACACACGTCACTGCAGGGGTGCTTATATTCCCTTCACAACGCTTAAATCTTTATGAAAAACATTAAAGTGCCCAAATAATCATTAAATTAGTTTTTGATGGCTAAAATCAATATCTCTCTTGATTAAAAAAAAAAATAATAATCCATTGAGAGTAAAACAAACCAGCAAAAAAAACAAAAAACAAAACAAAAAAACACAATCCAAAGTTTTTTTTGAAGAATAAAATTTAAAATTAATTTGTAGTGGTACATCTCCTTGCTGATAACTCACCGACTCTACTAGATTGTCAGCGCTGCCTTTGTCCATAAAGCTCTGTTTGCCAGAGGGCGGCATCCTCACACTGGTGAAGGTTCTGGTCTGACCAGGGTACCAGTCTGGACGTTGTCCCATTGGAAGGCTGGCAGAGCCGTCACACCACAGAGGCTGACTGGTGCCGGACTCTTGATCCACCAGGATCATGGGGGTGTAGATGAGCTTGCCCCTGCGGCCTGTGGGAGCGCCTATTTTTGGAAGAGGAGTGGCGCCGGCTGTTGCCGTGTTGGCCCAGGAGGCGGACGACATGGAGGACACGCTGCTGGGCCGGGAGTCCAGGCTGTGTTGGACCTGCCAGAGCAGAGAATATGATGGAGATTAGTAAAACAGGATGAGAAGGGTTAAAGCTGTAGGTATGTTTCCTTTACCTGCAGACGGGATCTGGATGGAGACGTGTTCCCATGATAAGTTCCCGGGACCGGCAGGTCGTCCGCACTGCTCTGAGGCCTCAGACACTGGAAGCTAAAGGCAGGTTTACGACCTGGAACAACAAGAACACTGATGTTAATCTGGACACGTCTAGCTTTGAGGATGTTTAAAGGTTACATTACAGAGACAGTTCCAACTTAAAGGGAACAACAAAAAAGGTTGAATCATGTCATCTGGACTTCGTTTTTTTT
>NC_056508.1:24353399-24361536 GCF_014905685.2 Nematolebias whitei | reverse complement strand
ACTGACGAAGCCTCTTGGATGAGGGGCGAAACGTTTCTTTTTAACAAAAAAACGAAGTCCAGATGACATGAGTCAACCTTTTTTGTTGTTATATACCTGGATGACTGAGAAAACTAACTTTGTGTAACTTAAAGGGAAGTTTTGTGGAAAGTAATGGACAATATCTTACATGCTGTAGATAACTCTTTGAATGACCTCAGTTTAGAGTAAAAAGGTGTAATAGTGTGGATGTTTATAAATCATTCTCACTATTGACATCTGTTTCTCTTCTGTATGTTTTTCAACATGCAACCTCTTCTGTAATTGTTGTGCTATTTCAATAGTTCATATATCAAAATGTTAAGCTCATCCAGGACAATCCGGATGTGATGTTTGGTATTGGTGCAATTTTTACTTTTTGAAATATTTAGCTTTTTTGACAACGTTTGTTTAATTGAAAATGAATAGAGCGCTCTCCAAATCTTTCAAGCCCTTTGAGCAGTTTACAACCTTTTACTGCTCATTTCAGCTTTTCTCCTACTTCAGATTTTTTTAGCTTCTTTGCTCTAATTTCAGATTCCTTCAGCTTCTGCTAATTTCAGCTTTCTATACTTCTTTCAGATCTTTTTACTTAATTCAGCTTTTTTTTCCTGCTTTTTCAGCTACTTTTTAGGTATTTTTCTGGTTAATTTGAGCCTTTTTTGCTATCCTTTTTGCTAATTAATGCTTTTTGTGATTTGAAAAATTTAAACATTTCATGTCTTTTAAGACTCTTTCTGCTCTTCCAGCTTCATTTTTTTTTTTTTTTTTTAGCTTTTCAGCTAATTTAAACTTTTTTCTGCTCATTTCAATTTTTTTTGTTGTTGTTGCTAATTTCAGAATTTGGGTAACATATTCAGCCTGTTTCAGCTTTTTCTGCTACATTTCTGCTCTATTCAGCTTTTTCTATGCATTTCTGCCGTTTTTCTGCTGCTTTCAGCTTTTATTTTCCTGCTTTCAGCTTTTATTTTCCTGCTTTCAGCTTTTATTTTCCTGCTTTCAGCAAATGTGAGCTGTTCAAATCCAGCACATTAACATTAGAGACACATTAGAGATTAAACATTTTCAGCTTCTTCAGCAGCTTTCAACAAAACTCATTCAGCAATAAGCGTTGACACTGCATTTCAACAGGAAATGACATTTCTCTAGTTTTAATTGAATCGACCAGCTAGCATCTGTAGAGCCAGGATTAAAGTAGATCGACGTGGTCTTAAAACATCTACAGTCTTCAGACTTTTATAGAAACTTACAAATGCTGTTTGATCATTTATATTGCAGTCAGTTCTGCATTAAATCATAATAATGCTGTGATATTCCTGTCTGAATTTTCTAGAAGTGCTGCAACAGCTCCTGTTATTTGCATTTGTAAATAACCAGAGCATTTTAAAGTAAATAACTGTATAATGTTCAATTAGCAGCCTCATAAAGATTTATAAAAAGTGTTAGAATAAATTGCAGTGAAATTTTCAAGACAGCAGCAATCCACTTTGCTCCAGGTCCCACTCAGATGAACACTTAGTTCATAAAACCTGTCAGAAATAAACTCTTTCTCTTCAAACAGAGGTCGTTCAAAAGGCTACCTGCAGCAGGTAGGATCTTAATTGTTCATAACTTTCTACATAACCCCACTTTATCCTTTTAGTCCATTTTCTGTTTTTTTTTTTTTTTTGTCCTCCTTGCTAACATAGTCATGAAGTTAGATTAAATGTTGTTATTGGTCAAATAATGTTAACTTTATGATGAATGTCAGGTGGAAAAAACATCTGACTGCTGTCACACGTTCTCATCATGAGTCAAGCTGACTTATTATTTTGACCAAAAATAAAATACAAAACTGACAGCAAAAGTTTTACCTACATTTTTATTTTCATAACAAACTATTCACCTAATAGTTTGAGATTAATTTTTACTTTGACCAAATTTATAAAATATTAAACATCAATGTTGTATAATCTACAGCCCCAAGTTTAAGTTGTGATGTTGTGTATAAAAATAAAACATAATGCAATGATTAGCAAATCTCAAACTCCATCCACCCATTATCTTTACCCACTTCTTCCTTTTCAAGTGGCGGGGGTCACTAGTGCCCATACCCAACAGTCACTGTGTGAGAGGCGGGGGACACCCTGGACAGGTCTCCAGTCCATCACAGAGACACATAGAGACAAACAAGACAAACAACCATTCACTCTCTCACTCACACCTAGAGACAATTTAGAGTTACCAATCAGCCTAACATGCATGTTTTTGGTCTGTGGGAGGAAACTGGAGTACCTGGAGAAAAACCACACGTGCACGGAGAGAACATGCAAACTCCACCCAGAAAGACCCCTGGACTGGGATTTGAACCGGGGCAGAGTAGAAATATTTGCCTCTGATATACAGTCTCACATCTGAAAAAGTTGGTACGTTGTGACAAATGTAAATACAAACAGAATTTGGTTTGCAAATCTCACACTCACATGGAATACATTAAACAAGCCAAATGTTTAAACAAGAAGTTGAGCTTTTTAAAAAAAAAAAAAAAAAAAGGTTGTTTTGAATTTGATGACTGCAATATATCGCTATTTCAGGTCTCTCTTGTAAATGAGTCCCCGAGGCTCAATGGGATCAACCTGTCTAAATAAAGGTTGAATGAATGACTCTCAAAAACAGTTCAAACAAAGGCAACAAAAGGCTGAAAAATGTGGTACAAAGAAGAAACAGCTGGAGGAGCTTTGAGCAACTTATTAGCATAGTTGGCAACAGGTCCGTCAGAAGTCTGGGTCAAAAAAGAGCATTTTAAAGAGGGAGAATGTGTCAGAAGTAAAGATGGGCAGAGGTTCATCAGTCTGTGAAAAATTGTTTAAAAATAGTGGAACAATTAAAAGAAGGAAAAAAACCTCAACTGAAACTTGGGAAGACAGAATATCTCATAATTTACAATTCATTATATCTAAAGGTTTCAGACGTCTGGAGAAATCGCAAAGGCATCGTTGGTATATCTGGAGTCCAGGTTCTGAACTGACCTGCCTGCAGTCCAGACCTGTCACCCATTGGAAACATGTGACACATAATGAAATGAAAAACCTGACAAAGAGCTGGCCTGTTGAACAGCTAGAATCCTACACCAGACAATAACTGGTCTACGTTCTCCTCCAGCAGCTGGTCTCAGTTCTTGACTGCCATAAAATTCAAAATAATCATGTTATCCTAAAAATGGAACAGCTTGGGCTGTTGTGGTGCAGTGGTAGGGCAGCTGATTCGGGACCAGAGAGTCGCAGGTTAAATTCTCCGCCATGCCCATTTGTTGTGATGTCCTAGAGCAAGACACCTACTCCCTACCTGCGCTTACACAGCTGCCCCCTGGTCCACTTGGGAGAATCTCATGCGTTCCCTTACAACGGTGACAAAACATACTGTAGCACTTTCAACTTCTTGTTTTAAACATTTAATATGTTTACTGTCGTTTAAAAATTCTGAGAGTTTGAGATTGGGTGGCACGGTGGAGCAGTTGGTAGAGCTGCCGCCTCTCACCAAGACAGAAACTGTCCGTAGGTGAGAGAGTGAATGGTTGCTTGTCTCTATGTGTTCCTGTGATGGACTGGAGACCTGTCCAGGGTGTCCCCCGCCTCTCGCACAGACAGCTGGATATGGGCACCAGTGACCCCCGCAACCCAAAAATGAAGAAGCGTGTAAAGGTAAAAAAAAAAGAAAGAAAGTTTGTTTCTCACCTTTGGGTATGGCAGGAAGTAGTCGTCTCCGGACAAATCGAGCTCCACTGCTCTCACTGTAACCGTTGTCATTGCAGCCGCTCATCACACTTCCATTACCATTAGTGCTGATAAAGCTGCCGTTTTCAATGTAGCCCATTTCGTTGTAGTCATTCCTGTTGTACGCGTCTGCCTCGGAGGGAGCGGGACTCACAGCCACACTCCCTCCATTCATGTTGTTTTCACCGTAACTGTTCAGAACAAAACCATTAGCATCACGAGGATCGTAGGGCATTTCTCCTATGCTGCTGGCTCTGTCCAGACTCTGGCCAATGTATCCTGTCTCAGTTGGTACAGGAGACACAGCATCTGGAACAGGATACACAACATCTGGAACAGGAGACACAGCATCTGGAACAGGATACACATCTGGAACAGGAGACACAGCCTCTGGATACAGAAACCTGCAAGATGGAAGAGACTTTTTTTTTTCAAAATGTTACTGAAGCACACACTTATTACATCTCTGCCTTGAATAATGTCCTCGTTCTTCACCTGTCTGATCCTAGGTTTGCAACATCTCCATCACTGCTATAAAACTGCTCAGCTGCTCCACTTGGAGCCGAAACTATTCCTCCATCAGCTACAACTTCTCCTCCGCCTGATAACTCTGGGAGAGGAGGGGGAGGAGGCGATTCACTGATGGACTCCACTCTGTTTTGTTGGAAATAATAGAGATGGGACAAGTCAAGCACCAACTCATTATGATGTTCATATGATGTGTTTGGGTGCAGCACAGTACCTGAGGATGGGGGGCTCAGACCTCACAGGCTGCTCTGTAACAATGCTGACACCCGCCAGCTCTGATCCTGGTCTCTGGTGCTCCCGCAAGCCCTCCACCTGTTTGGTGATCACATCCCCGTTGGTGAACCTGGACCCAGGTTCAATGATCACCGCCGTCTGCTCCACCAGCACGTCCAGAGGGGGCATCGGAGTGGCGGCGGGCGTGGTGCTCACCGAACGCTCACTATCGAAAATCTCATCAGCCATCATCTCTCCCTCTGCGGCCTCCTCCTCCTCCAGGTCACAGGCCATCGCCAGGCGCATCTCTGGAGCCAGGTCCTGCAGAGTCCGCAGCCCTAGCTGAAGAGACACACATTGACCTCAACACATTCACACACAAATGCACATTGCTGATGTAGATCCTCAGTCATCCAGGACAGGGTGGTCATAAAAGGCAGACAAGAAGGTGAATGCACTGCTTTAGTGGTTCTGAAAGATATTTTGCTATAGATATAGATATTTTCATCTGAGAGGCTTCACTTACTGAAACTTTACTGACAGCTAAAATGCAAAACACACATCTCAGGTGTTCTTCTTATTTGTTTGTTATTCTGGTCTCATGTAGATATTTGTAAACCTATTTCATTAGCATATAATATTGTACTTTATCACTGCATTATAAGTATCTACAACTAATATTATATCCTAAAATAATTAGGTTTACAAATGCTTATTGTGCTTCTGAAATGTTTAATATAACAACTCTAGATAAAATACATAGGCGGACATATTTGACTCACTATTTGGCAAGAAACTGGTCAGTTTTGTCTCTGTCACCCTTAATTAATGCTTAATAAGCATTTATTAATGCTTTATAACGTGTTTATAGATGAATTAATAACGTATCTATAAACTATTTATTAGCCATCTATAAGGGGAGCCTTATTGTAAAGTGGTACAACTTTTTCTTTAATATAAATTCTTACACAGCTGCAACATCATAAACAAAATCACCTGAATGCAATCTGGAACTGAACATTTGTGGTTAGATCAAATCCATCTTATTACTGAGAGAAAAAACTGTTACGAAGTTTTAACAATAGTAGACACTTGTGTAGTTGTTTAGTGTGTGGCTTTGTGTCCAACACCTCCAGACATTTCATTCTGAACCATAACTCTGGACTCACCTGCAGAGCGGCTGCTCTGTCCTTCTTCTTGGACTTTCTCTCTCGCTCTTTTCTTTTGCGGAACTTTTTGAAGTAATCCTGAATCAAGAAGCTGGCATAAAACTTTCCACACGTCACCTCATCCCCTGAGGAAGAATGGGAATTGTTTTAGATAATGACATATTTTGATGAAATTACATTTTAGGAAAGTATTTTTTCTTTATTATTTTCAGGCACAGTGTTTTAAAACTCTACATCAGGGCTATTCAACTGGCGGCCCGCGGGTGACTTCAGTCCGGCTCACCAATGAGTTCATAAACAAACAAACAAAAAAAAGATTTAGTTTTTTGGGTTCTGGGTTTGAGTTTGGGTTCTGTTTATTGCATTTATGATTCAATGCAATAAAACAAGCAAATTTAAAAGGTAACAGATCATTGTAATACTTGGTTAATTTACGTAATGCCTTTAATTGCTGGATGTCCGGCCCCTGGGCTGCTGCTTTCAGAAACTGTGGCAGTTTTGTTGAATAGCCCTGATCTATGTAATAAATGTGTGAATGTTCATAAATCAGTGGGATGGATTGGAGACCTGTCCAGGATGTACCCCACCTCTCGCACAGTGACTGCTGGACATGGGCACCAGTGAAAACCCACCCCCCACCCCATGACCCGAAAAGGAAAAAGCGTGTCTATAATCTATTCAGCCTATTCCAGTTTATTTTGTTCATTTCTGCTACATTTCTGCCTTTTATTCTGCAGCTGACCTGCAGTCAGCTCTTCGAATTCAACTCACGTTAACAGTTCAGCGATTAAACCTTTTCAAGCTGGTTTCAGATTCCTCACCAGCGTTCAGAAAAAATCTTTCAATAAGTAACGTCGCATTTTCGCAGGAAATGTAAATAAATTTTTTACCTCTAGGCGGCGGGATAATCTCATCAATGAGTTTAGGTTTGGTGTGCTTCCAAAGCTTCTTAATTATAATCTTCAGCTCCTCGTTCTGCTGATCAACAGGGCCTGAGCGGGTCACAACCACATCAGTACATAAGAAACGTCACTGAGTTTCATGAGAGTGAGCTTCTTTTCACTCGTGTGTGGCAGTTCTGACCTTCAGTCTTAATCTTCAGCGAGGTTCGAACGAGAGCGAATAGAGTGGCGTTGAAGCTGACTGTCCCGTCAGGGTGCAGGGGGACGTTCATGGCCACCAGCCTCTGAGAAGATGAAACATGTCAGAAAATCTGTTTATTCCTGCCATGAAAGGACTGAGTGTGTGCTCACTCACTCTGCAGGCAACACGATGAGGACACAGCTTCCCAAATCCAAGAGGCGGCTGAATCCTGCGCAACATGGTGACTATGTCGATGTGCTTAATGCGACCGCTGCAGGAAACAAACGAGAGGCAGAGAAGTTTTGGAAACAACAGAATAAAAATTTATAAATGTATAAAAAAGACAATGAGATGAATCTTACGTGGCTTCTGGGTCATAGTCAGACCAAACCCTCTTAAACTCGTCCAGGTGGTGAGTGCCGAGCACAGTCCAGTCTCGTGTGAGATATTCAAAGTTGTCCATGATGACAGCGATGAACAGATTGATGATCTGAGAGAAGAACAAAAGGAAATAAATCTTACTTTCATTGGTGATCATTTATTTTAACTACACACAGAATCACTCAAACGTGACTATTTTCTGAAAGACAACAGTGTACAGTTGTGTACATGGTTGGAAAAGAATCCACATTTTAAAAAGTGGTAAACTCCAGCATCCATCAACTTTCTTTAATCCATCCATCCATTATCGTTACCCGCTTATTCCATTTCGGGTCACGGGGGTCGCTGGTGCCCATGTCCAGCAATCACTGTGCGAGGGGCGGGGTACACCCTGGATGGGTCGCAAGTCCATCACAGGGCCACATAGAGACAAACGATACAAACAACCATTCACTCTCCCACTCACACCTAGGGACAATTTAGAGTTACCAATCAGCCTAACATGCATGTTTTTGGTCTGTGGGAGGAAACCGGAGCACCCGGAGAAAACCCACGCATGCACGGAGAGAACATGCAAACTCCACCCAGAAAGGCCCCTGGACCAGGATTTGAACCAAGGACCTGCTCGCTGAGAGGCAGCAGCTCTACCAGTTGCGCCACCGTGCTGCCCAACTTTCTTTAATAAAGCGTAAAAAATAATTTTGGACTTTTTTTTGTTGTAAATATCTAAATCGCCAAAATGATGACGTTTTGATGTAATGCCAGCGGCTCATAAGTGTCATCATGGTAACCACACATCTGTGTCTGTTACTCCCTGACAGCACTCTTAATAAAACCGTCAGACAGAAACAGACAAGAAGGAAACCCTCAGGCAAACTGTCATTGTTCAGAAACTGTATGTTATATTAACATTTTATTTGTCTGCATAGTTTGAATATAAGAGATTTCCATCCATCCATCCATCCATCCATCCATCCATCCATCCATCCATCC
>NC_056508.1:24306561-24353389 GCF_014905685.2 Nematolebias whitei | reverse complement strand
ATCCATCCATCCATCCATCCATCCATCCATCCATCCATCCATCCATCCCCGCTTCTTCCTTTTCGGGTTGCGGGGGGTCACTGGTGGCCATGTCCAGCAGTCACTGTACGAGAGGCGGGGTACACCCTGGACAGGTCTCCAGTCCATCACAGGGACACATAGAGACAAACGAGACAAACAACCATTCACTCTCTCACTCACACCTAGAGACAATTTAGAGTTACCATTCAGCCTAACATGCATGTTTTTGGTCTGTGGGAGGAAACTGGAGTACCTGAATTTCTGAATTTCTCATGCATTACACATGCATGCACAGAGAGAACATGCAAACTCTATCCAGAACGCACGCCCCCCCCCCCCCACCCCCGATTTGAACCAGGGATTGGCTCGCTCGCACCAAGTCACCTTCATTTGACCCATTCCGTGTATTAGCATGTGCACCACTTTAAATCTTGTGATGCAGGTGGTGAGCATCGTGAATTTTTTAAATCCATGGATGAAAAGTTCATCAAAGATCTGGAAGTCAGAGGAGGCTTGGTAACATTTTAAAAACTGCCAGCATGTTTTGAGTGTAAAACTGTCATTTCTCTTTTCAGAAGGTGTAGAGCCAGCTCGACCTGACTGTCAGCAAACCATGGATTTGAATTAATTACAGCTAAATTTAGAGGCCTTCATCTGCTTCACTCACCAGGTAAGCACAGAGCATGAAGAAGCTGATGAAGTACATGTAGGCCAGATTGCTTCCACATGTGAACTCTTCTCCTGGCTCGATTTCAGACTCGGGGTCACAGCGTCTGCCGGGCAGGGCGGCCAACATGATCTCCTGCCACTGCTCCCCGGTGGCACACCTGCACTCAGACACGGACAGGCCAGTGTTTTTAATTACACCCACACAATCACAAACAAAACCTGAGAACATACAAGACAGACGTGACAACAGGACTCCCTTAGTGGAAGAAAATGCTGCATCTTTATTTAAAACTGGCGTCAAAAAGCCAAAAATGCCCTTACCAAATGAAAGCGAAGGTTTGAAAGTGCTGTTAAATGTGTTAAATCTTTCTCACTGGTTAAAATGTCTCACCTGAAAAGGACCAGAACGGCCATGAAGAAAGTCTGGAAGTTGCAGTTTCTGTTGATCTCTGTGTTGTCATCAATAGCTATTTTTCCAAACATCTAAAAGGCAAAAAAAAAAAATCAGTTTATTAAATCTGTCTTCTGTTTTTGACACAGTTTTGTTTTTATTTTTAATTTGAACTTTTAGCTTTTTAACAGTTATAACGTAAAGGCCTAGAATTTCTTGACTCAATGCAAATCGCCTGCGACCTTTCAAAGTTTCAGGCTGAAATCATTTCATGTTGAGAAATGATGGCGCGGTAGCCGTTTTGGTCAAACTTTGTGGATAAGGTCATACAAAATCTTCTGCGATATTATCAGATGTCACATTCAAAGTGCGTGTTGTCAATTACTCTCAGCTACTACCACATAAAATTGTAGCCTAACATCTATTAAACTGACAATTATAATCAATCCTAGGGTTAAATGGCTGTGACGGCCATCTTGAATTGGAAGGGCTCCAAAGGTTAATCAGTTGTAGATGGACACCCAATCATCACTTTATTAAAGTTTCAATAAAATCCATTCAACAGTTTATAACATACTTTATTTACAGATAGACAAACATGAGAAAAAAAACTTTATTGTCCACTCTTGCCTTTCAGCTGCAGCTGATAAAAACATTTTGACTCATTTCTGATGCAAAGCAGCCACTTTCACTGAGATTTACCTGCATGCCAATCACTGCATAGATGAAGAAAATCATGGCGATGAGGAGGCCGACATAAGGTAAAGCCTGGGAAGATAAAAAGTGACAAATAAGAAAATTGTCCTTTTTTTTTAAATAAGAAAATTGTCCTAAAAAACACACTGGAGGCAACATTTTGACCCCGTGGACTCACTGACCTGCAAGGACTTGACAAAAGTCCAGAGAAGAGTGCGGATGCCTTCTCCTTTGCTGAGAAGTTTCACCAACCTCAACACTCGGAATAAACGGAAGAAAGTGATGGACACTTTTCCATGTTCTCCTTTCCCACCACCCTGTGACAAAGGCAGCATGGTCAGCAGCAGATTAAACTATAGAACGTGTTTAAAAGTTTCTCCATTCTGAAACATAACCCATGTTTGTCTCTCACCTCACCATGGCCGCCTCCTCCCTGGGTCAAATAACAACAGACAGAAACGTAAAAATTAAACAAGAAAATTAAATGAATTAATTCAAAAAACATTTAAAAAAATCTCTGTCTCATTCATAGAAAATATTCATGCAAAGTGTTGCTACTGCTACTTTTAGTATTTTTATTTATATATATATATATATTTTTTTAAACTTATATTCAGTCAAGTGTAGATTTGGCAGAATGCAAAAATGTCCTTTACTTAAGTCGGAACTTCATGATGGACAATTGATTGGTAAAAACCTTCAAGCTCATATTTTATCAAAGCGTGCATATAAAATGCTGCATGCACACAAAATGACAATTGTTTGATTTTTTTTGTGCACATGGCATTTGCACGTAAACAAGCGATACACTGATGTCCCGTCACTGAAGGATATGAATAATGAATGTTTGTAGTTTTAAACATAAGTGTTTTTCTGGACTCTGGACTGTAAGCCTTAATGTTTTTGGTGCAAGATATGCCGCTTTACCATTGGTAAGTGTGCCTCTCCTCTTCTTGGTTCTTCTCAGGTGGTTTGCCACTACAGTGGATGCTGAGCTGTTTCCCTGCTCTGTGGGCGGGACCATCAATGAAAAGTGGGTGGGATCGTAACTGCTCTTGTGTTCAAGGCACTTCACCTGTTGTGGTACTTCGTAGCCCTATAATCTGAATTTATTTAGCTTATCCTGGCACTGATTATAAGTCTGCCATTATAAGATGCCATCATCGCTGGTATCTCTCTGCCCTCATTTCTTGTAGCATTGTTCATCAACACGATCAGAGAGGAAGTGGAGATTCAGATGTAGTTTGCAGTTTTGCTGGACGGGTCATCCAGTGACATAACACCACAGGCCAATTACGTCAGGTATTACAGGTCTGCTTACGTCAAAACTGGCCCCTCAGAGCAGCCTGCTTGGAACCTGAAACAAGGTGGTCCCATAAACCAAGCTGAGTGGGGGTGGGTACTGACAGTGGGCAGGCCCTTAAATGGTGCCATTTAAGAGCTGATGAGAGTTGAGACAGAGGGAAATAATCCATTTTCAAGTGGATAAGAGTTACACTGTGTAGTAAAACCAAGATTTTGCCTGTTCGAGGCAGAGCAGAGTGATGGATCCTGGTGAGCAGAGGGAACAACTTTATCCACTACCAGGAGCAATGTTGGAGCCAGGAGGTAGCCAATGGTGGCTATGGCCACTATAGATTAATTTTTGTCCACCCAGTCATTTGAGGAAACTATACTTTTAAGCAATATAAAAATAGAAAGCATAGCTTCCTCAAATGATCAGAATGGTCAGTTTATATATGTGTATGGTGGTGGCCATCTTGGATTTTGATGTGGCAATGCAATTTTTGATTGTGACCTTTCTTATGCCGAGATGCAGCCGCACCAAAATGGAGGTCGGTACTTCACTTATTTTTCAAGTTATCCAGCTCACAATATGGATGAATGGAGATAACTTCCAAGTCCCCTTTCCACTCTACAAAGGGGGATAACAAACTTGATTACCTTTAAAGTCGACATCAAAGAAGCTTGATGTGAGCTACCTGTCAAGGAACTTTTGGGGACTTCTTTTAAATCTTCACATTTTATCATTTTTATTGGATTGTACCAAATACTTTTAAAGTGTTATTTTGTTGGCCTGATAAAACTGTAGCAAGCACAGGCTTTGGTCCACAGACTTTGAATTTGACACGTGACTTTGATTGAAGGCTTTTCCACTTGTCTGCTTCTAGAAGGTGACGACAAACTTACACTCAGTTCAGACACAGCGATGTCCAACACGCTCCCCACGACAATCAGCGCATCAAATGAGTTCCAGGGATCGATGAAATAGTGCTGCACAGATGAAATAAGCAAACAAGTCAACGACACAAACAGAGGAGTTGAGGTGATCAGGAACCTCAGTCTGAAGCCTCACATGCGCCCGCAGAGCCATCAGCTTAATGATCATCTCGATAGTGAAAACTACAGTGAAGATCATGTTGAGGATGTCCATGACGGAGGTGAACAGTTTGGACTGTTCGTAGTGCTGAGGGAGAAAAAGAACAAAGTCTGACATGAAACAGAAGACTTCTGTAGCTTCTGGTGGATCAGAGATAAGTGTTACCTGCACGGCCAGAGTGAGCGTGTTTCCCAGGATCAGCACAAACATGACATACTCAAACTGGCTGGAGTTGATGATTCTCCAGAATTTCAGCTGCGATGGGTTCTTTGGGATGTAGATCTTGATCGGTTGAGCCTTCAGTGCATAATACACACACTGACGCTGACGTTGGGGAAACAAAAAACAGTAAATACATTTTCAAAACAACATTAAAACATGTCCTGCCTTAATAAGCACACATATCAGAACTAAATAAATAAATCAAATGTATCCTAAACAGCTAACCTGATTTTTGTTGAGTTCACAGTTTTTGAACTCAGCCTCTCCTTGCTCTCGGAAAGTGATGATGACAAAACCCACAAATATGTTCATCATGAAGAAAGCGATGATGATGATGTAAATGATGAAGAAGATGGAGATTTCTACTCTGTAGTTGTAAATAGGGCCTCGATTTTGGGCGTTAGCATCCACAGCCCGGTACAGGATCCTTAATAAATTCACACGGGGAAAACAACAAGAAGAGGACATGAGTTCATTTGACCAAACTTTAATTTAAAAAATAAATATGTTGTAAAATAAAGCTTGTGGTAATCTGGATTAAACTAGTCACTGAGAGAGACCCATGACAGAGTGGTAAAAAATTACATTAAACCACACACATTGAAAGGTCATATGACTGTATTTTAATGTTTATAATGTCAGGTCTAATGAATAACTGAACAGGAAACCTGCTGGTCCCAGACTCTTTTGACCAACACTGGAAGTTAGTGGGTCATGGCTCTCTAAAGTCAGGATACAATTTGGTGAATAACGGAATCGTACAATCGTGATATTCTCTACTGCTGCGAGTCAGCCCACAGCTGATGTAACTGAAGATGCAGCAGATTGATACTGGGTCATTGTTGTTGTCTGAGCTGATCTTACCCATGTCCTCATGTGGACAAAGACTGAAGGAGCTGTCTGGCAATTAAAAGACCTTAATATGATGCAGCAGACCTTTTGACCAACACACCATGTGGGGACAAGTAGTCTTTTTAAAAGTCTGTATCAGGGTTCTGTTTCAGGAAGGGTCTACCAACTCCCTCTGAAATGACCCTGTTGCTGAGAACCCCAGTGTGGTCAGCAGCTGTATGTGTATGGGCAGTGCACGGCTCCTCGCTGTGTCGCACTCCAAGACCGGTCACAGCTCCAAGCACGGTCCCCAAAGGATTGCCCTTGGAGGTCTAAAATGTCTGATATGCCAGTTGTCATCATGGGCCAGAAAAGCCACGCTCTCTGTGTATTGCACCATTTGCTGTACCCTCTAATAAAAACCCATTGTTGTTAATGGTATTTTTCTGCACCACTTTGTGCATGCTTGTATATCCACTTATCTAATTGTGCACATGTGAATGTATTAATTGTTCATCATGTGTGTCCGGTGTGAACAGTAAGTTTTCTCATCATTAACAGTTTCCCAGTATGCCCTCTAAGTTGTCACCACTGGACCAATAACCATAGAAAAGCGCACCAGCCATGAAGTTGGTGAGGGGCTGCGCACATTTCCACGGTCATTTCATTCTTGATACATCTGAAGTTTTGCGTGGAAAAGCGCATGCGCCACGTTTTTGTGTGTACACACTCTTTGTACATGAGGCCCCAGCTCTGCAGCAACTCTGCATGGAGAAGCAGGTAAATACTGTAAAATGAATGGATGGATGAATGGTCTTCTTCCTTTTAGTGCACCTCATGCATGGGACAGTAAATTTGTAGTCCGGCTGATGCCAGTTGCTTAGATACAGTGCAGGATGACAAGAGATATAAAGAGTTCAATACCTGTGTCTGTGTCTAAATGACAGGCGCAGATGTCATGAGGTTCTGTAATGCCTGGGGTCCATTATGATAATCTTAGCTTAAGTCCTTTTCCCATTAGCTCAACTCAGCCCTACTTGACCCAGTGCGGGTTCAGATGCTTTCCATTCAGTAATCCTACTTGCTTCCAGCTCGATCCTTAGGACCTACCTGGCCAAGATTCCAGGTGAGCCATGCCAAGCCAATGATCTCAAGTTAGCAGCCTGCAACCCACTGACTAGCCAGGGGGACACATCACTGGACAAGTCATGGCAGCAACTGTTTTAAACTTGTCATTTTCATCCAGCATTATCTACAGGCACATAAACTTGCTTAATCTAATTTTTTGTAACATAAACCTTCTCTAATGAGTTTTAGCTTCTGTGTGATTAACCATAGACTGAGTAATAGTCACATCATGGCCTTGATGTTTTCCACTGTAGAAAAATTTACATCATAGGAATGTCGAGCAGCCTTGTTATGACGATCTTGCCCACTCAGTTCTACGGAAAACCACAGAGAATTAGTGTGAGGTGGGTTAGCTTTACTTGACCATTAAAAAACATTGTCTATCTTGGGGAACCAACACCTTTTCACAATGTGCTTGAGTGTCCTTGCAGACCCATTGGTTCTACCATCAAGGCACTGTGACATTTGTACTGTACACCCCACATGCTGGGCAGTTACATGAACCAACCATATGGTCTCATGCAAACCCCCAATGTGACTCACTGTCTAATCAATGTGTTTAAAATGCATCCTCTGTGTCTGCTGATCTTTACTCACCATTTTGACTATTGAACACTCTGACAACTAACTAATAACGCAGTCTGTCAATTCGTGATGCCTCCACCTATTTCCACAGGTTTCTGTTCTCGACAGTTCAGACTTGTGAGTTGAATCATTTAAATTTACTGCTGGCTAGCATGAGAACCAAATAGGTTAGAAATAAGTTTAAACTGGACCGTTCTTTGGGTGCTTCGAGTTTTTGTCAGTGTGTAAAATGGGGAGGAAAAAATCCAATAAAAAACCCAAACCAGCAAAGACATAGTCATTCACTTCAGTGTAACATATCTTCAGGAATTTCATAGAGGCTCCATCAGTAACATGAGAAAGTGCTGTGTTTCTTCTTTTGGAAATCCCCTCTTACATTATGGCCAAAATACCAATTGTGTATAAATTCACAAATAAACATAATACAAAATAACTGCACTATTCACTCTTGGGGACTGCAAGAGCTCAGTGGTCAGTACAGTGGTCTTGAAATTCTGAGGCTGCAGGTTCAAGCCTTGGTAAGGGCATCCAGAGTAAAACTATTACCAAACCTTTCATATGAGTTTGCTCATTTTGCTCACAGCCTAAAGGAAAACAGCAGCAACTGCTGCACTTTTCACTCTTGTTTCAGCTATGAATAGCAAATAACTGATTCATTTAGGAAACTAAACCACATTTTGGGAAACAACTAAGAGACAGAGCACAAAGTCTACAGAGTTGAACTAAACTCTGGTGGATTTATTAATAAAAAAAATAGTAATGCTTGCCTTGTACCTTGGATTATAACAATATGATGTTAATACTCACAGTGGCCAGCCTTCGAATGTCGATACAGTGAACAGAGCCAACATGCCCATCAGCACATTGTCAAAGTTAAAATCACTGTTTTCCCATTGTCTCTCCTTAACCATGGGATGGTTCATGTCTCCATCCTTGTAGACAACAAAAGTTCCCCTGAAATCAAACAATTTTTCATCTTTTTATTAAAATGTTGAAAATAGTCCAAATGCTTTGTTACTGTATGAAGAAAGAAAACTGACTTGCACTCATCTGGTGTGTGTTTGGCTTCATCTGTGCAGCTGTAAAATCTCCCCTAAAGCAGCCGAAACAGAGAAGTTTAACAAAATTCTGACAACTTTGCTTTTAGATAAGAAAAAGAAGCAACAGCGAAATGAAAATCATGACGCTAAAAGTGTAAACTTACTTTAAAAAGCTGCACTCCAATACAGGCAAACATGAACTGAAGGAGCGTTGTGACAATCAAGATGTTGCCGATGGTGCGGATCGCCACAAAAACACACTGCACCACATTCTGTGAAGAAACACACGACAAGAGTGTTTGATTTGAGGTGGTTTATAAAAACAGACCTCATAAGCTGCAGAAAAGGTGAATATATACAATAAAATCCAGCCAGGATGCTGTGAACAAATTATATTTAACAACTCTTTAAACTTCCCTGTTTCCACGTCTTCTGGTTGTGCTGAACTTATCCAAACTTACAGGTTCCTTCACAGAGTTACCAGTAATTTACCCCTGCATTGCCTCAGGTGATGGCTTTAGAACTGCATGCATGGTTAGAATGGTCACTTTTCTCTTTAGCTTAGCAAACACAGAAAATACAATTTCCAGGACTACCAGTAATTTAAAGTCTGTGACTGGCCATGCCAGATGGCCGTTTTCTATTTCCCCTCAGTCCTTTTGACACAAATCATCATCCACCGCTGTTCTTGACAGTTGGTAGAAGGTGGTTGTGTTGATATGCTGTTTGGTTTTCTCTGAATATTAAGCAATTTTAAGTGGAGAGCATCCTGTGCTCCTGCATCAACGTATGGCATGGAGGCTGCACAGCTGCAGAAAGAAAAGCTTGCAGAGAGTGGTGAAGGCTGCACAGAAGTCTGTTGTAGGAGTGGGCGATATGGCTCAAACACAATATTGTGATATTTCAGAGAATTCTGACGATAACAATAAATTTTGTGATATAATAAAAAAAAAAAGAAATCAGCTGTTCATTTGACAAAATTAACTTAACATGTTGCTTTGCAGTATTATAGTAAAAAAAAACAAGTTAATTTTACTGCAGTTACTTTATTTTAGTAAAGTATTCAGTCTCAAAGTATAAAAATAAAAAAATAAAATGATCCTTGTGTTATTTAGGTTGAAAAACTCTGCACAAAATATAGAACAGAAAAAAAAATACACCACAAAAACTAAAGTGCAGGTGCAGTTCCCCAAAAAAACTAAATAAAACGAAAGCTTAAGATCAGCATAAATGTAACCTACAAGAAAAAACGTTGCCTTTAAATGAGCTATACCTTCCAAAACTTGTGACAAATGCTGAAAACAAATGAAATGCTGCCTGACAGGACTGCTGATCAGAACAGTCATCAGCCAATTTCCTGATCCTCAGGAAAGCAGCTGGTCTCGAGGTTTGAGCTGCACAACTGTGCAGTCGCACAGTCGCTGTTAATATAGTACACAGTCAGACTCTGGTAAGGCTCCGCGGTCCGACTTGACCATAAATCGGTGGTCGATACATAGTCAGTGTTTCTGCTACCATTATACAAGCTGGGTGCCCTGCTGTGTTAACTGAACTGAGCTCACAGTCTACCGAACCGGACTGCATGCACCCCCGCCCCACCTGCCTGCACTGACGTAGCTCCAAGTTAGCAGTGCGCTAGCTAAAAAGCTAAAGGCAACGTCTTCCTTCACGCTGACCGGCTCAAAAACTGTCGGGACAAACAGCGCTCAGATCAGACGTGTCTGTTCATGCCTTCACCTTTACAACTTGAATATCGCTTCATGACCCACGTGAGCGTAATCCGCTGACCGCTGCGTGGTGGGATGACGTATTTATGCCATGAAATTAGCATATCATGATATAATTTATTTTCCCGGGAAAGTTTTTTTTTAAACTATTTTATTATCATGAATGATATGAAATCCAGTGCACATCCAGGCTTCCTTGAGTTTCTTCCTAACCTCTTCAAATAGCTGATGGCTAATGATCTCTGCCGGAAAATCAGGGAAGGGAAGGATCCGTCTCCCGTCATATGTCAGAGGGGTTTTCTCTCGCGCCAGCCACAGTATTTTCTCCTTGTGAATCCGGCTATCATGACATGGGGACACGCTCCAGCATCAGGGGGCTGTCCCAGTCTGTGAGCTCTGTCAACCTCTATCGGGGTGGGGAAGTTAGCAGGACCCAGCAAATCATGCAGAAAGTTGGTGAAAAAGTCTACAGGGTTGTTGCCCTCTGCTCTTTCTGGTAAGCCCACCACTTTTATATTTTGGCGCCGAGAGTGCGCTTTGAGGTCGTTAATCTTGTGTTGGAGTTGTTTGTGACTCTCCTTCAACTGCAAGCACTGTTGTTTTAGCTGGGACAGACTAGCATCATGGTCGCTGCCAGTTGCCCCCAAAGTAGAAATCCGGTCTTCGTGGTCGGTCAGGGTGGACTGCATAGTTTGCAGGGGCGCCTCCAGGTTGTTAAATCGGTCATCCACCTTCTTACTCAAATCAATTATAGCAGAAAGAATAGTGGATGTCTCTGTGTTTGCCTTCACCTGTGGTGTTGGCTCTGGAGAGTCATTTGTAGCTTTGATGCTGGCAATGGCATTAGCCTCTCGCCCCATGTTTGCTTTCTTGGTGTTACTCTGCTGTTTTTGTTCCCCCCCTGGTAGCCATGAGTACACAAACACAGTATGGTCATAGCAGTGGTGTAGTCTACATTTTTGTAGTGGGTATACTGTGCTTAGAAACCAAAGTACACCGGTTAGTACAACGTAATCGTCAATTTATTTTGATTTTTTATTTTACATATTGAACATTTCAAAAATTTCTGATGCTTTTATTTGAATAAATGAACAAACTTTGTATAACAGTTGTCTTTATATTAAAAACATGCTATATAATTTATAAAACAGTATCAAAGCAACATGTTCAAGTAGTAAGTAGTAAGTACAGAAGTATTAATTATACACAAAACATGTTGAACCAACTCAACGTGTCTATAAAATGTTCCAAATGTGTTGACAATGATACACGTCCATGTATCATTGTCAACACATTTGGAACATTTTATAGACACGTTGAGTTGGTTCAACATGTTTTGTATCATTGTCAATGATACATGACATGGACTCGTATCATTGGGCACTTTTAAGTGGGTATACTGACATTTTCAAGCCTTTCTAGTGGTTATACTCCATATACCTGCGTATCATATAGACTACACCACCGGGTCGTAGTACATAACCTTCTAGCTGGTGCAACTGAATCAGAAACATTATAGTGCTTGAATAATAACGAATCGGTTGGGACCTCAGAACAGGTGCATCTACACCATAGCGTGTGCTCTAGCACCTCTGACTGTATATAATTTGATAATTATTGGAGTTGAGATTTTTTTCGTTACCAGATTCTTCCCAATTTTTATTGCCCACCACCATAAATGGAGGGTTATCGTGTCACATGTGACTGATTTTAATGAAACTCTCAGAAAGTTGCCAGTCTACAACTGTTTTGAGCACACATCTTGCATGATCTGTTAGTGCTCCAAGTCTGTGTTGGAGATGATTCCCAGCTACTGCCACACCTTATTCTAACTCGGTATGTATAAAACTGAACCAAGTGTCATGGTGTGGAGCAATAAAGAGGTACACATGAGATGGAGCAGAGCTGTTTACCTTCAGTCCTTTGGCTCTGTTGATGGCTCGAAGGGGCCTGAGCACTCGAAGAACTCGGAGAATCTTCACCACGGAGATCGCACTTGAACTGAAAGCAACAAGACAAGATTTAGAAAACAAAAAAGCCAAAAATGTAAACAAGAAAAAAAATGCTTAAAAGGCATGAGCATAACAATTATATAAAACTGAACTAAGACAATCGTTTGTCTTTCTTTGCTAATCCTGTCATACGCACTGTAGAAAGAAGGAGGTGAGGGACACACTGACAACCAGCAGGTCCAGAAGATTGAAGGCATTTCTACAGAACGAACCGGTGTGCAGGAACGCTCCATACACAGTCATCTACACATGGAAGAAACATAATTAGACAAGATTTGAACAGTTCTCACAGACTCTTCGATCTGATATTGTTGAGTTCAGCTGTTACCTTTAGGACGATCTCCACAGTGAAAACCGAAGTGAAAACATAATCTGCGTATCCGAGCACCTGAGTGTGACACAAGTTAAATCAGCTTTCAGTTCGGCTACTCCTGAGGATTATAACTCGGACAGCATGACAGCTCGTCTGCAGGAGCCTTACTATGTTCCTGAATGAGTGGGATTTGATGGGATCCTCAGCAGCCAGTGAAATACTACTGAGGATGATGAAGATGAGGATGAAGTTGGTGAAGTAGGGGTGGTGAATGAGGTTGTGGCAGGCGACTCGTAAACTGAGGAATGAATAAAAATGAGAGGGAAGTGACATGGATGTCTTGGGTTGGTGTGAAATGTATGTTGTATTTTCAAATACCAGTTTTTCTTTCCAAGAATGAAGAAGGAGCTTCCGTCGGGGATCGGTACAATCTTTTCTTTGGGCCCGGAGAACTCTGGCTTCAACGGAGCAACTCCTATACACAAGACACACAAGATGGATGAGTTCAGGACTCAGTCAATATGGCTGATGTTTCTCCTGACAATCACACTCACCCTCCAGTCCCTCGATGGCTCTCAGCTCCTCGTTCTCCTGCCAGTCATCCTCTTCGTTCTACGAGCAAAAATGTTAAAAATCACCTGCTCTGTCCATCCTAAACTGGATGAACATAAATGTAAAATGTGTTGAAGTTAGATTTAGAGATGTTCTACCCCTTCATCTTCATTTTCTTTCTCTTCATCTTCATCCCACTCCTCTTCTTCCTCCTTTTTCTCCCTGAATGAGTATCACATTAAATAAAAAAACAGCAGAAAATAAAAGAATGAGAGAAACAGAGATGTGTCTGATCTTGTTGCTTTTTACAACTTACTCGACTTTTTTCTTTCCGCCGCCTCCTGCCAAGTTGTCCACAGCGATAGCCAAGAAGACGTTGAGCAGGATGTCTGATATCGAAATTAAGGAGTCACATTTGTTTCTGCTGGGATGATTTCATAAAGTTCAGGCTGTGCTAAGATCAGAAATACATCACGTTGGCGAGGTTTTTGCCCTTTTTGGTATTTTACCTATTTTGTTGCCTTGCAATCTAAATTTTAAACAGATTTTGATCCTGAAAAATATTCCAGATTACTGCAATTAAATGGGGAAAAAAACATTTTAAACAAATCTGAAAAATGTCAAACTGAAAAAGAGCGTGTGCATATCTTCCATCCCCCTAAACACAGAAAATTCTGGACTATTGAGCGCACTTGAATATAAGCCGCACCCACTAAATTTAAAAGAAAAAAAAAGTACATATTTAGGTCGCACTTGTGTATAAGCCACAAGTGTCCACATTGTAATATGAGATACAGTCGTCCCTCGTTTATCGCAGGGGATCCGTACCCTGAAAATCTGCGATAAGTGAAAAACCATGAAGTAGGAATAGTAGTACAAGTAGTAAGTAGTACTTTATTTTATTATTTATATAGATATATAAAGGCATTTAAACCCTTCCCACACTCTTGCAATGTTCTAAACAATGTTTCTAAACTCTAAAATCTCTAAAACAGCACAGAATGTCATGATTTCAGCTCCCTGCCTCCTCTGCTCTTTGCCACCTGCAAGTGCTCTTGGCCACGCCCACTTCTCCGCTCTGCACAAAGAACATCTGATCAGCTGTTTAACTGCAACAGGAAGTTTATCCTGCAGCATGGGCTGCACAACTGTGCAGCAGGTGCTAAATAATTTAAAATAATTTATTTTAAATAAAAACGTCATGCCCATCGTGCGACTCATCCACCAGTCAGCCAATTGTGTGTCATGTTCAATCTAATTTTGAAAAACTGCAATAGAGCAAATCCGTGATAAACAAACTGTGAAGTAGCGAGGGACTACTGTATTTATACAGAAAGATTTTTAAAAACTTTTAATTAGATACGTACCGGTAACATACACAAATACGTACTGTAAATGTTTTTTCTAAACACCTGTAACATGGCGGGTAAAAAATGCAGTAGCCTACCAGGAAACACACTGATTGCTATCTTCATCTTCCTCCTGTGCACTAAAACCACAAAAGTCGTTTTCTTCAGTGTCAGAATTGAACAGCCTCGAAAAAACTTCACACACGTCCTCAGTCTCTCTTTTGTTGTCGCTCTCAATGTCACTTTCGTCGCGAGGCAAATTTGCGATTTGATTTACTATTCACACTTTCACGTGGCTGCAGACACGTTGTTGTGTACAACGAGGGGGGGAACTCCTGCGGGGAGGGGGAGGGGAGAACAGGGAGGAGGGGAAACGAAGGTTACGCCCCTCCCCAGTGTGACCTGTTGGGTGATTTCATTGGTCAGTTTTTCTTTACCTTCATTTATGCAGGTAGTCTCATTGAGTCATGAGGGCACACCCCCAAAAAGAGGCGTGTATTGGGCAGCTATGTGAGTGCCCAGGTGTGACGAGGCTAAATGTTTTGGTGGAATGAAGCTCGTTAGCCTGTCAAAAAAAAAAAAAAAAATTATAAACTAGCCGCAGCATTGTATAAGTTGCAGTGTTCAAATCATGTGAAAAAAGTACAGGCTGATAGCTCAGAAATTACAGGTACTTCATAGAGCCACCTTTGGTAGCAAGTTGTTTCAGTTGGGTTTGTTTGAGCTCGACACGTTTAACCTCCAGAGGTTTTGTCCAGTCTTCATGACAAATCTGCTGCAGCTCTTTCGGGGTGGATGGGTGCTGCTTGTTTTCAAAAATCTTTGAATCAAACCAGATATTTTTAGTTGGATTGAGATCTGGGAGTTGACTGGACCAATCCAGAGCATTTAGCTGTTTTCTGTAAACCTGTGGAGTGCTGCTGAGGCAGTGAGTTTAGGGTCATTGTCCTGCTGGAAGATGGACCTTCGTGCTGTCACAGGCTGCGTTTTTCAGTTATTTACTTTTTCTTTCAGTTTTACTTCTTCTTGAGGTTTATGATTTATTTTTATGTTGTGTTAAGCTCCCTGTCTTTCTTTGTCAGTTCTCATTTTCGCCTTCAGTCAGTTACCACTCACACCTGTTTCCAATTAGTAATCACCCAGGTGCTGCCCCCTGGGTGAGCCCGTCCTATTTAAACTGTCTCTGGTCACCCAGGCACCAGTTCATTGTCCAGGCTACCAGTATGACGTCTCGGTCCTCCTCTTGTGCTCCCCTGTGTTTTGTAAGTTGTTGGTTGTCTTTTACGTCAGCTTTAAAAAAAAACAACATTTATATAATAAACAACTTGGATTTTTGTCACGCTGCTCGTGTCTGCCTGAATCTGGTTCAATCCCTACAAGGACCGTGGATTCTTGAATTTCCCCCCTGGGATTAACAATGTCTGTCTGCCTCAGTCTTAAAATCTCTGGAAAAGTCAACTCTGACCAGTTTCCCAGTCCCAGTTGATGAAAGCCATCCCCACAGCATGATGCTGCCACCACTGTGCTCCATCGTGAGTTTGTTTTTCTCAGCAGAATGTCACGTTTTCTGCTCTTCTGGTCATAGTTTCTGTTCATGTTTATTATTCTCATCTCCTGTCAACATGCACCTCTGCCTGCTCACTTAACCACACCCACTCTGCTGAGTCACTGCAATCAGCCCTCATGCAGCTCACCTGTTTTTCCCTTTACTTAAACCCCACAGTCACTCTACTCAGTGCCAGAGTATTGAAAACCTCACAGTGAGTAAATGTCCAGCATTCATGCCATAGTCTCGTTTGTCTTCCTGGTTTTGACCTCACGCCTGCTCCACAGATTCCTCGCCTTGCTCTCTGCCTGTCTGTTTTGGATTATCTGCTCTGCTTATGGAAATGACCTCGGCTTCCTCTATAACGACCACAACTTTTGGATCTTGTCTCAAGTTTGGCTTCGGATCTCTGACCACCCGTGTATCGACCTAGTCTGTTTCTCTGAACCTGCCGTTTGGATTTCCCTCCTTGCTGCTCCCTGCTCAGCTCGGTCTCAAAGCCGGCTCATCTTCACCACCGGTGAAGTGACCAGAACCAACTCCTTCAAGGAATCGCTCCCTCATCTATCTGTGAAGGTTGACTGTCATCAGAACAATCTGAAGATTTCTATTGAACTCCTGCTCATTAACTCCGCTATCTCTTCAGATTGTACCGGCCCAAGGACTAAGACCTCCACCAGAAGCAGTTTATTAATAAATCTTTTAAACCTTCCTGCTGTCTGTGATCTGGTTCGGATCCATCCATCCATCCATCCATTTTCTTTACCTGCTTATTCCATTTTGGGTCACGGGGGTCGCTGGTGCCCATGTCCAGCAATCACTGTGCGAGGGGCCGGATACACCCTGGACGGGTCGCAAGTCCATCACAGGGCCACATAGAGACAAACAACCATTCGCTCTCTCATTCATACCTAGGGACAATTTGGAGTTACCAATCAGCCTAACATGCATGTTTTTGGTCTGTGAAAGGAAACCGGAGTACCCGGAGAAAACCCACGCATGCACGGAGAGAACATGCAAACTCCACCCAGAAAGGCCCCTGGACCGGGGTTTGAACCAGGGACCTGCTCGCTGAGAGGCAGCAGCTCTACCAGTTGCGCCATCTGGTTCGGATCCCTAAACCTGATTCTTGTCACAGAATGGGAGGTTTTAGACATGCTGCTGTCCTTGATGTCCTAACAGTTCAAGTTTTAACTCGTCTGAGAACAGCACCGTCTTTCACGTGTTTGGAGAAGATACTCCAAACAGCTGATCTTGCTTTTGTTTCTTTTGTTTTAAGCAACATGCTTCTCTGGCAACTCTTCCATAAAGACCAGCTCTGTGTAGTGTCTGCTTTAAAATGGTCCCTAAGGAATGGGTGAATCGTTTTTACAACCACCTGTAAGTTGTGGCGTCTTAATCAGATCACAGAAAAGGATACAGTTACCGCAGACGAAGAGGATGACGAAGTAAATGCACACCACCATGTTGGGGAAGACTGGCCCTCCATATGCCATGATGCCATCGTACATCACAGCGTTCCAGTCCTCTCCAGTGAGGATCTGCAACAAAACAACCAGTAAAACAGGACAGCACAATCACAAGGATGTTTTATTATGTCATCGTACACAAGTTAATGAGGTCTGAGATATAATTCACCTGAAAACATGTGAGCAGAGCTTGAGGGAACGAGTCAAATGTGCTTCTCTTCATCTGCGTGTCGTCAAAGTTGAATTTCCCTCCGAACAGCTGCATACCCAGCAAAGCAAAGATGATGAGGAAGAGGAAGAGCAGGAGCAGTAGGGAGCAGATGGCTTTCATGGAGTTGAGCAGTGAGGTAACAAGGTCAGAGAGGGCAGCCCAGTGCCTGGAAATCATCAGAAGTTGTGAATACGCATCAGAAACTGATTTCAATAAGGGAGCGCTCCTCTAGAGTTCTTTTCTGCCTCCACTCACCGAGTCATCTTGAATATCCGGAGCAGTCGGATGCAGCGCAGCACAGAGATGCCGATGGGCGGGATGACATCCAGCTCCACAAGCAGCGTCTCCAGAATGCCGCCGCACACCACAAAGCAGTCAAAACGGTTGAACAGAGCCATGAAATAGATCTGAAAACCAAAGGCGTACATCTTCATCAACATCTCCAGAGTGAAGAGCAGCAGCAGGACCTTATTGGCTCGCTCTGAGGGGCAGAAAAGTCACATGAGTGATTCCTCATAAGTCAATAATCATCATTGAGACCAAGAAAAGTAAGGTGGTTAATTTGTTACCTTGCATTTCTGTGAGCCATTTGGGCTGGCCGTAGTGCTCCGAGGCACTGGCCACAGTGTTGAGAAACACCAGCAGCAGCACCAACCAGTAAAAGTTGGTGGTCTTCACTGCAACACGGCAGTTCTTTCTAAAAGTATGGTTGAGCTGGCACAGCTGGTCACTGAAAGAAAAAAGAGAATAAAGATAAAAGTTAGAACTTTATTGATCCCATAGGAAATTGTTGTGCCCGTTTCAGTACAAAGTAACATACACAAGGAATCACAAGATATAAAATAAAAAAAAAAAACAGAAGTTAAAAAAAAAAACAGAATATAAAAATACCAACAATTAAGGTCTAAAACAGGTCAGGTGCAGACAGAAACATTAAAATGTTTATTGTAGTACAGGATTAATTTTATTGTCCTATGTGTAGAAAGGGGGAGGAGTTGAAAAGTTTGATAGCCACAGGAGGGAAGGACTTCCTGTGGTGTTCTGTGGAGCACCTTGGTGGTCTCAGTATAAGACTGAAGGTGCTGCAGTAAGAGTCCAGTGTGTCATGCAGGGTGTGTGACGTGTAGTTCAGAATCTGGAGCAGTTTCCTCAGCATCCTCTGCTCAGACACCTGTCAGAGACTGCAGGTCCACTTTCAGAAATGAACCAGCTCCAGCTCTCTTGATGAGTTTATCGAGTCTGTTGGCATCAGCCTTCTCCACCCTGCTGCCCCAGCACACCACAGCATAGAAGAAGACACTGGAGATCACCGAGTGGTAAAACATCTGCAGCATGGTCCTGCAGATGTTAAAGGATCTGAGTCTCCTCAGAAGAAAAAGGCGACTCTGTCTTTTCTTGTAGAGGGCGTTGGTGGTAGCTGTCCTGTCCAGTTTATTGTCTATGTGGACCCCCAGGTACTTGTAGCAGTCCACAGTCTCCACCTCAGTACCCTTGATGTTGATTGGGTTGGGGGGATGGTATTCTTCTTGTAGTCCACCTGTAGCTCTTTAGTTTTTCCAACGTTGAGCTGCAGGTGGCTCTGTCCACACCACTCCACAAAGCTGTCCATCACACCTCTGTATTCAGCTTCCTGGTCACCAGTGATGCAGCCCACAATGGCAGAGTCATCCAGAACTTCTGCAGATGGCAGGATTGTGAGTTGTACCTGAAGTCCGAGGTGTAGAGGGTGAACAGAAACGGCGAGAAGACCGTCCACTGAGGAGCCCCTGTGCTGCTCAGTATGGTGTCCGAGGTGGTGTCCTGCAGCGTCACATACGGTGGTCGACCTGTGAGGTAGTCTCCAATCCATGTGACCAGTGAGTCATTCACCTGCATGTCCAGGAGCTTACTGCAGAGTAGAGCAAGTCTTATGGTGTTAAAAGCACTGGAAATGTCAAAGAACATGACTCTTACAGTGCTTCCTGCCATGGCCAGGTGTGCGATGTCAAGACCACAGGTTTGTAGTCACTGTGTTAGTTTGGGTGGTTGTCTTTTGGCACCTGGACCAGGCATGTTGTTTTCTGCAGAGCAGGGACCATGGACCACCTCATGCTCAGGCTCAGGTGAAAAATGTGCCGAAAAACATCACACAACTGAGCTGTTGTATGTTATATGTTTAATGTTTAAAGTTACATGTTAAAGTGCATCTAGAGGGAAAGGTGTAGAACTCAACATGTTTGTAGGTAGGATTAGTTTAGTGTTGCTTCAACCAAAGTGCTCAAACATCAGAAAATCTTGTTCATGACTGATAGCAGGAATTAATCAAGAGATCAGGGTTTTGTCTGCAGTAACGAAAGCATTGCTCTGCTCTGATGTGGCGAGGAAAGAGCTGAGTCAAAAAGTAAAGGCCTCAGTTTACTGGTCCATCTATGTTCCTTGTGAATCCCGGCAGAAAGACGCAGCTCCTGGACAGAAGAGTGGTCAGGCTTAGGCCATCATTAAAGGCAGATCAGAGAGCTGCTCCTCCATAATGAAAGGAGTCGGCTGAGGTGGACATCTGATTAGTGCCTCCTTTGGAGATTTTCTGGGCACATCCCACTAAGAGGAGATACAAGGCAGACACAGAACTCGCTGGAAGGGTTGTGTGTTGTCTTTGAACTGGGAACGCCTTGGCAGGAGGAGCTGGAAAGAGTTGCTGGGGAGGGGGTGTCTGGGTTTCCATTCTGGACCTGATGCCTCCACAACCAGACCATGAATAAAGAAAGGAAGGGAGGGAGGAAGGAATGGATGGATGGATAAAGGGTGTCAGTATTTTATGTGTAAAATGATGAACGCTGGGTGATTCTTTGTTGATTTACCAACTACAAATTCTCCCCATCAGCATCGACACAAATAGAAGATCAAATTAAATTAAAAAAATATAAAAATGTCAACAAAGCAGTAAATTTAAAGGCATCAATACCCTGATCAACTTAATTAAACATTTTTTGCTCTCAGAAATCTTATAATAGCAAGCTCAAACAATTGAGTTTAATATGTTTTATGTCTGATATGATAATTGGACATGAATTAAACACAAACACATTCCATTATTTAGACCAAAATAACAAACTACTGTAATAAAAAATAGACATTATATACTGCTTTTACATCTTAGATGGAAAGTCTCACCAGAAGCTATTGGCCATCATCTTTGCCCTTGAAAAAAAGAACAGAAAAGACAAAGATTTAAAAAGAGGTAAATCTTCTGGTGATGATAAATTTAAAAAGTTCTCCATCTTTTCTGTTGTCTTACATGAGTGAAGCACAGAAGCCACTGTCATCATCGAGATATGCAATATCATCATCAGAGTCTGACTCTGTTGAAAAGCCACAAACACAGACTGTAAGACCAGACCAAACCAGTAAACAGCCCTCTGATGACTGCTGTCATACCTCCTCCATCCTCACTGTGCTTGTACCAGCCAAACTTCTTCATCATCTTTTTCTTTGCAATAGCAGCTCCTTCAAAGGCACAGAGACAGATTTGATACCACTGCAAGTGTACATATGTTTTTGAATATTTCAGCAGAAAGGTGCATTTAACCAACGTTTGTTTCCTTCTTCGTCCACATCCTCAGCTTCTATGAGCCAGTCCATGTAGCCGATCATGTCCTCCTCCATCTGTTTGCTCTCCTGCGCCTTCTGCAGCTCACCACGTGCCACGGCCTTCTCTCTTTCCTTGGAGAACTCTCTGTAAACATGAATACATGCCACAAGCTTAACTAACATATGTGCTTAGGGGTTTTATTTAGTAACACGTTAAATCTAAAAATAACGTTGAAGTCTGCAGTGCAGCCCGTACCCACCCGCTCAACACACCCAAAACAAGATTGATGATGAAAAATGAGCCAAAAATGACTAAAGAGACAAAATAAATCCATGGCATGTCGAAGCCGATGGCATCGTTCATCTGTGCAGAGGAACAGAGACAGAAAGCACAGGTGAGTATTTTCTGTAAGCCAATAAAAAAAAAGAGATTAAGCTTGAAAATGGTGGCTGTTCGTACCCAGTAGAGCACATCTGTCCAACCCTCCATGGTGATGCACTGGAAGACTGTGAGCATGGCAAAGAAAATGTTGTCAAAGTTTGTGATCCCGCCATTGGGACCCTCCCACTTCCCCCTGCACTCTGTTCCATTCTTCAAACAGAAACGCCCAACGCCGGCGAAAGCACAAGGACTCGAGTCGTCTTCTACCATGAGACCTGCAGCAGGACGTACCCATCAGACTCTCAGGGACTGAGTTACAAACATGGAAACATGGAAAATGTGTAAGCTCAAGCTAGCAGCTGAGACCTGTGCTCATGTCGTAGCACGTCTTGTGCATCCTGCCGATGAATAGCTCTAGGCCGATGATGGCGTAGATGATGATGACGAACATCACAAGCATACCAATGTGGAGGAGGGGGACCATGGCCTTCATGATGGAGTTCAACACAATCTGTAGACCTGATGGGGCAAACACACAGGTTCATATATATATTTCCCTAGTCACGGATGCAGGTGATTCTGTGCTGCAAGTCCTATTGGACCTTACATCTGTTTTTGACATCAATGACCATGAGATCTTCATTTCTAGGCTGGAGCAGTGGGTGAGCATCACAGGGTCAGCCCTCAAATGGTTTAGATCCTACTTCTCTGACAGAACATTTTGTGTCTTAAGTCAATGATTTTATTTCAACATCGGCAGCTCTTCGGTGCGGGGTACTGCAGGGGTCCATTTTCGGTCCTCTTCGCTTTTCTTTATACCTGTTACCACTAGGTGCTATTTTTCGTAAACACGACATCCCTTTTCATTGCTACACCGATGACAGTCAAATTTACTTCCCACTGAAGCACACTGGTGCATGTTCTATTCAACCTCTTCTTGCCTGCCTGGCTGACAGCAGGGAATGGATGGCTATAAATTTCTTAAATTTTAATGAGAAGACGACAGAAGTCATGTTGTTTCCTCCTAATGGCACAATCAAGAACCACTCTATCAACCTTTCCTTTCTAGCCCCATTAGAGAAACAAGTAGTCACTAGTCTGGAAGTGAAAATGGACCCTTCCATGAAACTAAACAGTCATGTAAACACAATTGTTAAATCCTGTTTTGTTTTGTTTTTTCAGTCAAGGCGACTGTCTAAATTGAAGCCCATACTGTCCAAAAGTAACCTTGAGACAGTAATACATGCTTTCAAACATCCAGGCTTGATTACTGCAGTGCGCTTCTTTTTAGAATCAGCCGTAACTCCATTGCACAATTACAACTGATTCAAAATGCTTCAGCCTGATTCTTAACTAGAGAGAAAAGAGAGCACATTACTCCAGTTCTGGCCTCCATTCACTGGCTCCTGGTTCACTTTCAAATTAATTTTAAAATCCTTCTGTATGTTTTTTAATCTCTGAACAGTTCTGCCCCCTCCTATCGCACTGATCTGCTGCAGCCATATGTCCCACAGCGCTCTCTGAGGTCAGCAGACGAGATGCTTTTATTGGTTCCAGGCACTTGTTTTAAGCTCAGAGGTGACAGAGCCTTCTCTGCTGCAGGTCCAAGACTGTGGAATAAGTTACCACTGCATGCCAGGCAGGCTCCCTCTCTCACTGTTTTTAAGTCATGTTTGAAAACTCACTTTTATTTCCTGGCTTTTAACACTGTGAGTTGATTTTAACTTTTCTGTTTTCTATAATGCTAGTCATTTATCATTACCTATTTGGATCTATGTATTTTATCCTGTGTCCTTAGCTTGTTTGTTTCTGCTGTAAAGCCCTTTGGTTGGTCTTGTTGCTGTTTTAAGTGCTTTATAAATAAAGTGGTATGGTATACTTGTAAGAACAGGTATAAAAACACACAAAACAAAGTGGAGTAAGTAAAGAACATACTTGGCACTCCAGATACAAGTCGAAGAGGTCGCAGCACCCTGAACGCTCTGAGAGCTTTCACGTCCAGACCTCCAGGTTTCCCTGCAGCATGGTGGGCCTCTCCTGGCTTATGATCAGTCATCCCTTCTGCTATCACACTGAACAACCTGCCCACAGAAAAGAATACACACTAAACATTGGACAAAAAACAGATTTGCAGATAGAAATGGTGTGAAGCAGTCGGGTTACCCAACAATGACGATGATGAAATCAAGCAAGTTCCATCCGCTCCGTATGTAGGCGCTGGGGTGCATGACTAAACCATAGGCAAGAATTTTGGTGAAGGTCTCGATAGTGAAGATGACAAGGAAGACATACTCAACTTGTTCCTGATGACAAAAGAAAAGTTAATAGTTTGGGATGGACATTTTTTTATTTTCACAATGAAAATAACAACAAAACAGCACAATGCCACACAGTTTAGGGTGAAATGCACATAGTTACTGAGTCATTTGGGCCAGGAGAGAAGTAATTTGTCTGATCATTAGGAGCTGAAGAGCCTGGTTCCCTAACCTCTTAACCTACAGCCTAACACAGTCTGTCCCCAGATCACGTTTCTGTAGCTTCAGGGTAAGGCTGCTAATCCCCGTCACCTAATCTCAGGTTGACACGATTATCCAGAACATGTTGGTGCTTCAATATAAGAGGACTGTTTGCATTTTTTGCCACTTCAGGAACATTGATCAAAACCTGACCCCAAACAAACAAGTCCAAGGAGACGTCGAGTCCCTGCAACAGATCTTTTATGGTCAGCGTCCCTCCTCTAGCAAATCCAATAAAGGGCTCTACACACATTTATCCTGCTGTGTGTTGTTCTCTTACCTGAACTCAAACTCCTAATTTTATTATTTTCTGCACTCTGTATGGACTGCTTCAGTTAAAGTACCAACATTAACAATAAAGTTGTTTTATTTGATGTAAACATTTGGAGCGGCTCATCTCTGTGCATTTGATCATCAAGTAGCAAAGAGTGACTCAGTTAGGACAGGAAATAAGATGAGGCAGATGGCTGGTGTTTAAGTCAGCCATGATCTCTGACGGGCTCACCCCTCTGAGGACACTTTTGTCTTTTAACACCATTACTAAGCACAAGGATGCTGACTTCTGCTTCCTGCTTCAGCTAAAAGCATTTGTGCTTTTATAAGTTAGTAAAATGACCATTTATACATAGGCTTATATAAACCAGCCACTAGGGAGCACAAGCCAGTGTATCTCTTGTGCCGGTCCCAAGCTGGGTAAATGTTGAGGGTTGTCAGGAAGGGCATCCGACGTAAAACACTGTTGCCAAAACTAGAATACGAGTTCATCAAAGCGAGATGGAGAAGGATGACTCGCTGTGGCGACCCCTGAAGAGGGAAAAGCCAAACAAAGAAGAAGATGCATAAGTTTATAATCAATAAGGGCAACTGGAATAAAACAATTGACAAATTGTTATGGGAGTTTGATCACTGGGGAGCTCCCCGCAGAGGGTGCACCCGAAAGAAAAACAACATATATATAAAACCTTTTCTGACTCTCCAGATACCTTCTCTTAGTGTGTGTCGAGCCTTGGAAATAAAAACGTGTGAAAGTAAACAAAATATAAAAAAGGGTTCAAGTGTTTTTCATATTGTTATGGTTTTTATACACTGCCTGGCCAAAAAAAATGTTGCCACCTGGATTTAAATAAGCAAATAGGTACGAGCCTCATATTGTTTAATTACTGCATGGGTGATTATCTTTCAGCTGGCAACAAGTTATTTAACCGCAACTGGTGCAATGAGTTGCTTCTCATTTCTTAAACAACCATGTTGAAAGACACATCGTGTGGTCGTGGAAAAGATTTGATAGATTTGAAAGACTTGTCTGTTATAGTATAACAGGATAGTGGGGACTCATCGTCTTTCAGGAAGAAATGTGGCCACAAAAAATCCTGAATGATCGTGATCAGCAATCAATCACTTAAATGTTTGGTGAAATCAGATCGAAGAAAAACAACAGTAGCACTCAGGGCTGTGTTTAATAGTGAAAGTAAGAGCATTTCCACACGCACAATGTGAAGGGAACTCAAGGGATTGGGACTGAACAGCTGTGTAGCCTTAAGAAAACCACTAATCAGTGAGGCTAACTGGAAAAAAAGACTTCAATTTGCTAGGGAGCACAAAGATTGGACTCTGGAGCAATGGAAGAAGGTCATGTGGTGTGATGAGTCCAGATTTACCCTGTTCCAGGGTGATGAGTGCATCAGGGTAAGAAGAGAGGCAGGTGAAGTGATGCACCCAACATGCCAAGTGTCTAGTCATTAATGTAAAATCTTGATGAAAAATTAATGCAACACTGGATGGAAATAGATCTAGTGACATTGCAGAAGCTTATCAAAACAATGCCACAGAGAAGCATGCTGTAATCAAAGCTAAAGGGGGTCCAACGAAACATTAGTGTGTGACTTTTTTTTTTTGGTGGTGATTTTTTTTTTTTGGTCAGGCAGTGTAGTTTCAAGAGAAAACCTTTGATCAATCGTCTGATATAAAAGCTATGTGATCAAAGCTTTTTGCTTTAAGTTTATGTTCATATCCTCCATATGAACTGGTTTGAGTCTTCAAGAATAAAAACATTTTTGATTTATACATGTGACATCATGTTGCTCTTAATGTGATCTTGTAACATTTCAGTCAAAGTTCTTAAGCTGCCATAAAAACAGAACTGGAGGGAGACTTCAGTTTGTATCTTTTTTGTTTTCAGGATTTAAAAAAAGCTCAATTTAGGAATGTTTTATTGTAACTATTAAACTGATGCTTTAGTTGTGAATTAGGAAATAGGGTGTGTGTGTGTGTGTGTGTGTGTGTGTGTGTGGGTGTGTGTGTGTGTGTGTGTGTGTGTGTGTGTGTGTGTTGGGGGGGGGGGGTATAGATAAAGTCTAATGGAAGTAGAAACGTCTTGCAGTAGCTGAATTCTGCTGGAATGAAGTAACTAGAACCTGCTTACAACTTTTCAAAATGTCTGCAGATGTTTTTTAAGTTGATAATATAGTCGTAGAAATGCCACATCATAGCAGTTCATTCATAGTTTCTTAGCAGCCGACTTTAATTTATGCCATGTCACTGGTTTCTTTGAGGAACTCACAAGCTGGTGATTGGTTGCGTTGGAGTCATCGTCTGGGTACGGCTTTGTGACACCCATGGCCACGCAGTTGGCAAAAATGGCAAGTAGAATAAAAATATCAAAAGGCTTGGGAATGGTAGTTAAGGTTTGATCGGGCTTCAGGAGTTCTTCCACACGATAAACATCTCAACATCTAAATGTGACATGAGAAAAAACACACACAATGCTAAACAGCAACAAGTGACAAAGGATATTTCCACTCCACCAGGGCCAAGGCTGCCATGCGGATGGGGTTGCTCAGAGTGAGGCAGCAAAGGGCTCGGGGGGCCCTGAGCGCAGACTTGTTGGCCTGCATTGCTTTCTTGGCCCCCCCTCCTCGTTTCCTGGCCGAGCCAGTTGATCCGAGGGTGTCGGATTTGCCCGCCTCCCCCAAAGGCGGGACATCTGTACACAAAAAGGTACGAGAAAAAAGTCCAACATGAAATATGCTGCAGGAGAATTCACAGACCAGTCCTGCTCCCTCAGTGTTTCTCTGCCTTACAACCTGGAATTTAAACAGATTTTTAATTTGCATAACACTTCCAGATTGACAAAGCAAAATGGGGAAGATATCCATCCATCCATCCATCCATCCATTATCTTTACCCACTTCTTCCATTTTGGGTCATGGCATGGGGGTCACTGGTGCCCATACCATCACTGTGCAAGAGGCGGGGGACACTCTGGACAGGTCTCCAGTCCATCACAGGAACACATAGAGACAAATGAGACAAACAACCATTCACTCTCTCACTCACACCTAGAGACAATTAAGAGCAGGGGTGCCCAATACCTTCATTGCAATCTACCAGTCAATCGCAAAGGTATTATGGGTAGACCGCATGACATTATAAAAATAGACATCAGCCTACCATCCATCTATGAAATTAGTCACTTGATTGACATTCAGGGCAGCCAGTCCTCATTCTCCCTGAAACCAAAGATTCTCAATCCAGGTCTCAGAGTGGAGATTTTCAGGGGAACCCTTCATGGAGGTGTGAAATGCTCCACTTGTGAAGTGGCACATGTGCACTACAGGCGGTGCAGTCCAAAGTTGTTCTGCACTAACAACAGTTTTAATGAATGGCAGAGAGCAGAGTGTTTTGTGCTGCTCACTCTTTTTCAGCATGTAGGAGCAAAACTAATAAAATCCAGTTCCAAAGTTACATTAGTCTATTTACCAGTTTGGACTAACTGTCATGCAGACGCTGCATGTGCAATGAATGCAGCTGAGCCCTGCATCAGGGTTGCCAGATAAATGTAAAAAATTTTATTAACCCCAATAAACAGTGAAAAAACACTAATGTTTCCAGAGGCTGTTCTGTGTAAACGGGGCCTTATAGTAGATCACTTTGACTTGGTCACTTTAAAAGGAGCTCGCATGCTGAAAAAGTGTGGACACCCCTGCTGTAGAGTCACCAATTAGTCTAACATGCATGTTTTTTGTCTGTGGGAGGAAACCGGAGTACCAGGAGAAAACCCACGTAAGCACAGAGAGAACATGCAAACTCTACACAGAAAGGCCCCTGGCCGGGATTCAATCTGGTGACCTTCTCGCTGAGAGGCGACAGCTCTATCACCTGCACCACCTTGACATCCGCCGGGAAAGACATATAAATCTGAAAAATGTTACTTTTCTTTGATTTACCTTCAAAAGTCACATATTTGGTTAAAAAGATCTACCTGTGGGCGATCTACGTTTCATTATCTCAGTGCTCATACTCCTGTTCTCATAACACCAGTGCCACACCTCTAAATAATAAGAACTACCACTAAGCAAGAGCCAACATGAAGACCAAGGAACCCTCCACACAAGTTAAGAGACAAAGTTGTGGAGAAGTACAGCTCAGGGTTAGGCTGTAGAAATATTCTAAACCTTGATGGAGCTGGGCAGCTCTTCTGCACAGTGGGAATGATCTGGACCTCAGAGAGCTGTCCAGAGCTGCACTTCATGGAAAGGTGGCCAGGAAAGGAAACTTTAATTAATGAGGAAAACAGGGAAAATCATTGAGAACTTGTCAAACTGGAGACTCCCCAGTCAACGTGGAGCAGGCTGCTGTGGCCACATGAGCTTAAAATTAAACATTTAGCTGTGAAGGACAACTAAACGCCTGTCCTAAATCCACAGCACCCGCTCTCATCATGCTGAGAACACCATCACCACAATGAAGCATGGTGGTGGCAGTATCATGCTATGGGGGTGCATTTAAAACTAGTCATGACTGGAGAAAAAGTTTGGACTTTAATAATTTATTTTCACTTAATTTAACTAAGTTTCTTGCGTTAAGTGGTTTGATTTAGTTTTTGCACAGTGGGTGTAGTTAAACACACCTGATTCTTCTGTTATTTAGTCTTTTTTTTTTCTTTAAGCATAAAACAGGTTGATTAAATAAATAAAAAAGTCCTTTAAAGTTCAAGTTGAAAGAAAACAATGCAGAAAGATCACACCTTTGCATCTGATTGTGATATGTGGGAAACTTAGGTTTGTTTTTTTTTAAATATGGAGGAGATCTTGTTAATGGCCTTTGAAAAAACTTTAAACAAAACTCTGTTTGTTCTTCTGTCAGCTGACTCATCACTTGTGTCAGCCCGTGTGATATTATCTAACACGGGTTTAATTATATCAGATTGTAACGGAGGTGTTTCGTCCTGCAGGTCTCGTACAATAAGAGCAGATGTGACCTACTTCTTTACAGGCATGGACTGAGCCCTGTCCCCAGTGAACACCTGCTAGGAAGGCCTCAGGTTTAAACACACACTTTTATCATCGTAAATATAAGACTGGCACGTAGAAACCACTGTCAGCTCTCCTGTTTTATTCCATGCAGACCTCCAGAAACCAACAGAGACTATGTAAAAATCTCTGTTCAGCTCTTTGTATGAAGGGTGACACAACGCTCACATGATTGTTTTAGAGTGAACTGATGAAGCTTTCATTTCAGTGCATTTTCTAAACAAACACAAAAAACATACATTAAAAACATTTAGCTGTTTATAGTTATTCCTGCACAAGTTTAGCAATCTTACTTGCTGTTTTAACTATTAATTTATCAAAATGTTCAGCTCCATGGGGTACGGTGTGCTGGGACTTGTGATTTTTGTAACTTTTATTATTATTTATTTACATTTACAAAGAATTCCCTATCGAAATACATTAAAAAAATTTCCAGTCCTTCGTAAACATTGTTCTCTTAGAAATTAGCTTTAGCATACTTGCTCTATTTTGGCTGCTTTTAGCTACAGTTTTGCTAATTGTGGCTTTTAGATATGTTTACTTCATTCAGCTTTAAAGAACACTTTGGCTCATTTTTGTTTTGCTTTAAACTTCAGTTTTGCTGCTGTGAGCTTTTAGCCACAGTTTTGATTATTGTAGCTGTAAGCTACAGTTTTGCTAATTCAAGCTTTTAGCTACTGTTTTTAACATTTTAGCTTTTGCTAACTGTTCTGATACATTTTGTTTAAGCTGTTGTTTAGCTAATTTTACAGTTTAGCTGCGTTCTTGCTAAGTGTAGCTCTGTTGTGCTCACTTTAGCTTTGTTCTAGCAAATGTTAGCTTTTAGCCAGTTTTGTTTACACTTTTAGCTCCAATGTTGCTAATTTAAACTTTTAGCTACAGTTTATCTCATTTTAAATTTGAACTAATTTTGCTAAACTTAACTTTTAGATATGTTAGCTGACTTGAGCTTCTAGCTTCATTTAGCTTTAAGCTTGTTTTGAAGTTTTAGCTTTTAGCTCCAGTTTGGCTACATTTACCTTTTCTACAGTTTGTAAATTTCATTTTTCAGCTAAATTTATTTGCTCATTTTAGCTTTGCTTTTACTAACTGTAACTTAGCTAGTTTTGCTATTTGTGGCTTTTAGATACTTTTACTTTGGTTAACTTTTGATTTTAACTTCAGTTTTGCTCATTTGAGCGTTTAGCCACAGTTTTGGAGCTTTCAGCTACAATAATCATTTGAGAGATTTGATAATTCAAGCTTTTAGCTGTTTTGAACATTTTAGCTTTTGCTGATACATTTTTGTTTAAGCTGCTCTTTAGTTAACTTTATAGTTTAGCTATGTTCTTGCTAATTTTAGCTCTGATTTTGCTCAGTTGAGCTTTTTTGTAGCAAATTTTAGCTTTTAGCTAGTTTGTTACACTTTTAGTTACAGTTTAGCGCATTTTAAATTTGAACTAATTTTGCAACACTTTAGCTACAATTTTTTCTGACTTGAGCTTCTAGCTTCATTTAGCTTTTAGCTCCAGCTTGGCTACATTTACCTTTTAAAAAAACATGTACAGTTTGTAGATTTCATCTTTCAGCTAAAATGATTTGCTCATTTTAACTTTGTTTTAAATAACTGACGTTTAGCTAGAGGTTTTCTGGCTGTGTTAATTTGAAGGTCAGTATTTTAAAGAGTATTTCCTCTGGTCTTCATGAAGTTCCTGTGTTCAGACTCTTACCTTTCTTTGCAGCCTCCATGTCCTGTTTCCCAACAAGAAGTCACAAAGCTGCACCCTGATCAGATCACAGACATGAACTGAAGACGCTTATAAATAAAAATAAATACATAATAAAAGTCTGCATCCTGTCATTCTTCTGTCCACAGCTGCAGAGGTCCAGTTCATGGCAGCTTGTTGCAGAGAATGAAGGAGAGCTGAGAGGAGCAGCAGAGTGTCCTCGTGCTCAGCCGGCTGGATTAAAGCAGTTGAGCCGGTTAAAAGGATGACAGGAAATCTGTCAGCGCGAGGCTGGAAGGCACGCCGAGGCTCTCTGAGCCCACTCACAGTTTAAACACGGACAGTCCGGAGAAGAAAACCAACACGGAAAGCTGAGTTGAAACTTATTTTCAGGACTCTGGACAGAAACAAGGTGCAGTGCAGCAGAACTTCCGGCAGGGGGCGCACGAGCACAGCAGCTGATCACACGTGGTGGTGCTCGTTCGCTGTGTTTGTGTCTGTCTGTTAGCAAAATATCTCACGAACCACAGAATAAATTTTAATAAAACCTGCAGAAGGTGGCTAACCATCATGTACTTTTCAGCCTGATGCAAGATGGCCACCGCAGCTAACTGGACTTGGGAAACAAACAGCTATAAAAACAAAAACTGTCATCTGGACCAGTTTCTTTAAGTGAGAAACGTTTCGTCCCCTATCCAGAGGACTTCCTCAGTCTACGGCCAACCTTCTGTCCCATACGAAGCACTGGTGTCATGCCAACCTCCTGTTGGAATCTCAGAAGTAGACGTTTAACCGGAGCAAACGCGCATCCAAAACAACCCTCATGTACAACAATCAAATGTTTTAGGCCAGATGGACAACTTGTTACTCACAGAAACAGCCTGAGGACAACCAAGGCCAAAGTGGTTCAGAAGAAGTGTTGTAAGCTCAATCATCAATCTGTCTGCACAGCACTTTGGTTGGCCTTGTGCTGTTTTAAGTGCTCTATAAATAAAATGGGATGTAATCATCCAGTAGATAACAACAAGGTTAAATCGTGTCCGTTTTTTATACACAGCTATAACGCTGTCAATTTTGTATTGAGCTAAAATTTGGCGAGGTAGCTGAGAGTCACTCCCAACTCATTCTCTGAGCACAAACTAATTTGCAGTGATGGAGAAAGTACTCAAACACTTTACTTAAGTAAAAGTACAAATAAACAGACTAAAATGTACCCTAGTAAAAGTAGAAGTACCACATTAACGTTTTTACTTAAGAAAAAGTTAATAAGTACTTGCTTTTAAAAATACTTAAAGTATTAAAAGTAAAAGTATTTGCTGCATGTATTACCTTATGCAATGGTCTACATATCTTTAAGTGTGCCTACCGTATGTATATTTACTGTAATACATTAATAGTGTTGAGCCATTTTAATGAACGATGCTGCAGATAATACATGTTTTTATTGTGACACAGTTCACACTTTGACTTGTGATTCTGTGCGTCAGAATTTCAGGGATGACCTGCAGAGTTAAACGTCATTAAGCAAAATAAGAAATAGGAATGATTTTACCTTTGAAAGTTTCTATTTAACACAAATCAAAACCAACGTGTCATTTTAACAGCAGTCAACACATTTAAGTAAAAGTTGTCTGATGAAAAAAGGAACATTAGACACGACTAACAAAGGAATAGACACTGATCATTTCAACTCCAGTTTGTCATCAGCTCTAGTTAAAATACTGTCTATTCAACCTTGTAATGGGTCAATATTGAACAATAGTTTAACTTCCTGACACCATTTTTAAAACTTGGACCTGAGTGTCAAGTCATTTGGAGACATCTCTCATCTCCTGTTCTAACATCATGAACTGACACATTTTAATATTGCAGCAAGAATTTCTTGTTCAAGTTCAGAAGAAGTTGGTTTTCAAAGTTTTTTAAGTCCAGTCTGGCTCTTTTGGGAGACAGAATCTGTCCTGCTGTACTGAATAATCTTTAAATAGTCTTTCAACAGACTTTCAATAGTCTTTCAATAAGGCCATGGGTGGCACGTACTGTATCTTCTGGCTGACTTTCCTCGGTGGAATTCATTTTGGGTGTGTTAGCGGTGCTGTGGGTGCACCCAGCTCAGTGATGTAAATACTAGAATATAGCTCTTCTTGAAGGTGGGTCTAACGTTGCCTGCCCACTTTGCATTGATTCAATGGACCAACTCCCCTCTCGCCATTGGTTACTTTCAAATTAATGAACAAATAAAAAAGTTGCAACGTGAATGTAATTTGTAACACAACGCATTATAGAAATGTAGTGTAATAGAAAGTACAGATACTTAATCTAAAATGTAGTGAAGTAAAAGTAAATGTACCCATGTTTAACTCTACTTAAGTAAAGTACAGATACATGAAAAGTGTACTTAAGTACAGTAACGAAGTACTTGTACTTAGTTACATCCCACTATTGCTAATTTGATATTGACAAACTTAACAATTAACACAAAAAATGTTAAATCATGTCATCTGGACAGTTTATGTTTTGGAAGAAAACGTTTCATCGTTCATCCAAAGGACTTCATCAGTCTGAGGCCTGCCAACAGAATCTGTTGTATGAAGTAACATCTTGTTGACGTGTTTCAAACCAGTCTGCAGCAGCTTTACACGTGTAAAATGGAGCACCATCAGAACAAAACAATTGATCATCGGCGCATAACAATCAAATGTTATAGGCTGCTATGGTTAAAAACAAAAAAGTAGGTTTCTCAACTGTCCAGAAGACATGATTTAACGTTTTTTGTGATTTATTTACCTGGGTGACTGAGCCTACTCACTTACTTCTTTTTCTTTGCAATTAATTATTGGAGTCAACTCCTGTCTGTTAGCAAAATATTTCACAAACCACAGGATGAATTTAATTGAAACTTTCAGAGAGTAATCATAGGAAGTGAGTTTACAATGATTTGGAGTTGACCTGATTTAAGATGGCTGCCACAGCTAATCAACAATAGCCAACACAAAATGGCTAAAACTCAGTCAGAATGAGAAATTAGCTCAAATTTGATGCGGTAGTATGATGCGGTTGTTGTTAACCCGGGCCTCAAACGATCCGGTATGGTTTTTGCTTTGATGAACTCAAATTATGATTTTGGCAAAGGTATTTTACATCGAATGCCCTTCCTCACAGAACCCTCACCTTTTACCTGGGGGCTTTGGACCGGCACAAGATACACTGGCCTGTGCTCCCTAGTGGCTGGTTTTGAGTCTGCTCAACACCGACTCAGAGTTCAACTACAAAAGAAAAGCCACAATAAAGTTGCTAAATAGCATTAAAAACTTTATTGCTTTAATAAACATCTACACAATGAACATGTTGGGATAAATAAACACTTCCTCTACACAAAGTTCAGCTGTGAGTCAGTGGATCGTGTTGATTGACGTCTTTATGTGGAAAGTTGGGCCTTCATAAGAAAAAAACTGTTTCTGAGTTCATAAAGTTTTTTATTATTATTATTATTATTACTGCACCAAATTACAGTAAAACTTGAGCTACACTCGCTCTAAGAAATACCCATATTTTATATTTTGTTGCAGACACGAGCTTATATTTTCCTCAACGAAGACTCAGGAGCGATAAAGGAGTGAAGATTCAGGAAAAGAACGGGATCAGGTTCTCAGAGCTGACGTTTAAACAGAAAAAACACTTTTTATGTTCAAATCTGCTGCGCAAACAGGATCTCATGTAACTAAATAAATAAATAAAATAGATTTTTTTTCTTTTGCCTCTGCCTGGCAGCCACTAAAACACCAGCTTTACTAAATTGCGCCGCTCAAGGTGGCTGCATGTTGGAGCAGCTCTGTTACTTTCATTTTGATATTTTGCTTTTGGAAACTTTAATTCCTCTAGTTCTGGATGTAAATCACAGTTTTTGGATGATTGTTTCCTCTGGTCTCAGATGTTGTGCAGCTGGAAGGATTTTTACTGAAACTTTTTTAGTTTTGGACATTTGTTATGATGCGTAACCATGGCAACAAGGCAGTTTTCTACAACCAGCAGCTGATTAACATCTCAAAAGCTCAAATAATATCTCAACTACAGCTCCAAATCTCAAATGAGTTGAAAAGGATGTTCTGTGGATGCATTCTCATCTACCTGCCAGCTGCACTCAAGTGCCTGACCACTGAGATCCTGGAACTAGCAGGAAACACAGCTCCTAACAGCGGAAGGACAGGATCGTCCCTCAGCGCCTACAGTTGGCTGTCTGCAGCGACAAGGAGCTCGGCAGACTGCTGGGAGGAGTGGCCATCGCCCTGGGAGGAGTTCTGCCTGGCATTCAGGCGGTCCTACAGTCCGGGGGAATCGAGAGGCCAGCCGAGTCTGGGTGGATGGATTGGACGGCATCTGCAACCAGTTTCTTAGGATCCACTGTGGGATGGACCTTTACAAGAGATCCTTCCTGTCTACAGCCATCAGCATCTATAACATCTCTTAATGAAATGAGGATAACGAGTTACAACAAATCATTTCCCTCTGGGATTAATAACGTATTTTTGAATTGAATTGAATTTGAAATCAGTGTTAAGAATAAAATCTTTGGTGGCTCTGGAATTAATCAGTAATAACAAAGACTTAAATTTATTCACTTTCTTAGGGAGAGTTAAATGAGTAGCTTCAGCAAGTCCTGCACACAATCCACCATATATGATGTTTTATACATGACATGTGAAACTAATGAGATTTTATGGTAAATAATCAGATTTAAAGCTTTGTCCTGATTCCAGTCTTTGTGAAAAGATAACTCAACGACAACGTTGGCTGCAGATTATCCACAAATAAACTGTGCTTCTGCAAACCTCTAGAGATGCTCTGAAGGGTTTTATTGAGAACATAAACAACTTTTCTCCCAGATATTATTCAGTCTAACTTAACAACAGGGCATTTTCTCTGTTTGTCTATGTCAATATATTAAAATACAAACATCAGAGCACCCCCAGCAGGAAATGTCCCTTTGTTAAACAGATGTACAAACCGGATTCCAAAAAAGTTGGGACACTAAACAAATTGTGAATAAAAACTGAATGCAATGATGTGGAGGAGCCAACATCTAATATTTTATTCAGAATAGAACACAAATCACAGATCAAAAGTTTAAACTGAGAGAATGTATCATTTTAAGGGAAAACTCTGTTGTTTCCAAATTTCATGGCGTCAACAAATCCCAAAAAAGTTGGGACAAGTCCATTTTTACCACTGTGTGGCATCCCCCCTTCTTCTTACAACACTCAACAGACGTCTGGGGACAGAGGAGACCAGTTTCTCAAGTTTAGAAATAGGAATGCTCTCCCATTCATGTCTAATACAGGCCTCTAACTGTTCAATCATCTTGGGCCTTCTTTGTCGCACCTTCCTCTTTATGATGCGCCAAATGTTCTCTATAGGTGAAAGATCTGGACTGCAGGCTGGCCATTTCAGTACCCGGATCCTTCTCCTACGTAGCCATGATGTTGTGACTGCTGCAGAATGTGGTCTGGCATTATCGTGTTGAAAAATGCAGGGTCTTCCCTGAAAGAGATGACGTCTAGATGGGAGCATATGTTGTTCTAGAACCTGAACATAGTTCTCTGCATTAATGGTGCCTTTCCAGACATGCAAGCTGCCCATGCCACAAGCGCTCATGCAACCCCATACCAGCAGTGATGCAGGCATCTGAACGGAGCGTTGATAACAACTTGGGCTATCCTTGTCCTCTCTGGTCCGGATGACATGGCGTCCCAGTGTTCCATAAAGAACTTCAAATCGTGACTCATCTGACCACAGAACAGTCTTCCATTTTGCCACACTCCATTTTAAATGACCCCTGGCCCAGTGCAAACGTCTGAGCTTGTGGAGCTTTCTTAGAAATGGCTTCCTCGTTGCACTGTAGAATTTCAGCTGGCAACAGCAGATGGCACGGTGGATTGTGTTCACTGACAATGCTTTCTGGAAGTATTCCTGAGCCCATTCTGTTATTTCCTTGATAGTGGCATTCCTGTTTGAGGTGCAGTGATGTTTAAGGGCCCGGAGATCACGAGCATCCAGTAGAGTTTTATGGCCTTGACCCTTACGCACAGCGACTGTTCCAGATTCTCTGAATCTTTTGATGATGTTATGCACGGTTGATGATGATAACTTAAAAGTCTTTGCTATTTGACGCTGGGTAACACCATTCTGGTATTGCTGCACTATCTTTCTGCGCAACAATGGTGGAATTGGTGATCCTCTTACCATCTTGGCTTCTGAGAGACACTGACACTCTGAGAAGCTCTTTTTATACCCAATCGTGTTGTCAATTGACCTAATTAGTGTTAATTGGTCTTCCAGCTGTTCGTTATATGCTCAATTTCCTTTTTCCAGCCACTTATTGCTACTTGTCCCAACTTTTTTGGGATTTGTTGACACTGTGACATTTTGAATCAACATATTTTTCCTTTAAAATGTTCCATTTACTCAGATTAAACTTTTGATCTGTCATCTATGTTATATTACAAATAAAATATTGACATTTGCCATCTCCACATCATTGCATTCAGTTTTTATTCACAATTTGTTTAGTGTCCCAACTTTTTTGGAATCTGGTTTGTACATGAAAGCATCCGTTTGCGTCTGTAAAGAGCTTTAAATGTTCTCCTGATTCTTTACAGCAACACAAATAAACCTACCTGATGTTGGATTTATTTAAATCATTAAATCTATTAATACATAAATCTCCAATGAGATGTTTAAACATAAAGGTCACAGCAATAACACACTCCTCCACATGAGAACAGAAAATGTTGTACATCTCTTTATGCAAGTATGAGGTTTATCAGAAGGAACTTTGCTCAAATGCAAAATTTCAATCATAATCACTGAACTTCACATGTGCATCTAAAATGTTAGAGTATCATGAAAAAGTTATATTTTCTTTGTCACTCGTTTCAGAAAGTGAAACTCAGGGATAAATTACACAGAGTGAAATATTTCAAGCCTTTATTTCTTGTAATTTTGATGATTATGGCTTACAGATAATGAAAAACTAAACTCGGTGTCTCAGAAAATTAGAATATTGTGAAGAGGTTCAATATTTTAACTCCTGGTGTCACAGCCTGATCAGCTGATTAACTCTTGGACATGAGCTACAAACGTCTCATTCCTGAAGTCCAGCCACTCCTGAACCAGAAACATCAGAAGTGTCTTACCTGCTGAGGAGACAAAGAACTGGACTGTGGCTCAGTGGTCCAATGTCCTCTTTTTAGATTAAAGTAAATGTTTATATCATTTATAAATCAAGGTCCCAGAGTCTGGAGGAAGACTGGAGAGGTCCAGAATCCATGTTTTTTTGAAGTCCAGAGTGAAGTTTCCTCAGTCAGTGATGGTTTGGGTCCATGTCCTCTACTGGTGTTGGTCCACTGGGTTTTCTGAAGTCCACAGTCCACAGAATCTAGCAGGACATTTTAGAGACATCATGCTTCCTTCTGCTGACCAGCTTCATGGAGATGCTGCTTTCATTTTCCAGAAGGACTTGGCTCCTGCCCACACTGACAAAGGTACCAACAGCTGCCTGTGGAATATCCTAATTTATGGAGTCACTGAGTTTTTTTCAAATAAAAGGCTTGAACTATTTCAGTCTAAGTGTAATGAATCTATGTAACGTGAGTTTCACTTTCTGAAATGAGTGACAAGAGCATTTTTTGAGATGCACCTGTAGGTACGAGAACAAAGTGTAGCTACTTGTCACCGGCATCATGTCCGCCCCTAATCCTCCTGACAGCAGTGTTGGCTTCTTGTAAAGCTCTGGTTTGGCTCACTGTGTCCATCTTATGCCAGAGTCTTTTAATGCTCTCTAGCGAAACCACCCCTTTAACCCCTGAGGCTGATGAGGATCTCCTTCCTTTAGAGGTAGCTGACTGGGATCATCTGCAAAGGGAACGGCTGAAGAAAACGAGCAGAAACAACAAGGTTAAATTCTCAGGCTTTTCTTGTGATCTCAGACTAAACAACAGGGTCCAGGTCTACTCTTTAATAAAGTTTTTGGTGTTGTAAACATCCAGTCTCTTTTGAAGAAGTCACAAAAAGTTAGAGTAAAAACACAGATTCTGATGTCAGATTTCTGTTGATCCCTTCAGCTTTTAGGTGTTTTTCATACCGTAAAAGCTCTTTGTGCCAAAAAATTTTAAGTATCGATATAACAGTTTTATAAGTACCAAGTACCTGTATTTTTCATGTAGATTATATTGAATTACAGTGGTGCTTGAAAGGTTGTGAACCCTTTAGAATTTTTTATATTTCTGCATAAATATGACCTAAAACATCATCAGATTTTCACACAGGTCCTAAAAGTAGATAAAGAGAACCCAGTTAAACAAATAAGACAAAAATATTATACTTGGTCATTTACTTATTGAGGAAAATGATCCAATATTACATATTTGTAAGTGGTACGAGTACGTGAACCTTTGCTTTCAGTATCTGGTGTGACAATCCCCAACTGCATTTAGTAAATGTTGATCAGTCCTGCTCACCAGCTTGGAGAAATTTTAGTCCATTCCTCTGTACAGAACAGCTTCAACTCTGGATGTTGGTGGTTTCCGCTAACTGCTCACTTAAAGGTCCTTCCTCAACATCTGGAATGGATTAAGGTCAGGACTTTGACTTGACCATTCCAAAACATGAACTTTATTCTTCTTGAACCATTCTTTGGTAGAATGACTTGTGTGTTTAGAGTCATTGTTGCTGCATGACCCACCTTCTCTTGAGATTCAGTTCACGGACAGATGTCCTGACATTTTCCTTTAGAATTATCTGATGTACAGTAGTCCCTTGCTACTTGGCGGTTCGCTTTTCATGGGCTCGCTCTATCACGTTATTTTCTTAAGTACTGTACATGTACATAATTTTTTTTTAAAAATAATAATAATAATGCGCTGCCATTTTATAGTTATCTTTCATTACGCCTTCACTGTTTTGCCAGTCTAAAGAACTATGTTACCCAGAAGCCTTCAGTTCACTTCAGCCACCACTGCTCTTTCAACCACTGCTTGCTGCAAATGTAGGGAAAGTTTTGCAACCAAAGTCAGAAGTTCTGTAAGGATATGCTTATAAGACTGGCAAGAAAGTCACAAATAATTCTCAAGATGAACTCATCCTTAAAGTTGCATCTTCACTGCTGAGTAGCTGGGCTGCAGTTGATCTAGAATCAGTTGATCTAGAATCAGAGTGGCTCGGGTCCTGGGAGCTGCAGACGACAGACGGTTGCAGGGTTCAGTCAGGTTCTGGTTGTGTGGTGCTAGTCCGGACTGGGCCAGAGGTGGTGGACTAAATCCTGGGCAACAGCACACACACATCAAGCTGGATGGAGCAGTGAGCTTCAGTCATGCTGTACCGGGACGTTTTTTCATCTACTGGGTCGGACCGGAACCGAGCCTCTTCTGTACTGCAGGGTCTGGTAAGTAAAAATGTGTAGCTCCTGTACATATAAGTACTGTATGTTGTTAAAATTAGTAGGTTTAAGAGTTTAGAGGACTGATTGTGGGCTTCATTGCTGCAGGATAGGTCTGACGAAACGAAAGGAATCTGAATAAAACAGAGTTGGACCGGAACCAGAGCTGTTGCTGTTCTGCAAAGCTAGTAAGTAAAATTTAGTAATATAAGTTGTTAAAATGATGTAGGTTTAAGAGTTTAGAACATTCCAAGAGTGTGTGAAGGGTTTCTAAAGCCTTAATATAAAGTTTACTGTACTTGAACTTGGACTACTGTATCCCTACTTCGCGGTTTTTCACTTATTGTGGGGCTTGTACGGATCCCCCACAATAAACGAGGGACTACTGTAACTCAGAATTCATTGTTCCATCAATGATGACAAGCCTTCCTGGCCCAGATGCAGGAAAACAGGCCCAAACCATGATCCTACCACCAGCATGTTTCACAGATGGGATAAGCTTCTTGTGCAGGGATGCAGTTTGCATTTCTCTGAACAGAGCACTTTTCATTTAAACCAAAAAGTTCAACTTTGGTCTCATCTGTCCACAAAACATTCTTCCAACAGTCTTCTGGTTTGTCCACGTGATCTTTAACAAACTGTAGAGGAGCAGCCATGTTCTTTTTGGAGAGCAGTGACTTCCTCCTTTCAACCCTGCCGTGCACATCATTGTTGTTCAGAGTTCTCCTGATGGTGGACTCAAGAACATTAACATCAGTCAATGTGAGAGAGACCTTCAGTTACTTAAAAGTTACCCTGGGGTCCTTTGTGACCTCGCTGACTATTCCACATCTTGCTCTTGGAGTGATCTTTGTTGGTCCACCACTCCTGGGGAGGGTAACGATGGTCTTGAATTTCTTCCATTTGTGCACAGTCTGTCTGACTGTGGATTGGTGGAGTCCAAACTCTTTAGAGATGGTTTTGTAACATTTTCCAGCCTGATGAGCATCAACAACTCTTTTTCTGAGCTCCTCAGAAATCTCCTTTGTTCCTGCCATGATCCACTTCCACAAACATGTGAAGAGCAGACTTTGATAGATCCTGTTCTTTAAATCAAACAGGGTGTTCACTCACACCTGATCATCATCCCATTGACTGAAAACACCTGACTCTAATTTCACCTTCAAATTAACTAACAATCTTAGAGGTTCACATACTTTAACCACTCGCAAATATGTAACACAGAATAGAGTTGCATTCGGGCCCAAAAAATCCAATCTGACCCGGCCCCAGCTCGCAGTCATAATTTCCAAACCCCACCCAACCCAACAAATTAACAGTAATTACAGGTCTGAACCCGTAAAATAACAGACATTTTTTATTAGTTATTAACGGTCGGGGACGTGCGGCTGAATTAAGGGAAGATGATCAAAGCTGAGGGGATGTTTGTCCTTTCATGGCCGTAAAAGAGCATTTAATTCCTGCTTCTGCCTGCATTCTGATTTATTCAGACTTGTACCGCTCTTGACACCTGTTTGGGTAGTCGGCTGCATGCACGCGGCTGAATGAAATCAGAAGATAGGAGCTGAGGGTGTTTGTACTTTCATGGCCGTATAAAAGCATTTAAACCCTGTTTCTGCCTGCATTCTGATTTATTCATGGACCCTGCTCTGACACGTCTGCTTTGGGATCTCACCTGTTTGGGTCGTCGGCCGCGCGCGTTCGCTGAGTGCAGCGGCTGAATGAACGTCCATTTGGGAGATGGATCGCTTCCTGGCAGTACAGTCCCATCTGAAGCTTAACTGAACTTTTTACCTCTTTCAAGGCCAGTCATTGAAATGGTCGCATGCGGCTGGTGAATGTATGGCAGGCCATGTTAACATATAATTGGATCACAGCTGATCTTGACCCAATTAAAAGCCCAACACCGACCCAGCCCGCCCATCCAGCACATTATCATGGCCTGGCCCGCCCAGAATTTGGGTCAGGTGGGGCTGGGCTTGGGTTAGAAATGACAGCTCTAATACAGTAGTCCCTCATTTATTGCAGGGGATCTGTACCCTGAAGACCCGCGATAAGTGAAAAACTCATGATTTCAGCTCCCTTCCTCCTCTGCTCTTTGCCACCTGCAAGCGCTCTTGGCCACACCCACTTCTCTGCTCTGCAGGCTGATCAGCTGTTTAACTGCAGCAGGAAGCAGCAGTATGGTCTGCACAAATGTGCAGCAGGTGCTAAATAATTAAAAAAATGTATTTTAAATAAAAATGTCATGCCAATCGTGCAGCTTATCCATCAATCAGCCACTTGTGTGTCATGTCCAATCTTATTTTGAAAAACTGCGATAGAGAGAGTCCGCAATAAACGAACTGTAAAGTAGCGAGGGACTGATGTATTGGATAATTTTCCTCAATGAATAAATGACCAAGTATAATATTTTTGTCTCATTTGTTTAACTGGGCTCTTTTAATAATTCTTAGAACTGGGCTCTTTTAATATATATGTATATGTATGTATGTATGTAGTGTATAGTTAGTTGATGTTTTTCTTAGTTCATATCTTAGATTTTATTACTGTTTTTCTTTTAAATTTCATTGTTGGATGTAACTGGGACCCTGTGTACATAATTTCGCTCCACCACATGTACCACATGAGGTGCGAATGACAATAAAGAAACTCTGACTCTGACTTAATCTATTTTTCGGACTTGTGTGAAAATCTGATGATGCTTTAGGTCATATTTATGCAGCAATATATAAAATTCTAAAGTTCACAAACTTTCAAACACCACTGTATGTCACACAAAAATGTTGCTTAAAAACTCATTGAGTATGACTCACGATTCTGGAACTGTGGTGCTGTGGATCTGGTTAGAAGAATATTAAAACCCTCAATGAGAGCGAGCAAAATTCCTCCCATCATGGCTGAGCCCATCATGGTTAATGGTCCATCTGATTTAAAAAAAAAACCCATGAAACAAGTGTTTGGAGTTACTGTGTTCATTCAAATAGGACAGTTTTTCAAGCTTAAAGAGCTTTTGGAGTTTGCTCTTACTGCGTGCTGCTAAGATGGCTCCTGTCAGTGCACCACTTGTTATGGAGTTCCATGGATCCTCTTTCTCTCTCAGGCGAATTAAACTACAGTCGATTGTAGAGTAGAGCCCGCCCCACACAGCAAAGCTACCTAGAAATATTAACAAGCCAATGCTGGGAAGACTGACTAACTACACAAGGACTAAAATAAAATCATTCAGTTAGATGTTAAAATTTTAAAAATCCAGCCACCCGAAAACATCCTGTTGTGACTAAATATTGAAAAACATGCTGCATTTAGTACATTGACAACACAGTGAAAGTATTTCCTTGTGAAAAAACAAGACTGTCTCACCTCCAATGTGTGGAGCTCTTACTCTCACTGCTTTCACACTTCCTTTTAATCTGTGTCCAACACCCTGAGTGAAACAATTAACGATTAATAAATGCTTAAAAGAATTACTAGCCAGCGAGCAGACATTTTGAACTTACAGCAGGGGCATTTCGAAAGCCCTTGATTGCCTGAAACACCCCTCCTCCGATTGCACCCATCGTGAAAGCTCCTCCACAGTCATCCACAATCCTCCAGGGGCTGCAGGGAGGCGCAGAAAGATGGAGGCATAATAACATACCATGAAAAGACTAACTGGAGAGAAATTCACCCGAGAAAAGACACATGATGCAAATCCAGTAATCACTAAAACATGTTAGAATTGTTTGTTTTTGTCCAGCGAGGGCATTTCGTAACAGGACAATACCATACCAGCTTTATTTATGGAGCACTTTAAACACCCACAGGACCAAAGTGCTGTGCACATAATAAGACAATAAACACCATCTTTGGGTGAATAACCTTTCTCACCCACATTTTTGATGTAACAGTCGGAATTCAAACTGGCAGCCTCTCAAGCACAGGCTCGCCTTCTCTAACCTCTGCACCACCGTCCCCAGTAATAATAACAACAATATTAATAGCAATAACAATAATATTAAATAAAAAAACAGATAAAGCCTAAACAGATCAAGTACAGAACTGTGAAATTTAATTTCTCTTTCATAACTGCATGATAATTTTCATGACATCAAAACTAAACATGTTTTCTGTCTTTGTATTTTTTTTTATAAATTCAAATGATTTGAAAAACAAAACCTAAATTATTCTATGCCTTGCTATGGTGTTTGTGAAATGTAGACAAATAAACAATTTAATACGCGATTTAAGCTAACCATAACTGTAAGTAATATTTTGTTAAGTTACAGTAATAAATATGGTTGATGCTAACAGACTGATAACCTTTGAATGCATTTGAACAACTTTTTCTTTCCACTAAACATGTCTTATATCGTCTGTTCACAGTCGCTAATTTAAAAAATATATATGTTAAAAAACAACACTATGTATTGGCTGCTTTTAAACTACAACAAAAAAGAAAGAATTAAAAGCTAACCTTACCAAGGTTCTCGGCCATATCCCTCCATGCTCGTTTCAGTCGCGAAGGCGATGTGACGTCATTTTTGTGCGCCCTGAGTTTTATTTATTTATTTTTGTTGCTATCATTCACTCTGCTCCCGACGTTGAACAGACCACATTTCTTTAGAACAGGTAAACGTGATTTTTAAAAATCTTTATTATTCGTATAAATAGTTACCATTTTTGGCTGTTGTAGAAGCTGTTTTCTTGTCACAGCGCGGCCTTCCTGACCTTGTTGCTTTAATCGCGAAGCTATTGCTAACACCTTTAGCTCAGACTGAGCATGCCTGCAGTTTGTGGAAATAAATTTTACTTTAGAACACATTAATACTGATTTAAAAAAAAAGATAATTTCTATATTAAAGAAGAAAGAACTCGAGCAACTAAAAGTATGTTAAACAGGCTGTATTCGTTATCGTTTTTAAAGTTTTAAAGAAAAAAGTAGAACGGGATTTTTAGAATTTACACAGTAAATACTAAAAATCCCGTTCTACTTTACAGTTGTTCCTAACTTTCAGAAATGTTCCCGCAAGGTTCCTGTTGGATTTTGTGCAAATTTTAACTGTAAAATAGACAGACAGCCGGGCATAATGTGTGCAGAAAGTATGAGGGTTCTTTAAATAAAATTAATACATAAAGACCGTCCGTCCATCCATTATCTTCCTCTTATTCCGAGGTCGGTTCTTGGGGGCAGCAGTTTGAGCAGGAAGGTCCAGACATCTCTTTCCACTTCCAGCTCTTCTGGGAGGACCCCAAGGCGTTCCAACCGAGAGACAAAGTATCTCCAGCGTGTCCTGGGTCTTCCCAGGGGTCTCCTCCCAGTTGGAGGTGCCCAGGAAGCATCCTTACCAGACACCCGAACCACCTCAACTGGCTCCTCTCATTGTGGAGGAGCAGCGGCTCTACTCCGAGACTTTCCCAGATAAATGAACTTCTCACCCTATGTCTATGGGAGAGTCCAGTGTAGAAGAAACTCATTTCAACCACCTGTATCTGTGAGCTCATTCTTTCAGTCACTACCCAGAGCTCATGACCATAGGTGAAGGTAGGAACATAGACTGACTGGTAAACAGAGAGCTTTGCCTTACAGCTCAGCTCTCTCTTCACCAAAACAGAACAACAGAGTCCGCAATACTGCAGACGTGGCACTAATCCGCTTGTCAATCTCACGCTCCATTCTTCCCTCACTCATGAACAAAACCCCGAGATACTTGAACTCCTCCACTTAGGCAGAACCTCGACCCGAAGAGAGCAATCCACCCTTTTCCGACTGAGGGTCCATGGCCTCAGATTTGGAGGTGCTGATTCTCATCCTAGCTGCTTCACACTCGGCTGTGAACTGCTCCAGTGAGAGCTGAAGATCATGGCACGATGACGCCAACAGGACCACATCATCTGCAAAGAGCAGAGACGGAATCCCTCCTCCCCCTGGCTGCACCAAGAAATTCTGTCCATAAAAGTTAACAGAATCGGTGACAATGGGCAGCCCTGGCAGAGTCCAACTCCCACCCTGAGGGGGTCCGACTTACTACTGGCAATGCGAACTAATCTATCGCGCTGCTTGTACAGGGACTGAACAGCCCGTAGCATCGGCCCCCCAATCTCATACTCACGGAGCACCCCCACAGTGTACCTCGCGGGACACGGTCATCATACATAAAGACAACAATCAAATATTGCACTTTGCTCAGTGAGATATATTTCACTATAATAGGTTCTTAAAACAGTTTATGGGTACAGTCCACTGTGCAGAGAGCAGGAGGAGAAATTAATAGTGTTAAGCTGTCGGATGGCCATGGGTAAAAATTGTTTCAGAATCTGGCTGTCTTGTTTTGATGCTTTTTTTTTTTTTATCTCTTTTTAATCTCTTGATTGATAAAACTACCTTCAGTGCATGCTCAGATCTGTTAATTGGCATCAGCCTATCAAATATACAGGTTTGATGTCCGTGTTTGATGATTTTTCTGTCTCTTCTTTTCTGATAATCATTCAGCGCTGCATTACAGTAATCCTCAATCCTGTAATTCAGCATGCCTCTACCTCCGGCACTCCTGGCTCGCCTGGCCAAGAGAGGGATTTTCAAACCAAAAGAAGGTAGCTGTCTAGATGTTACAACCTGGGACAAGTAACTGGATACATTCTTGCTCTGTTTTGCATTTTACATTTCTTGTGTAACAACTTTTTCTGCTTAAATAAAACAGGCGCGGAGGAGGAAATTATTGCTGAAGATTATGATGACAACAATGTAGATTACGAAGCTACCAAAGCAGAGAATTTGCCTCCAAATTGGTACA
>NC_056508.1:24279660-24294061 GCF_014905685.2 Nematolebias whitei | reverse complement strand
GAAGCCTCTTGGATGAGGGGCGAAACGTTTCTTTTTAACAAAAAAACCAAGTCCAGATGACCCCAACCTTAATGTTTTTAAAAACTTCTGGACTATACTAAAAAGCCAGGTCTGTGCCTGGAAACTAAACTTTACCAATTTTGCCAAGAAGATGGTAAATGGACTGTACTTATACAGCACCTTTCTATCTCATCAAGACGCTCAAAGCTCTTTACAAGCTGTGCCCTCATTTACCCATTCATACAGCACTCTACTGGATCTCTACAAAGAATAATCAGAGCTTTATCACATTCATACACTAATGGGACACACATCAGAGGCAATGAGGGGTTCAGTGTCTTGCCCAGGGGCACTTCAACATGTGACTGCTGGTGGAATCGAACCCCCAACTTGTCCATTGAAGGGCGACTGTCCTAACCACTCAGCCACAGCTGCCCCAGAAGAGTGGTCAAACATCAGGAATTATAGAACCTTGTGGAAGGATACAAAACACCTGGGGTCAAGGTGCAATTTGCCAATAAACATTTAACCAAATATTAGTGGGGTGTATGAATATTTGAATAATAATGTAATAATAATAATAATAATAATAATATTGGGACCTGTATGTATAATTTACACTCTGTGTGGACTAGAGAAGTCTCATTAAACTTGTGCACATAGTTCTTGTTTTTAAAAATCATCAGTAAAGTCGTTTGTTGTTTATTCATTGAACAAATAAAAGAAAGGTTTGAATAAATCATGAAAGAACAAACTAAAGCTGACAATCATGCTCATGATGAGTGGATGTAAACTTCTGACCGCAGCTGAATTTACTGAAATACTGGAATGATGACTATCTGCTCACCTGTCCCCGCTGTTCACCCAGTACAACCATCACTGAATCATGATCGCCTTTTGGGATGATGGTTTCCAGCATGTCCTGCTTCACATCTGCCACAGAATAAAGAAACACCTTAACGATCTCACAGATTTACAGGAACGCCTACCATGAGGAGATTAGGTAATCAATCACCAATTATGATCTGCACAATGACGTGTTAAGTTTGCTTATGCCTGCGAGGCACTGATTATCTCTGTAATTCCATCTAAATGTGTGGAGACACCACATCAACTGTCTGTATGTATGAGGTGTCAGAAAATATGAGCTTTAAATGAAAATTGATGCACACATAAAATATAACTGCAGAAATCACATTGGTCACAATATGCAGCACATTTCAACTATACACAGAAAGGCTGAAGACAGCAAGTGATTATGCCAGAAAAAAGAAAAAACAGAAATTATGCAGGTTACAACAGTTTATAATTAATAAAATGAATCTACTAATTGTGAAAAATACTGAAATATTACTGAAAACACAACTAATGGCACCTTAAGCTTTATGCTCTACTGAAACACAACGTGTAAAACATTTAATCAGCTCTTAAAGTTGAACACGTTTATAACGGAGGCCATCTTTATTTTATGTGAGTAATGCATGCAGGGTCAGTGATGCCGCAGACACGCTCGACAGAGCAGTTTATCATTAATGCAGCTTACAGCACCACTGTTTGGGTTTTAGTCCCAGTCAATGGTGAATCCTGACCTTGCTTCATACCATGACAGACATCTTCCTAGCAGATGATGGCAGAAGAGATATCACTCTCTACAACAGACTTATAGAAGACATGCAGCATCTTGCTGCAAACACTGAAGGACTTCAGCTTCCTCAAGAAGTACAGTCTGCTCTGTCCCTTCTTGTAGACGCTTCACTGTTGCATCTCCAGTCCAGTCTGTTGTCCAGGTGAACTCCAAGGTATTTATACTTCTCCACCACCTCCACTTCTTCTCCCATGATGGAAATAGGGTTGGACCTGTTCCTGTTTCTCCTGAAATCTACAATCATCTCCTTTGTTTTATTCATATTCAAGATGAGATGATTGTTTCCACACCATGCCACAAAGCGGTCCACCAGTTCCCTGTACTCAGCTTCTTGTCCATCTCTGATACACCCGACCACTGCAGAGTCATCTGAACATTTCTGCAGATGACAAGAGTCTGTTTTGTACTGGAAATCTGAGGTGTACAGAGTGAAAAGGAATGGTGAGAGTACAGTCCCCTGTGGTGCTCCGGAGCTACTGACCACCTGGTCAGACACACAACCCTTCAGTCTCACAAACTGTGGTCTGTTTGTCAGGTAGTCTTTGATCCAGGTGATTGTTGAGGCCTCCACCCGAGTCTTCTAACGTTTCTGACAAAGTAGATCAGGCTGGATTGGGTTAAATGCACTGGAGAAATCAAAGAACATGACTCTCACAGTGCTGTCTGCCTTTTCTAGATGACAGTGGGTTTGCTGAAGCAGGTGCATGTTGGCATCTTCAACGCCAAGTCCACGCTGATAAGCAAACTGCAGTGGGTCCTGATATGTGCTTGTCTGTCTAGTCAGGTGGGTCAGCAGAAGTCTCTGTAGGACCTTCATGATGTGGGATGTCAGGGCAACAGGTCTATAGTCATTGAGGACTGATGGGTGAGCATAAGTATAAATATAAGCATCAGAGAAATTTAGAAATGTTCAATATGTTTAAAAATCAAAATAAATTGACAATTACATTGTACTAACCGGTGTACTTTGGTTTCTAAGCACAGCATACCCACTACAAAAATGTAGACTACACCACTGATTGTGACATAAATAAAAATATCAGGCTATGAATAAAAAGATTTCCTAAAATAAATGTAACAAAAAAAACCGTGTAGTTCATAAGTAAATAAAAGAAGCAGAGGAAATGAGCACAGAATGACACCTGGGTAACACTGATGACTCACCGTCTAACAGTCTTCCCTCTTCAGTTCGGCACACACAGGTAAACGGCGTCAGGACATCCTCCACTCGCATCTGAGCACAAGTCAGGCTGACTTTAAAAACTGACAGAGACCCACTGATCATGATGCTGTAACGGTTCGACTTTTCAGTAATTGCTCTTTCTACTTCTACACCAGAAAGTTTATGACTGCCTGTTCAACAGGGTGATTAATTTAAAGTGAAAGTATAATAAAAAAGATCAGAATTAAAGAATTTCAGAATTTTATATTAAGCTTTTCGAGTTTTAGTGTTGAATAACTGGAGATATTAATTTAAAAGAGACTTGTGGCATGAGGCATTGTACGTAGTAAAGATGTAAGTAGGATTGTGAAAAAGACTTCAGTTTTTTTTCCACATTTTTAATAAAGACCACAAATGTATACAATAGTACATGGTAAATGGACTGTACTTATATAGCATCTTTCTATCTAATCAAGATACTCAAAGCTCTTTACAACATAATCTGTGTCCTCATTTAGCTCCACACACACATTCATACAGCACTGTACTAGATCTATACAATGACTGATCAGTGCTTAGATCACGTTCACACCAGTGGGACACACATCAGAGGTAATGAGGGGTTCAGTGTCTTGCCCAGGGACACTTCAACATGTGACTGCTGGTGGAATCGAACCCCCAACTCCCCCAATGGAGAATGGCAGCTCTAACCACTCAGCCACAGCTGCACCAACAAGTATCTCTTTGAATTATAGATAAAAGTTAAATAAAATAGCTGAGTCTTTGTTACCTTTGAGTTGTAGTGCCTGCCACCTTTAAACAGTTTGTCGATGAAGCGAACTTTCAGGTCCCTTTGGAGCCACGAGGGGGGAGCTGCTGGCTGCTTTGCTTCTTTTACTAGAGGCTTATCTCTGCAGAGGAAGAGATAAAAGTCCAATTTATCAATAATAGGTAATTGTTACAAATTAAAATGGTTTAAATAATTCAGGTTCAAATATTGATTGTTAGGAAACAAATATCCAAATTTCTCTTTGTGTGAAAATGTACCTGTCTCGACTGGATTCTCTGTGCTTCCTCTTCCTATCTTCTCTTCCTCCGTCTCTTTCTGATGACTTGTGTTTTGTTTTGTCACTGTTGCTGCTTTTATTTTTCTCTTCCCGTCTCTGTCGCTCTTTCTCTCGTTCTTTTTCTCTTTCTTTCTCCTTCTCCTTGTCTTTGTGGGCTTTACTGAGTCGGCCTGTTTGGTAAAAAAAAAAATCATCCTCATTAGTACAAAAACGGACTTATTGTGAGAACGTGTTTGATTCTGAGTCATGTGATTCTAAGAAGAGACCACTGTATATACAAGGTGTGGCTTAATCTGCTGTGTGTTGGTTGTTTTTGTACACAGTCTGAAATTTCTTGGAATAAAAACAACTCCTTTATTCTAAAAAAGTAAGTCTGACACATCTTGATTCATGCTCAATAATCCAGGTAGAAAAATCACAATTTTTGTTGAATGAATCAGGTTATTCTGAACCACTTTGGCCAAGAATGCCTCAAACGAGTTGACGGGGGAGAGGGTGGACTGCACAGACCATCTGAGCACCATCAAACTGGTTGACCCACTGAGTTTGTTGCAGCTCCTCAGACTGATGAAGACTTTTGGATGAAAGACGAAACGTTTCAACAAAAAGAAACCGTCCAGAGGACCTGACTTAACTTTTTTTTGCCAGTTTTTGAATTTAAATAAACTAAATAATGGTACCACTCACTGAGGTCTTTGCTGTTTTTGTCGTATTCTTTCCCTCCAACCAGTTTTATGTTGTACTGGCTGACTGTCACTGTCTTTCCACCTATGGCGAGCTTCACCACCACTCGAGCGTTGTCTGCGTCAACACCCTCTATCTGAAACACGAGAATGAGAGGTCAAAGAAGTTATTCCAGAAATAAAGCATAGTTAACAATAGGTAAACAAAACAAAAGAGATTTTTTATTACCTTGCCATAAAGATCTTTATGTGCTCCTGATTGCACCAGCACACAACCCCCTGGACCCATCACTAGTTCCTCCTCCTTCGCACGATCCTCGCCTGGCTTCGGGGGACGCTGCTGTCTTCTGGGCTCCAGATCCTTTATCGCTGAACGATCGGCTCCAAGACCCAGGCCTTTTGGACGGAGCTGGTTTTCGATCGGCTTCACATCTCTTTAGCCGACAGGAAGAAAGAGCATAAAATCAATAAACAAAGATGTGGACATGTGCAGGATCAAAAACAGGCTGGAGGCAGACACAACTTCAGCTGTGTTTGTAGGATTAAAGTTTAAACTGATAACAAATGTGACGGTTTGAGGAAATAGTCTATAAAAAAAGAACATCGGTATTTACTCCTTTTACACATTCACAGTACATGTAACTGCATAGCTTTTAATGCCATTTTTTTTATTTGATACCAGCAAATAGTACTTGAAATAAAAAAGATCAAGTATTAACAAGCTACTAAAATGATTTAACAAAAAGAAAAATCTCAACGAGGCATAAAGTCTTTAAAAATAAAGATCAGGAGATGTTGAACACTTAGTTTAACTCAATAATTAAAAAAACGTTTCTTAATGTAAATATAACATTGATTTAGGACTTTCATCATATACAGTGAATAATAATAAAAGAAAATTCAGGATACAGGGAAATTTTTGTGCAAAGGCAACAAGACAAAAACAAACTGAAAGACTGTGATTTTCAAGCCTCGAGGCAACACTGCAATAAAAATAGAAACACAACAACAAATGTGGTGAAAATCTCTTCAGGAGATCAAGAACACTTCAGAAAAAAATGAACACACTTTGTCGTTACATTTAAATTAAAGCTCTACACTAAAGAAGTATGTACTGGATGTACAAAAACAAACCTACAAGTCAAATCATATTATTGTGTTATCTGGAAAAACTAGTCCATTGTTTAAAAAAAAGCAACAATGCCTTGAACTGTTCCATCAAGCATGAATGACAAAATATTTTACTTTCAAAGCTACAGCAGCTGCTCTCAGTTGAGTTCAGTGTTGTTAAAAGAGGCGGCGATTCAACACGAAGAAAATTTAAAGGGTGGCCTTCTGACACTTTTCCATGTTTATGAGGTTCAAACAGGGAGATTGGGACTGTAAGGATGTAGCAGGGGAGAGCATGGCCAGACAGCATCTGATGGTTGTGTGGAGAATGACTTGTTGTGAAGAAGAGAAAAAGAGTAAAATCAGAGAAGACCAAATGGTGGAAGCTGAAGAAAAATTATGTGAGGAGTCCAGAGAGGTGCTGTTAAAAGTTCTGGGTGGTAAGAAAGAGCTTCCAAATGACTGGGCTACTACAGCAACAGTAATTAGAGAGACAGGTAGGAAGGTACTTGGTGTGTCATCTGGACAGAGAATGGATGATAAGGAAACCTAGTGGTGGAATAGTGAAGTGCAGGACACTGTTCAAAGAAAGAGGTTAGCCAAGAAGAAAAATGACAGTGAGAGGACTGAAGAGGAGACAGGAATATAAGGAGATGAAATGTAGAGCAAAGAGGGAGGTAGCAAAGGCAAAGCAGAAAGTGTATGATGAGTTGTATGGGAGGCTGGACACTAAAGAGGACAAGAAGACTTGTACAGATTGGCGAGACAGAGGATCAGGCTGGAAAGGATGTGTAGCAGGTTAGGCTTGTTAAAGGTAGGAATGGTAATGTTCTAACAAGTGAGGAGGGTGTGACAGGAAGATGGGAGGAGTACTTTGAGAAGCTAATAAATGAAGAGAATGAAAGAGAAAGAAGAGTAGAGGTCATAGAAACTGTGGACCAGGAAGTGGGAAAGATTGGTGAGGGTGAAGCCCGGAAAGCTCTGAAAAAAATTAAGAAGGGGAAGACAGTAGGACCCGAATACATACCTGTGGATGTTTGGAAATGTCTTGGAGAGATGGCAGTGAGGTTTTTGACTCAAATATTCAATGGCGTATTTGAGGGTGAGAAAATCCCTCAGGAATGGAGAAGTGTGCTGGTGTCCATTTTTAAGAACAAGGGTGATGTACAGAGTTGTAGCAACTACAGGGGAATTAAGTTGATGTCACACGATGAAGATCTGGGAGAAAGTTGTGGAAGCAAGACTTAGACGAGAGGTGACTGTGAGCAGCAGAATGGTTTCATGCTGAGAAAGAGCACCACAGACACCATCTTTGCTTTGAGGATGTTGATGGAGAAGTACAGAGAGGGTCAGAAGAACTCCATTGTGTCTTTGTGGATTTAGACAAATCATCTGACAGAGTGCTGAGGGAGGAGGTGTGGTATTGCACGAGGAAATCGAGTGGCAGAAAAGTATGTTAGACTGGTACAGGACATGTATGAGGACAGCAGGACAGTGGTGAGATGGGCTGTAGGAGTGACATATAGTTTCAAGGTGGAGGTGGGAGTGCATCAAGGATCAGTTCTGAGCCCCTTCTTGTTTGCTCTGGTGATGGACCGACTAACAGATGAGGTCAGGCAGGAATTTCCCTGGACTTTGATGTTTGCAGATGACATTGTGATCTGTGGTGAGAACAGGTGGAAGAGAACTTGGAGAGGTGGAGGTATGACTTGAAGGAAGAAGAATGAAAGTCAGCCGTAGTAAGAGAGAGTACATGTGTGTGAATGAGAAGGAGTCCGGTGGAACAGTGAGGCTACAAGGACCAGAGGTCACAAAGGTGCAGGACTTCAAGTACTTAGGGTCCACTGTCCAGGAAAATGGGGTGTGGTAAAGAGGTGAAGAAGAGAGTCCAGGCAGGATGGAGTGGATGGAGAAAAGTTTCAGGGTGTCAGCATAAGTCAAAGGAAAAGTTTACAAGACAGTTGTGATATCAGCTATGCTGAATGTCCTGGAGACAGTGGCACTGACAAAAAGAGAGGAAAATAAACTGGAAGTGGCAGAAATAAAGATGTTGAGGTTCTCCTTAAGAGTGACAAGGATGGAGAAGATTAGGAATGAGATCAGAGGTACAGCACAGGTTGAACAACTGGGAGATAAAGTTAGAAAGGCCAGACTGAGATGGTTTGGACATGTCCAGAGGAGGGACAGTGGGTATACTGGTAGTAGGTTGTTAGAAATGCAGCTGTCAGGAAAAAGACAGAGGAGATATATGGATGCAGTTAGAGAGGACATGGAGGTAGATGGAGTGAGGACAGAGGATGCAGAGGACAGTGAGATGGAGGAGGATGACTCGCTGTGGCGACCCCTGAAGAAGGAAAAGCTGAAAGAAGATGATGAGGTCCAAACAGTCTTTAAATTACTGTATTTTTATTTTCATAGTAAACATCATTTTCACTGATTGACATTAGGAAAGACAACAGTAAAGCAGAATTAAGTGCAGTTACTTACTGTTTAAAGGTTCGTCCGATGCCTTCTCCTTTCTTCCAACCCATTCCTTTCAGCATAGCAAGTCCATAAGCTTCAACAGGAACACTCTCATAATCTGCCTCTGTTGACTGACAACACATGCAATCAAGTGTCATTTGATCTATAAATAAATGAAGAAATTGGGAAACAAACAGCCCAAGGGCTTAAATGAAGATCTTATGTAATCTTGGAGTTCTGAAACACAACAAAACCATTAATGGCAACTGACAGAAGAAGCCGTTTGTAACGTCTGCTTTACTCAGCCTTTTGGCCTCAGGCTGTCACACTCAGCCCGGACTGATCTGAGCAGTCCCCCCACTCATTCCTGTCTCCCCTGAAGTCTGTCGTGTCAGGGTGGCTGGGAGCCGTCTCTCACAGAGGAGACGGGATTTAGACGAGCCAGTGGCCACAGCGAGTCGGTTTGCCTTGATTCTTACTGTACATGCTGCCAATCACAAACACAGTGATTGAATGCCAAACTGATAAACTGATACAGAGGATACGTGCAAGGCCTCTTGTAGAAAGAAATCTGATTGGTTGCCTCCATGTCTCTGGGGATAACGCTGATGCCCGTCTGTCACTGAAGCCTCACTGCACTGAGAGTCATCGCTGCATATTTATGCCGCTGTACATGCACAAAGCAATGTTGTTTTACTCAGCATTTTCACACACTCTACTTTTAGCTGCCAGTCTACTGTATACAACATTTTGTGCTGTCAGGTATTTTTATGACCTCACTGAAACACCCGTCTGAAATAATCTATCAGTCTTCACGTCACTTCATCCTGTTACTTAGAAACTTGAAATTAACTCGGGAATGTAGAAGTTTTGCTGTTGTTAAATGTCTGTTTTCCAGATCTTCCAGGAGGGCCTCAGAGTAGAGTCACTGCTACTCCACATCGAGAGGAGCCAGGTGAGGTGGCTCGGGCATCTGGTTAGGATGCCTCCTGGACGCCTCCCTGGTGAGGTGTTCCAGACATGTCCCACCAGGAGGAGACTCAGGGCCTTTGTTAGTCTGACTTAGGCCGGACAATAATTTGATATTGATATATGTCGCAATATACTTCAAATCAATAATGGTGATATGATATCCTAATGCATGCTCAATAATCCAGGTAGAAAAATCTAAAAATTAAATCTGGTCCTCTGGACACTCAAAACAACAAAAAAATGTAGATACGTTTGGTCTTTCATCCAAGACACTTCCTCAGTCTGAGGAGCTGTATTCAGCTCAGTCTCTTAAATAGCACCTTCTCAGAGTGGATCAACCAGTTTTGCTGCTGACAACCAAAACCAGCTGCTCACCTGGTCAAGAAGGACCATCAGCCTAACAATGGATCATTAGCACACTGATGACTGTTTACTATTCACAGAGGGCTGAGTGATACTAGCAATCACAGCATTGTAAGAGGGGGACAATTGAACACGTAGGCCTCCACCCCTGTTTAACGATGGACGATTTCTTTTAACAAAGATGGCCTCTACTCCTCTCTCAAACCATCGTTCCTCTCTATCCAGGATGTGATCATCTTCATCCTTGAAAGAGTGACCGCTGGCCTGGAGATGAGTGTAGACCGCAGAGTCCTGGCCTGATGATGTTGATCTTCTTTGCTGGGCCATCCTTTTGGCCAGTGACTGTTTAGTTTCCCCGATGTAAGACTGATCACAGCCCTCCTGACACTGAACAGCATACACAACATTACTCTGTTTGTGCCGGGGGACTGGATCTTTGGGATGAACCAGTCTTTGCCGTAATATATTTTGGGGTTTAAAAGCCACTGGGACGTTATGTTTAGAAAATAAACGTCTCAGTTTCTCTGATACTCCCTCAACATATGGAATGACCACTGGTCTGGGTCTGGGTTCCTCCTTTTCACCTGATGGCTGGCTGGAGATCTGTTTGGGTTTCTTCTCTGCTTTCAGGAAGGCCCAGTTAGGATATCCACATTGCTCTAGAGCCTGTCTTGTGTGGGATTTCTCCTTCTGCCTGGCTCCTGAGCTAGTGGGGACGCTGTCTGCTCTGTGGTACAGAGTCCTGATGACTCCTAACTTGTGCTCCAAAGGGTGATGGGAGTCAAACTGCAAATACTGGTCTGTGTGGGTGGGTTTGTGGTACACCTCAGTTTGCAAATGTCCTCTATCAGAGACTGAGACCTCACAGTCCAAGAAAGCCAACCTGCCATTTTTTACATCTTCTTGTGTGAACTTGATGTATTTATCCACAGAGTTGATGTGGTCAGTAAAATGTTGGACTTCCTGAGATTTGATTTTAACCCAGGTGTCGTCAACATACCTGAACCAATGACTTGGTGGTGTCCCTGAAAAGGACGTCAAGGCTCTCTTTTCTACCTCCTCCATGTACAGGTTGGCAACAATAGGAGAAACTGGAGACCCCATAGCACACCCATGTTTCTGCCTATAATATTGCTCCCCATATGTGAAGTAGGTTGACTGCAGGCACAGTTTCAAGAGTTGACACAGTTGTTCTGTGGAAAGCGTGGTTCTGCTGCTCAGAGTGGTGTCTGATTTTAATCTTAAACTGACCACCTCTACTGCAACACCAACAGGAATGCACAGGAATGCACCCAAAGACGAAACGTTTCTACAATTTTTTTGTTTTGTTTTTTTTAATGTCCAGAGGACCAGATTTAACTTTTTTTAAGAACGGTGATATGAGTTTGAAGCACATTTTCGATATGATTACAGCGTTTCAATGATGCATTTCTTTTTGGGTTGAAGTGGCCGCTTCAGTTTCAACCCAGACAGAAAAAGGTGCGACACAACTACGTAAGTGCGTGATGATGTACCGCAGAACTTGAGTCCAGAAAGTAGTGATGTTCGATACCCGGATTTTCTGGTCCGATACGATGCCGGATAAACTTCCTGCAAGTATCGGTGGTATCGATACCGATGCAGATACTTTGTGCAAATACGCCTAATGTGTCAGGTAAACCTAAAAAAAGGCAGTGTATTCAAATCCCAGCTGCATAAAGAATGCAAGACAAAGTAATTTATTTATTTTAAACTCAGGAGTATGTTGCTGCAGTGGCCTCATTTAGTTTGAGCTTATAAAGCAAACAGGACATCATACAAAATATGTGAAAATGTTTTTTTAAACAATAAAAACTAGAAAATAAAGAAAATCGTGAAACTATTGAAATAAATAGTTAAATATCTATTAAATAATAAGATATATGTTTAAGATAATATGTTATATTTTATCCATATTTTGTAGTATATATTTTTCGGAGTTCACCAAGGCTGTTTTATCACCGTTGCTCTGTATAATTTGATGACACCTGGTCCATGTAATCCACTTTAAATTATCTATTCTTTATGAAACCTTACCTGAAGAAATCTAGGCTTTTTTGCCCATGTGAGATTATCTCAATGATACACATAGGCCTATTGTTACTTAAACTGAACTCATGCAACTAGTTGTTGAAGCATGAATTCATTTTGTTAATTATTTCATAACCATATGTATTAATTTGAACAACTCCAACTGCAGCAGTTCTTAGCACTGCTGAAAAATCCACATTTCCTCCCTCTGTACTTGGACAGTCCAGCAGCCCTGAAGAACTCCTCCAGAGCAGCAGCAGCACCTGACTCTTTGCTCTCCTCCTCTGTCCACCTCATTAATGCTTCATATTCTGTGTTGCGATTCAACAGGAAGTGTTTTACAAGGTTTGTTGTGTTGCTACAACTCTTTACAGATTTTCCACAAACCTCACAAACCACTTCTTGGCTGTTTTTGGAGCTGAAATAGCTTCACGCATGACTCTGTTAAGCTCCGCCACTGTGTCTACAGACTGACGAGCAGCATGCCACTGCGCTTAAATGCATTATGCACGTACTCAGGTGGAAGAAAAACTATTTCCCTACAACCATGCATCATTTAATGAATATCTCAATAGTTTAGTTACTTTCCACCATCTTCCTGTTAATGATATGCATTACCTGAAACAACTGAACTATCAAAAGTATCGATAGTTTGATTTAAACATCGATTTTAGAGCGAAACATTCTGGTATTTATAGTATCAATACTTTGGAAATGATTTGCACATCACTACCAGAAAGCGTTAGCGGTAGCAGGCTAGGCTAATCTCCAATGCGCGTTAAGTTTTCACTTCAAAATGAGTGTGCATCACCGTCAGAATGTGACTGAACAAGCTTTCACAAGTAAAGAGAAAGCAGATGACATAATTGATAAGAGAGGAAAGACTAATTTGGCGATGTAGAAGTGGTTCGGCTTTCTAAGATCTGATAAACTGCTGGTTTCAGTGTGCTGCAAAATGTGATGGAGTCGTTCCAACTAGCGGTGGGAACACATCTGACTTGTTCCATCTGAAGAGTTTCCACTTGACAGAATATGCTGAGTCAGAAGATGAAGCACAATAAAATCTGAGCCAACATGTCCCTGAAACATCACCCCCAGCTGTATCAAAAGAGAAACACAGACGGTTACTGCATGGATTGTTAGGTTATGTTGTTGTTTAAAGTTAAAACTATTAATATTGACAAAGTTGAGAGTTTTATGCTTATTTGACGGTGATTTCAAATTTCTTAGAAGGCTAAATACAAATAAATGGTGAACATTAAATTATTTGTACAGTTTGTACAGTTTTTCTGAGGCTTTTATATTTTTTATAGCGATATCGAATTATATCGTTATCTACCCAAATTAAGAAATATATTGTGATAAAAGTTTTGGCCATATTGTCCAGCCCTATAGTCTGACTCATAGATGGGACACTCTGGTAATATGAAAAAAGGTCTTGATTGAAGTGAAAATGACTGGGGATCAGGCCTAATGCTGAATTGTAGGTTTTTGAAAAGTGAAATCTGAGATCTCCTCCTCAGTTTAAAGATGTTTTTACATATGGCTTTCTTCACCCCCCTCTCAAACCGTTTGTATTCTCAGTGCAAATTGTGAACATTTTGGTCCTCAAGAGTGTCCCTTATCCTTGAGGTGTAAGTGAACAGCTGTGTCTTATTCTGAAGAGCTAACAAAGACCCTAACGAACCTCCCATATCGTGAGGAGTGAGAGTGCAATCTGCATGTGTATCTAGCTTAGAGAACACCTCAGCTTTATAACTCGAACCTCACACTCCCTGTACTTTGAACTGAGAAAGCTCCTCGAATGAGAAAAGAAACATCTTCAGCTACAAAAAAAAGTCCAGTTGTTTTAGTCTTTAAACTTTTCTTTGGATCTCTGAGCTGTTTATTTTCTTATATTTTCTCACTCTTTACTCTGAACATTTAAGTTTTACGGCTACAAGTTTGATTTAGTTCAATTAGATATGAATTTTGTTAAATAATCTCTTATTACATGATAATTAAATTTACTCTGAAACCCCCTACAGCTCTGCATATTTGTCCTGACTCACAGATTCAGGCCGCAGGTCCACCTTCATGTGGTCTCCATCCTCAAAGCCCTCCGGCACTTTGTTTTGCATCAGGAGGGGAATGGACAAGTTGAGGTTTCGGTCTGGTTCCGATCCATTCTGCCACTGCTCCAGCTGCCTTCGTGAATCTACAAACACAAGAGACCGGGAGGTTTTATAGACACTGATGATGCTCTCATTGTTCACGCTGACGTGTTTGGTTCATTGACACACCTTCAATAAGTTCTTTAACCGCCTGAGAAACCATGGCGTCATTATTTTGACTCGTCTCCTCTGTTTTGTTTTCATTTTCTCTAGTCTGAGGCCCAAGGTCCGGTTTGTGCCAGCGGTTCTTCTGGATCAGAGGGATGATGAGCTCCTTCGGCTTCTCGGTGGGTTTAGAACTGAGACAAGAAAGACGGACGTCACAAACTCAGATTAGCACTCCCTGCTGTGCGTGTGTAAACTCATACGCAGTAATTCAGAGCAGAACGATAAGATTAAACGTAACCATTACGTTAACGACTGACAGCTTAGGTTAGCCCAGCCAGTTAGCATTACCTCTGTAGTTCGTTTCTGTCAATTCCAGTCAAAAAATCTCTTTCGTCACTTTTCGACGCAATGCCGCCGGCTGCCGGTTTAAATTTGTTCACAGTTTTAGTGAAACCAAACGACACCGGCGCAGTCTTCTTCTCCCCCTGCTCCTCCACGGCTACAGATACCGTATCGTCTCCGAGCGACGCCATTACTGTTTGTAGAACTAGGTGGAAGCGGTGTATGCTGGGAGATGTTGTGTGTTCCGCTTCCCTCGTTCAGCCTTAGTGGACTACATGTCCCGT
>NC_056508.1:24273586-24274660 GCF_014905685.2 Nematolebias whitei | reverse complement strand
TTTTCATTCAACCTTTATTTAGACAGGTAAATCCCATTGAGCCTCGAGGACTCATTTACAAGAGAGACCTGTTTTCAGTTGAGACGACTGTTTTAACTAAAGTCCAAAAGTAACCTTGAGACTGTAGTACATCCTTTCATAACATCCAGGGGTGATTACTGCAATGTGCTACTTTTTGGAAACAGTCAGACCTCCATTGTATGATTACAACTGGTTCAAAATGCTGCAGCCCGGTTTCGGGCTCCTATCTCACTGATCTGCTGCAGCCATATGTTCCACAGTGCTGTCTGAGGTCAGCAGACCAGATGCTTTCATTGGTTCCAGGCACTCGTTTTAAGCTCAGGTGACAGGGCTTTTTCAGTTGCAGGTTCAAACTGTGTAATGAGTTATCACTACATGTCAGGCAGGCTCCCACTCTCACTATTTGTAAGTTTCATTTGAAAACTCACTTTTATCCCCTGGATTTTGACACTGTATGAGTTGATTTTTTTCCCATTCATTCAACCTTTATTTAGACAGGTTAATCCCATTGAGCCTCGAGGACTCATTTACAAGAGAGACCTGATTTTGTAACAAAGAGTGATGACAACAGTGAGTCAACATTAGACAGTCACAAAAGAGGCATACAAATTTTTTTTTATTTGTTTTCTATAATGTTAGTCATTTAGTTCTTATCTTTACATATTTGGATCTATGCATTTTATCCTGTGTCCTTTGCTTGTTTTGTTTTGCTGTACAGCACTTTGGTTGGCCTTGTTGCTGTTTTTAAGTGCTTTACAAATAAAGTGGTATGGTCAAGACATTTCGTTATTCAGGATCTAAAACTTGTCTAATTGCAGAGCCTTAAATGAATATTACAGTTTTTGCTAAAGGGGGTCATGAAAGATGCTTTCAGTGGAAGAGTGCACCTCGAACTTTAACCTGCTGGATAAATCTGTCAGAGTAAACCAGTTTTATTGCAGCCTTGCAAGAACAAATTTAAACAGAGCAATTCAATTATTCATACATCGTAAATGATGAGTTTTGCTTAACCCCCTCCCTCATAGTCTATACCAGAAGTGCGTCGTGTAGCCT
>NC_056508.1:24270385-24273486 GCF_014905685.2 Nematolebias whitei | reverse complement strand
GAGTATCTTTCAAGACGTCTGTGGCCTGCTGTCAGCAGCTACTCCCACTTGTCCTTGCTCCCTCGAGTCAAGTTGACTTGAATTGTCAAGATTTGTGGCAAAGTTCATCCCTGTACCTTCAATAAATGATCACTGACGATGCAACCTGAAATAAGAGCTTAGCTCATTTGTCGTGTAATAAAAATATTCTGCTCATGACTACGAACTGCCAGAGATAAAAACGACTGCAGCCTTTTTAGACTAATCACCAGTAAGAATTTAATTGCATAGGACCGCTGCTGCACCGCGAGCTATTATTATAGTGTCTGTGAAGTTTAAGAGCAAACTTAAATTACAGTTCGAGTCCCTTTTAGTGGAAAAAAATAATTATTGAGGCAAATTAAATCAGAAGACTGTGCGATTTGGAGCATGAATGTTCAGCGCAGGGATAGTTTCAATCAGAAAACTCTATGTGGCTCAGCTGTTTATATTATAGACTTAGTCATAATAGCCTCTGGCTAAATATGCTCACTGAATACAAATATGTTGTAGAAATAAAACAAATGTTCTTTCTGAGAAGAGAATACACATTAGATGAGTGTTTGGGCTGTTTTTCTGTGGATTGATGTTACACTGGAAAGCCGACGTTGAGATCTCTACAGATCCTGTGCATGTTGTGGACAGAAAGGATGTCAGGGAAATTTGATCTGTAGTGGTCAGCTCTTTTTTTGACCCAAAGGTCAGAAATCTCAATAGAGCGTTCTTTTTATAGAGTTAAATATCTTAGAATCCCTGTATTCTGTTCCCCAACCGGATGTTTTTGACTTTTGAATTCATGTAATCCATACACAGAATCAGGTCATTTTCCTCTGCAGAAGCAGAAAAAAGTCACTTTGTCCACAATTAGTATATTTTCATGTTTGCTTAAAAAAAAAAAAGCTTAAAACTGTATTGTCCTACATTTTCAGCAAAGACAAAAGTGTAGTTTTCCCCCTAATCAATCTGTTGTGTTTGATTTTTTCCTGGAACATATTTAAAAATGTAAATGATGATGCACATGTTGTTTTTGGGGCTGCCTTCTGGTTTTCTGTTCAAGTCTCTGGAATAATAAACCAAGTCAGTTCAGACCAGTGGAACCAGTCAGAGTAAACTGACAAGTAGTCTCCCAATGTTTTGGTTTTAAGCATTTCATTCGCACATGTTTCTAAGATGTAGCCATTGTGAATCCATTTATTACTGCCATTAAAGATGGGCAATCATTTAATAGCATGTGTTCATTTGCCTTGTCTGTCTGTTAGCAAAATATTTCACAAACTACCAGACAGATTTCAATTAAACTCCCAGAATGTAGTTATTGGAGGTGCTATTGATTAGGCTTTTAAAGTCAACTTGATTCAAGATGGCCGCCACAACTAATCAAACTTATTGGCTTTAACTCAAGTTAAGCCGGGCTCTCAATGGGCTTGACAACTGGAAACCAGTTGGTGAGTTTGTTAGGGAGTCTCCAAAATATCTCAAAACGTTCATAATAATTCTGTTTCCTCCTGCGAGTTTCTGAGTCTCATTTTGAACAAGTTAAAAAAACTAGTGCAACAATATTTTTCCTTAAAATATTTGCAGAGTTGTCATGAGCACCAGAAATTCTTCAAAATATTTCAAAATTCATGCTCAATAATCCGAGTAAAAAAAAATCCAACAAAGTTAAGTCAGGTCCTCTGGACGGTTTCTTTTTGTTGAAACGTTTCCTCCTTCATCCAGAGGACTTCATCAGTCCGAGGAGCCACAACAAACTCTGTCCCATGAATGGCTTACTCACATTAGCTATGTTTACATGAACATGCGTAAGTAATCAGATTAAACGATCATTCAGAATAAAAATGTGTCATGTAAACGCCCCATTCGGATTATTCTGATGTGATTCAGCTCGGTCCGAATGAATTTGTAATCTGAATGAGAGGGATGGTTTATGCCAATTCATAATCCAAATGGTGTGCATGTAAACACTTAATCTGATCATTTTATTCTGATTGTGGGCAAACTGACCTGACTGCGCATGTGTGACATATGTCAACCTCACGTATTTCCACCTGGCGAGAAGCTAATATGTCGGGGAAGCAAAAGTGGTCGTTGACATTTCTACTAGAAACTTTTAAAGAGCTCAAAATTCTCAAATGCCTTGATGGTCGGAAGTGTAGGAACATGGAGTTATTTAGACAAGGACATGAAAGCCTGGATAAAGCTGGAATCCACCGGTCCATTTTGGGTACTCCGGTTTGTTTTTGTTCATCATTGAAGTAGAACTTCTTCTTCTGTGTTTTTTTTAAGTACAGTTTACCACTCTGAGCATGTCAGTACTTCTATTCTGAACAAAAGCCCACTGCATGTAAGCACTCGTCATGATCGGTTTGTGCCCATGTAAACGATGCATTCGGATTATTTAAACCGAATACATTTCAATCTGATCAAATAATTTTGTGCTTATAAACATACCTACAGTGGGCCAACCAGTTTGATGGTGATAAGATGGTTTCTAGAGTCTGCCATCTCCCCTTTTGATTCCTCTGAGGCAGCCATAGTCAAAGTGGTTCAAATAAACCAATGTGGATTGACCTGGCAAAACATCAGCGTAAGAATAGTTGCAATTGTTTTGGGGGAAAACAAAGTAAACTAGACAAACGTATTCGACTGAATCAATGGATTTTTAAAAATATATTTGATAATTTATTGAATTATATGCATTCAAAAATGTTGCAAAACCATTAATACCACTACTACTAATAATAATAAAATAAACAGTGGTTTTTATTATAACAAGAAGCTTTTAAAAAGTTCTTAGAGATGCTCTAAAGAAAACACTGCAGTAAGAAAAGCTGTACACTTTCTAAATAAATCATCGAAGTTATAAAACTATTAAAATTGTCATTAGAAATAAAAAATTATTTGCCTCATCTTTGTTTTGAAACTCAAGCATGTAAGGCTATGGGGGGATATGCATTTTTTTCAGGGAATTCTAGTTTTAATTGTTACCAGCCTGTCCCGGCAGGAAACAAACTTTAGTTTATTTTTTATCTGTTTCTCCCCCCCCCCCCCCCCCCCCCCCCCCCCCCCCCCCCCCCCCCCCC
>NC_056508.1:24246622-24270285 GCF_014905685.2 Nematolebias whitei | reverse complement strand
CCCCCCGTCTGTTTATGATAAATAAATATTAACAGACTTAAATAAGATGGTGGACACGGTCTTATACCTGCTAAAGGTCAGCCTGTTATCGCTGTCATTGAAAGAATGATGCTGAGGTTCGGCTCATTTAGCTGCTTTCCTTGCTGCGCCTGCAGTCAATATTACGTCACAGAGATGCTCACGCAGCTGTAGATGTTTCATCTTGTTTTAATTTGAAGCAGCATGAGTCAGTGAATATGAGATCACCATTTTGCGCTCACATTAGTCTAAAATGTGACCATATTGTCACTTTGCATCTGTTTGTCTGAACACAACAGGCCCGATAATAGCTCACTGATAATAATTTACCTGATGGAAATGCAGAAGAACATTCCTGCCTGGCTTCAATGACAGCCCGGGGTTGTGTGTTTACTGGACACAGATGAAATGAGCGTGCCGGGCCTGTTTGTTGCCTCAGCATCAACAGCAGAGAGACAGCAAAGCCATGTTGGGGTGTGAGTCTGCAGCAGGACGAGTCCAGGCGTCTGCAGCCCTGACAGGCTGGGCCTCATTAAACCCCCATCAGACCCAGGAGGTCAAGACAACAGCCAAGTCTAAGAACAAACACTCTTCCACCATGCACACACACACATACACACACACACACACACACGCACACACAGGATAGCTCTGTGCAGCCGAGAGGATAAAACTCCAAATCAGTTGTTTTTATTTTTAGCTTTTTAATCTTCACTGCCGATAAGTTCTGAGAAATATTTAGATAAAGCACAAAGAGACAAATGGATTATAGATTTATTTTTAAGACTGACACTCATGAGAATATATATGTATATATTACATGGTAAAAGTTCCTTTTGTTTTAATGTTCCTGTCACGACACACACACATCTCCAGAGTTTCAGGGCAGATGGCTCGTTGGGCTTTGGGGAAGCAGGTCAACAATGTTCTTGCAGAAGGTTTCACAGTGGGGTAGATGGGACAGAAAATGGGGGCACGGTGTGGCCAAAAGGACATGATTTATTTATTTTTTGTTGATATAAACAAAAATTGTTTTTCAGAAAAAAAGAATTGTGGCAGCAGTTGTTTGTGATAAGATACTTTAAAGCTGGGAGGCTCCTGATGTAGTAAAACCTGAACAGTTCTTCAGCTTTTTTTCCTGAGCTACACTCCTGCAAGGTCAAACAATGAGTGTTTTGCCAACCTCAGGCTATGCAACGCCTCTCAATCTCTCTCTGACCTTTGTGTTTTGCTTCTTTCTCTCCTTTCACTTCACTAGCTGTGCAGGAGAAAAGCACAAACAATTCATTTTTCATCTTAACATGCTTCTGCTTTTAAAAGTATTTCCCTTTGTGCTCGTTTGCCCGACCTCACTTCTTTCGCTGACCAGTAGAACTGGAAATGAGGACAGTGGAAAGGAATATACATCTTGTCCTTATGCGTGTGGAATCTATCTTATTAGTTATTCTCTGTTGGGGTACAAAAAGAGGGACATTAGTAGGGCTACGCTCTGCACGTCAGGCAATAGAGAATATGTTGTTCCCACCCCTCAAGCGTCACCATATGAAAATTAAATAGTTTGACACAAAAACACAACTGTATACATCTCACAGCTTAGTGGGTAAAGAAACAAGAGTACTACATACAGCACATTATACCCGTAAGCAAACTTTTAAATAGAAATACAGCAATCTATAGCAATGGTCCAAATAAGCAAAGACTTTGTATAACCTTTGACCTTGATTTGTGACCTTATCCTTGAAGCTGGTGTGATGAAAAGTATATGCAACACTTTGTCTAGAGATGATTTGTATATGTATCAAGTTTCATTAAATTGACTGGAACAAAAGTTATGGCCCCTGCAAGCAAATACCTTGTATTAACTTTGACCTTGATCTGTGACCTTTACCTTGAAGCTGGGTGATGGAAAGTGTATGCAGCACTCCGTCTAGCAATGATGCATATGTGTAAGTAGTTTTGTTAAGTTATCTTCAGCAAATCAAAATTTATAGGCAGGACAAGAGAAAGTTTACATACAGACAGAGACTATACTATAATGCAGTGGCTCCCAACCGTTGTCCTTGAGGAACACCATCCTGCATGTGCATACTTTTTTCCCTGCTTTGACACACATGACTTCAATGAATGGGTGATTAACAGGCTTCTGCAGAACTTGAGGAAGTCAGAAGTTAAATAACTGAATCCGGCATGTTAGAGCAGGAAACTGAAACATGCAGGATGGCGTTCCTCAAGGACCATGGTTGAGAGCCACTGCTATAATGCTTCTGCCTTCGAAGGACATATAAAAAGTTTTTACTGATTTCTATATGTAACAAGATATTTTTTGTCATCCTTAGACACAATTATAATGGCAAATTTACCATTTGGTAATAATGTATGTAATGGTCTAGGGCCTCAAATATTAGGGACCTCATAAAATATCAACCTTTTGGTAAGCATTTTATTTTGGTCCTTGAATTACTAACATATAATAAATGTGTTTTAAATAGAGGGGGAGTGGTGCCACAGAAGCTAGAGAAGGTGGGCCTGTGATCAGAAGGTTTCTGGTTCGACTCGCCGTACCGACAAAATCAAAATGTGGGTGGAAAAGGTGAAACACCTACATCTGTCTCCACTCTCATTTGCCCCACCATGTGCCCTTGAGCAAGGCCCTTAACCCCCACCATCTCCCCTGGATGCCCCAGATGGCAGCTCCCTGCTCCACGCAGAGGACTGTGGTAGCTTGGGAGGGCATCTGACGAAAAAGCAATAACGTGTGCGTTAGTTCGCTGTGGCACCCCTGAGGAAGAGAGCAGCCGAAATAAGAAAAAAAAGTGTTTTAAATTAGGTATTCTCTAAAATACCTTGGGCATGCTAAACAGATAAATGCACAAGTTAAAACATTAAACTGTTTCATTGACCTTTTTACAGGTACTAATGTGCATGGTCAAAGTGAATATTTTGACATGAGTTCATACAGGACATTACATCTGTACTCTGGAGTCAAAATTTAAAAACATCAGCTGGAACAACCACCAGAGTTGGATTTCCTACTTGTAAAGCTGTAGATTCCTGACCAGCCCTGGCCTCAGTATCCAATATGGCTACATGACTCATAAAAAGCTGCTACAGCTGCAATAAACTTTGGATTTCACGTCTGTCTGTTTGTAATTTAGTCACTGTAATGTCTGTTCATTAGGAACAAAGAGTGCAGCTCAGGCAACAGACAGGTTTAAATCTAAAATGTTTTAAACAAATAAAATAAAAACATCTCTTAGGTAGGAGTAATCAAGACCAGGCAGAACAAAAAGAACAACAACCTCATCCCCACTCTCCAGAAGACCAAGGAGATGGTTGTAGATTTTCACAATACAGTACTGTCCCCCCTCTACACCATTGAACTAGTGATGGAGATTGTCTTCTTGGTCAGATACTTTGTGGTACTTCTGACCAACACCCTCACCTGGCGCACCAACACCACAGCTGTAGCCCACCAGCACCTGCACTTCCTGAGGAAGCTGAACAGGCAGGCCTGGATGCTGCTATCTTCAAGTCCTTCTAGACCTGTGTGGTGGAGAGCATCCTGACCTCCTCTTTTACAATGTGGTATGTAATCTGCACTGTGGCAGAGAAGGAGGCGCTGCAGAGGGTGGGGAAGTCTGCTCAAAGCACCACTGGCTGAAGCTTACCTTACGTACAGCACATTTACCCCACCAGGTTAAAGAGCAGAGCCACCTGCATCCTCCATGAGCCCACCCATCCTGCACACGCACTGTTGTCCTTCCCTGCCTTGACGTAAGAGGCTGTGCCACATCAAAAACCTCCAGACTGAAAAACGGCTTGTATGCAGTCAAATATCTGATCTTCTCCGCACCCCAAACACTTCACACTCTGGCAATCTGAATCTGTGAACCGCTGCTGACGTCTGGCTGTTGTATGCTGCACTCTGCTGCTCCGACCACTTTAGCTTCAGTTACATATCGCTATCATCTATTTATTTGTGATCAACTATTCTATTTAAATAATACTTATTTTAGGCAATGCCGCTCTATTTCTTGCATATTTTATTGCATTTTTATTATAGCGTACACCAAGTCTTTTGTAGCCGTTTTCCATTCTTACCATATAATAGTGTGACAATAAACTGAGTCTAATAACAGGTGCCCTGACCGCAGATGAGATACAGGTGCACGTGTGTACAGCTGAGAGGAAATAAGAGCAGGAAAACAAACCACCAGTAGAAATAAACACTTGATTGTACTGATTAACTACAAACTAAAGCTTCAAACAGGGGTGTGAGGGTCTTACTAATAGCCAGAATAGTTGTGACCGAGCAACTCCAAGAGATGCAGTAAATTTATAGTGTTTATTTACAAATGTGAATAAAGGTAAACCATAGAACTGCAACCCCAGTGGGAGGGACTGGAACCCTGAAGAGCAAGGAGAACAGTTAGTAGAGGGAATAGGTCTGCAGGTGGTTCGAGTAATTTGCAGGCAGCTTACTGTAGGAGATGATGGTAAGCTTATAGCCATGAGGGTTCATAGGTTCCAAAGGTAGTCCAGAGAGGTCCCAGAGATATGATGGGCAAGTGGGGAAGGCAAGGAGCAGCTGAGGAGATAACCAGAAGATTCACAAAAAGCACTAGGAGGTCCAGGGCATCAAGGGAACACAGGGAGATGCTGAAAAATGCAGGAGCAAGGTGTTAGTCTTCGCAATAATGATAAGAATACGATCGAGGCCAGGAACCAAATAACTCATCCCAGTCTCAAAGAGCTCCGCAGTGACTGGTCTGAATGACTACCGGCCAGTAACCCTCATCCTGATAGTCGCTAAATGCTTCGAAAAACTGGTCATGACCCACATCCAAACAACCATCAACATCAACGAGGACCCTCACCAGTACGCATACCGTGAGAATCGGTCAACAGAGGACGCCATTTCCTCTTTGGTCCACACTGCTCTCAGCTACCTGGAGCAGAAGGACTCCTATGTCCGTATGCTCTTTGTGGACTTCACGTCTGCCTTCAACACCATGATCCCCCAAACCCTGATGGACAAACTACCCACACTAGAACTAAGCCCCTCCATTTGCAACTGGGTCCTGGACTTCTTAACAAACAGACTGCACAGTCAGTGAGAATCCACAACTTCTCCTCCTCCACCATAACCCTCAGCACTGGCTCCCCTCAGGGATGTGTGCTGAGCCCTCTCCTGTTTACTCTGCTCACGTATGATTGTGCAGCCAGCTACCCATCCAGGCTGTTACACTGTAAAGTTTGCAGATGATACAGCGGTGGTGGGATGCATCACAAACAACGATGAGTCCAGCTACAGGCAGGAGGTGGAACACCTGGAGAGCTGGTGCAAAGAGAATAACCTTCACATCAATGTGAAGAAGATGAAGGAGATGGTCGTGGACTTCAGAAAGAACAACAACACCTACACCCCCCTCCCCTTAACATAGGAGGGTCTGCAGTGGAAGTGGTCTCCTGCTACAAGTACTTGGATGTGCACCTGTATGACAACCTGAGCTGGGGCAACAACACCGCCAGCTTGAGAAAGAAAGCTCATCAGAGACTCTACTTCCTCAGGCGGCTGAGACGAGCTGGTCTGAGAAGCTCAGTCCTCACCTCCTTCTACAGGTGTGCAGTGGAGAGCATCCTGTGCTCCAGCATCAACATGTGGCATGAAGGCTGCACAGCTGCAGAAAGAAAAGCTTTGCAGAGAGTGGTGAAGGCTGCACAGAAGACTGTTGGAGTCAGTCTCCCCACCATCACAGACATCTACACCTCCAGATGCAGGAAGAGAGCCACCTGCATCATGAAGGACCCCACTCATCCAGCACACACTTTTTGCCCTGCTCCCCTCAGGCAGGAGGTTGAAGAGCATTAAGTGTAGAACCACTAGACTGAGGAACAGCTTCTACCCTGAGGCTGTTAGACTCATGAATCTCTAACCAGAATAATCACTGAAGAATCACATCATGCTGCTGCTGATCTATTTCATGTTGCTGTGTTCATGCGTGCTCATCTGCTCACACAGACTCATGTTCGTGCTGATGTTCGGCGTATTGTTTTTATGCTTTTAGTGCTTAGCATATTTTTAGTTGATGTTTTTCTTAGTTCACATCTTAGATCTTATTACTGTTTTTCTTTTACATTTTATTGTTTGATGTAACTGGGACCCTGTGTACAAAATTTTGTTCACACCACATGTACCACATGTGGTGCGAACGACAATAAAGATTCTCTGACTCTGAACACAACTACCATAAGGCAGTCAATGCTCCAGCATCAGAGTAAAGTCATCATCTGCCATTTATATCTCTGCAAATCGTCAGAGTAATGATCTGCAGGTGTGTATCTGTTGGCACCATCTGGTGTAGAGAAGCTGTAGGAGAAAACATCAAGGTTCATGCTCAATAATCCAGGTAAAACATCTAACAATGTTCAATCAGGTCATCTGGACAGTTTCTTTTTGTAGGAGAAAACCCTATAACTCCTGCAAGGGGAACACAAACTAAACCAACTAATGACAAGAAACAAATCAGCTCCGACAGCCACACATGTACGACCTCAGTTAGAAAACATGATGACAGAGGACTCGGATAAATACATTTACTAATATATAGCGTGGTCACTGAGTACACAAATTAACACATTTGTTGGGTGAAGTTGAACGTTGCACTTTTTCCAAGTTTGAGTTCTGACTTGTGAGGGGAGTGTTAGCAGCAGCTATAGGTAGTTTATCTTGAAGTAGTTCAGTTGGAGTTAACAGAACTTCCCTGATGAGGAGTCATATGTCTTCAAGAGTCAAATCTAAGTTCAGATACCTCTGACTGAACATCCTAGGATTACCCAGGAACCTGACCGATAGTCTTTATCAGTTGTACACAACCTGGCAGGTAAGACGTATATGTAAAAATAAGCAATAGTTAACAAGAAGGTCTTAGTTTAATACTGGTTGAAAAACAATAACAAGATGGTGACGGGGGGGCCCCATGCTCGTGTTTTGCCCTGGGCCCCAAAATAACTAAAGCCACCTCTGAAGAAGGGTAACAATATTTATTATGGTGTGCATGCAAGCTTCTTAAAGAAAACCCTCTGCTTTCTTTTGGTCTCATTAAGAACAGAGAAATACGGAAGTGGCTTCGGCCTTTCATCTGTTGTTTTATTTTTAATAATTTTCCCGGCTCCCAACCTGTCTTTTATTTGAAGTGTCGTGTTAATCTTTTTGATCCTGACACACGTTTGTTCCCGTCGTCCTGCATGTTGAGGTGACAGTGCTGCTCTGATCATGTCACGGGAACATCGGCTGTTGTTTTGCATCCCAGCTGTCACATCGGGACGACTCAAACAAATCTTCACCGTGTCAGCTCCATCCTCAGCCTCTGAAGCTCACATCTGCTCTTCAGGAGGCAAAACTTTCCACTTTCTGTTTATTTGTCCTGAAACCTCTCACCTTCCAATCATAGAAACTGTGCCATCACTTTCAGTATTTCAGCTGTCGGAACCATTCTATTAAAAAGTAGATATTTATTTGGTCACAACCTGTAACTTCTATCTTTCAAGAGTTTTCTGCATTTGAGTGGAACTTACTGAAGTGTTTGAGTCATGGCCTCTCAGGTTCTCGCCTGTCAAAATGTGTGTGCATGCATTCATGCAGTGTGATTTTCCCATGTGCCCGTGTGCTGGAATGCACACCAACACCTGTGCTGCCTGTTTACGTGTAAACAGAACGTCAGCCTCGAAGCCCCGTGAACATGAGGGAAGTGTCTGTTTCTGGTGGCCGCAGAGCATGTTGTTGAGTCCACGAGGTGTTTGCATAAAACAAAACGTACGGTTCCCAGGTTGACTTTATTCCTGAATTTCAAGTTGCCATCCGTTTGTCTGGAAAGTCCTGACAAGGGAAGCTGGAATTATTCATGACTTTTACACATTCTGATGTGAAAAATACTGTCACCTCCAGAGACTGAAGACTCTGCTGGCAAAGGTTTAGTTGCATAAAGTCACCGGTTATTTTCTGTGCACGTTTGTAATGGATATATTTTTTTGTCTTCTGTTTCACACCCGGCAGCACGGTGGCGCAACTGGTAGAGCTGCTTCCTCTCAGCGAGCAGGTCCCTGGTTCAAACCCCGGTCCAGGGGCCTTTCTGGGTGGAGTTTGCATGTTCTCTCCGTGCATGCGTGGGTTTTCTCCGGGTGCTCCGGTTTCCTCCCACAGTCCAAAAACATGCATGTTAGGCTGATTGGTAACTCTAAATTGTCCCTAGGTGTGAGTGAGAGAGGGAATGGTTGTCTGTCTTGTTTGTCTCTATGTGGCCCTGTGATGGACTTGCGACCCGTCCAGGGTGTACCCCGCCCCTCGCACAGTGATTGCTGGACATGGGCACCAGCGACCCCCGTGACCCAAAATGGAATAAGCGGGTAAAGAAAATGGATGGATGGATGGATGTTTCACACCCCCTTCTCACCCGCCAATCCTGTGTTGTTGTCTTTGCAGCTCGTTTGCCATGTCTAAGACAGCGGTGAAGAAGCTACACTGGCGTTCCAATGTGCAGGACACCTTCGTCCCCCTGCTTGGGGCATCAGGAGATCTGGGGGTCTCTGTTGGTGGAGGGGCGGATTATGGAGAGTTTCCCTTCATCACGTCGGCTCCAGGCGGCGGACTCACAGTGGGGGACATCGTCCTAGAGATTGGGGGAACGCCGTTACTGGGTATGACGTTAGGAGATGTTCGAGGAGTCCTCAACTCTTGTCCGCATCCAATCCGGATCAAAACTGTGTCTCCAGGTAGGACTCTGCAAAACAAAGATAATCTGTGGTACTTTGTAATCGTTTCCAGGTTAAACTAAGATTAAATTAAGCAATTTTATTAAAATGTTGTTGTTTACTCTCAAACTGAAATATGTGAACGTGGGCATGAGGATGGAATATGTTTTACTTTCAGAATGTTTCTTGTTTTATTTCAGATTAGTTTAGGCAGAAAAACACTGGATCAATATACTGAAAATATTTTTATTGTAAAAAAAAATCATTGTTTTAAATACATTATTTGACATGTTTTTAATTATTTTGAAATAGTTTGATAATGGTCAATATTGTGAGATATGTATTATTATTATTATTATTATTATTATTATTATTATTATATTGTTGTTATTATTATTTTTAAACAAGTCTCGCTTGTCAATGAGTCCTCGTGACCAAATAAGACTAACCTGTATAAATAAAGGTTGAATGAATTAATTAATTTAAAAATATTTGTCATTAATTTGGGATAATTTTTATTTTAAGGTTTTTAAATCTTTCTGTTCTTGGTGACACTTGGCATCACAGCTGATGTAAAACCACAAACAGTCACCGGAGACCAGGAGCTGAGTGTGATCAGCTCCTTTGACATCAATTAAATTTATTATTTATTTAATCAGAAGAATTCATTTGAGACCACAGGTCTCTTATCTGAAGGCAGCATAACATACATGTTTTTGAACTGTGGGAGGAAACCAGAGTATCTGGAGAAAACTCCTCCCAGAAAGACCCCAGGTCCAAACAGGAGATTGAACCCAGGGCCTTCTTGCTGTGAGGCAACATTGCTAACCACTAATCCATCATTGTGCCCTAATGAAGACCCATTACCATTCTTGTGATCAGCATTACACATCTCTGAATTAAATCCTAAAGGAATTTGACCTGGATAGCCATTATTTAGAGAAAATAAAAGTTTTTAAAATATTAACTCGTTTGTAGAAATTTACTCATATTTTTTAATTCACGTTATTATTTAGGGGTAAAACACAGTTCGTGTAGAAAAAACTTCTCAGTATTTGAAAATGTAAAGTCAATTTTCTTTTTTTTTAAATCTTAAAAAAGTTTTTTTTAATAGTTTTAACATATTAGGTTTATATTTTGATTCTTCTTTTTTTAATGACATTCGTCCAAATTTGGGATATTGTTTTATATTAGGAAAATCCTTCAATATTTTAAACTCCTTAATCATAAACGTTGTTGTTGTTGTTGTTGTTACATTCACTTTTTTCAGAAACAGTTTTATCTATTGGAAAAAAACCAGCCACTAGGGAGCACAAGCCAGTGTATCTCGTGTGCCGGTCCCAAGCCAGGGTAAATGGTGAGGGTTGTGTCAGGAGTGGCATCCAATGTAAAACACTTTTGCCAAAACCATTATGTGAGTTCATCAAAGCGAAACCATACCGGATCGGCCGAGGCCCAGGTTAACAAGGACCGCCACCGTTGCTGTTGACAAACAGGATGCCGGCGGAAATTGTGCTACTGTTAGTCGAAGACCATGAGGAGGGACATGTGTCAGGAGACAGAGGGAGAAGAGGAAAGTGAAGAATGTAGGACTGAGGATTGCAACTCTAAATGTGGGGACAATGACAGACAAAGGTAGAGAAATGGCTGACATGATGCAGAGAAGAAAGGTAGATGTTTTATGTGTTCAAGAGACCAAGTGGAAGGGCAGCAAGGCTCACAGCATTGGAGCAGAGTTTAAACTGTTTTACCATGGTGTGGATAGAAAGAGAAATGGAGTAGGGGTGGTCCTGAAGGAGGAGTTGACAAATAATGTAGTAGAGGTGAAGAGAGTGTCAGATAGGGTGATGTGCCTGAAGGTAGAAGTAGAAGGTCTAATGCTAAACATCATCAGTAGTTATGCTCCACAGGTTGGTTGTGATGATGAGGAGAAAGATACATTTTGGAAAGATCTGGATGAAGTGATAGAGAGTATTCCCAGGGAGGAGAGAGTGGTAATTGGAGCAGACCTGAATGGACATGTTGGTGAAGGAAACGGAGGGGATGAGGAAGTGATGGGTAGGTTTGGTGTCAAGGAAAGAAATCAGGAAGGACAGATGGTGTTGGATTTTGCCAAGAGAATGAAAATGGCTGTAGTCAATACCTATTTCCAAAAGAGGGAGGAACATAGAGTGACCTATAAGAGTGGAGGAAGGAGTACGCAGGTCGACTACATTCTGTGTAGTAAAGGAAACCTGAGGGAGATTGGGGACTGTAAGGTTGTGGCAGGGGAGAGCGTGGCCAGACAGCATTGGATGGTTGTGTGTAGAATGACTGTTGTTGTAAAGAAGAGAAAAAAAGTAAAATCAAAGTAGACCAAATGGTGGAAGCTGAAGAAGGAAGTATGTTGTGAGAAATTCAGAGAGGAGCTGTTAAAGGCTCTGGGTAGTAAGAAAGAGCTTCCAAATGACTGGGCTACTACAGCAAAAGTAATTAGCGAGACAGGTAGGAAGGTACTTGGTGTGTCATCTGGACAGAGAATGGATGATAAGGAAACCTGGTGGTGGAATAGTGAAGTGCAGGATGCCGTTCAAAGAAAGTGATTAGCCAAGAAGAAATATGACAGTGAGAGAACTGAAGAGAAGAGACAGGAATATAAGGAGATGGGACGTAGAGCAAAGAGGGAAGTAGCTAAGGCAAAGCAGAGAGCGTACAATGAGTTGTATGGGAGACGGGACATTAAAAAGGGTGAGAAGGCCTTGTACTGATTGGCAAGACAGAGGGATCAGGCTGGAAAGGATGTGCAGCTGGTTAGGCTTATTAAAGATAGGAATGGTAATGTTCTAACAAGTGAGGAGAGTGTGATGGGAAGATGGAGGTAGTACTTTGAGGAGCTGAAGTCCAGAAAGCTCTAAAAAGAATGAAAAAGGGGAATGTACAGATGATGTACAGAGTTGTAGCAACTACAGGGGAATTAAGTTGATGAGCCACATGATGACAATCTGGGAGAGAGTTGTGAAAGCAAGACTTAGACAAGAGGTGACTATCTGTGAGCAGCAGTATGGTTTCATGCCAAGAAAGAGCACCACAGATGCCATCTTTGCTTTGAGAATGCTGATGGAGAAGTACAGAGAGGGTCAGAAAAAACTTCATTGTGTCTTTGTGGATTTAGAAAAAGCACATGACGGAGTGCTGAGGGAGGAGGTGTGGTATTGCATGAGGAAATCTGGAGTGGCAGAGAAGTGTGTTAGACTGGTACAGGACATGTATGAGGACAGCAGGACAGTGGTGAGATGTGCTGTAGGAGTGACAGATAGCTTCAAGGTGGAGGTGGGAGTGCATCAAGGATCAGCTCTGAGCCTCTTCTTGTTTGCTCTGGTGATGGACCGACTAACAGATGAGGTCAGGCAATAATCCCCATGGACGATGATGTTTACAGATGACATTGTGATCTGTGGTGAGAACAGGGAACAGGTGGAAGAGAACTTGGAGAGGTGGAAGTATGCACTTGAAAGAAGAGAAATGAAAGTCGGCTGTAGTAAGACAGAGTACATAGGGAGGCCGGTGGAACAGTGAGGCTACAAGGAGCAGAGGTCTCAAAGGTGCAGGACTTTTAAGTACTTGGGGTCCACTTTCCAGGAAAATGGGGAATGTGGTAGAAGTGAAAAAGAGAGTCCAGGCAGGATGGAGTGGATGGAGAAAAGTTTGTGATCTGTGACAAAAAAGTGTCAGCAAAAGTCAAAGGAAAAGTTTACAAGATAGTGGTGAGACCATCTATATTGTATGATCTGGAGACAGTGGCACTGACAAAAAGACAGGAGAAAGAACTGGGAGTAGCAGAAATGAAGATGCTAAGGTTCTCCTTAGGAGTGACAAGGATGGATAAGATTAGGAATGAGATCATCAGAGGTACAGCACAGGTTGAACAACTGGGAGATAAAGTTAGAGAGGCCAGACAGAGATGGTTTGAACATGTCCAGAGGAGAGACAGTGGGTATACTGGTAGAAGGATGTTAGAAATGCAGCTGCCAGGAAAAATACAAATAGGAGATATATGGATGTAGTTAGAGAGGACATGGAGGTAGTTGGAGTGAGGACAGAGGATGCAGAGGACGGAGGGAGGTGGAGGAGGATGACTTGCTGTGGCGATCCCTGAAGAGGGAAAAGCTGAAAGAAGAAGAAGTTTTATCTATTAGAAACATCTTCTTTGTACACAAAGTAATTATTTTCTAACTTCATTTTCTGGAAAATTGTATTTATTAACCTTTATTTAACCAGGGAAATCCCATTGAGGTCACAGATCTCTTGCAAAGGAGGCCTGGGCCTGAAGGCAGCCTAACATGCATGTTTTTGGTCTGTGGGAGGAAACCGGAGTACCCGGAGAAAACCCATGCAAGCACGAGAAGAACATGCAAACTCCACACAGAAAGACCCCATTTTCCAACTGGGTATTGAACCCAGGACCTTCTTGCTGTGAGGCAACAGTACTAACCACTGAGCCAAAATTAAAATTAAACATTTATTTTGTGAAATTGTTTGCCCTTTTTAAATTTAGCTTTGAATCTGTTTAAACAATCTTTTTTTTCTTGGTCTATCGCCTTCATACATCTCCTCCTACATGTCTCTGTGTGAGTGCAGCTACAGCGTGCGCTCTCAGGACATTATTACCTGCAGTGTTCCCTCAGTGCGGACTGAACTAGGCAAAAGGGCCTTCTCCTACTCCGCTCCTGTTTCCTAGAATATCTTACAAAAAGATTTGAAGCTCTCGACCATGACCTCTCTAAATGGCTTTAAGAATCTGTTGGACTCCTGGCAGGCACCAATGCAGACATGTTCCTGTTTTTAGTTTTATACATTCGCCTTAGAATCTAGCTGTTTTTTGTTACTTTTTTTAGCCATCTTATTTGTTAAAAAAAATCTGTATGCCTTTTTATAACTGTATACCGTATTCCAAAAAAGTTCAATCTGGTCCTTTGGACATTCAAATTTTGAATGTCCAGAGGACCAGATTGAACTTTTTTGGATTTTTCTACCTGGATTATTGAGCATGCATCAGGATATGTATACCGTATTGTTGTCGCTGTTGTCCATTGTTGTCATCATTCTTTGTTGAAATCAGGTCTCTCTTGTAAATGAGTCCTCGAGGCTCAGTGGGATTTATCTGTCTAAATAAAGGTTAAATGAATTAAATAAAACACTAAGCAATTGTTTATGGAACATTTCTGATAATAATAATAATAATAATAATAATAATGATGATGATGATAGTATTTTATGCCAAAGTATTTTCCATTCTAAGTAAATATTTTCAGAATGATGTGAGTATTTGACTTTTTTAGAAGTTCTAAATGATTTTTTTCAGAAAAGTATTGTATATAACAAAAGTGCCTGCGACGTCACATTGTTCTAATATGAATCCATTTTGAAAAGATAACATTATTAATGTATTGTGAAAGAAAATGAACAGGACATGTAAACAGTGCATTGCTACAATGACTCACAACAGACAGAATCTGATGTTTCTTTAGATGGTTTTGATTCAACATCAGAGAGAAGAAGAATGGTCAGAGTTCAGATAAATTTGTTTCAGCAAAGACAAGGAAGCTGCCATTTTTAAAGAGTTCCCCTTTGATGTCACTTCCTGTTTCCCTTTGGCCACGCAAAGTCAAACAAATGCCAGTTATGTGACAAAATGGGTTAAACCAGGTGTTTTATGCCAAATTTCTCAAACATGAAGATGTTGTCTTCCACTGTTTGTATTTATCTGCATGTCACAGGCACAGGCAAGATTTTAATATAAAGCTAAAACATCTAACTTCAAAGCCCAAACCCTTTTTTCTAGTGCAGCGTGACTGTTGAGTCTGTTGCAGATGTTTGCCCCACACAAACCATATCTTATACTGAAGTCCCAGTCCTTAAACTCTAGACTGTCGCCAGCTAAACCTGTAGCTCGTAGCTTTCTGCTGCTGACTTACATTTGTTATCTGTCCATGAACTGTCAGATATGTGTGGGAGGGTTCAAAAGGCTGAAGACACACGTCAAGATTGTGTCAATACGGCTTTGTGTCGACCACAAGAGGCCCTGGTGTCGTGACTCTGAGGTTTGGGACGTGGATATCTGTTGGTTTCTGAACAGGCCAATATGTCGGCAGAGTGTCGTCTTATTACGGCTCCCGGTGGCCTTGCAGGCTGAATTAATCACCGATTTGGCCACAGGGGTTTAAACGGAGACCTTTGCTCCCAATACTTCTGCTGCTGGTAGATCCATTATCAACTCTGGAGTATTCCTGGGCCTCCCTGGGCAGCTGGACTGTGTGCAGCGTGTGCAGTGATGGATGTGTTGCTGTAGCACACCTCCTCCCATTCTTTCCTAAAACTACTATGACTGCTCCCTCTGCCCCAGCTTTCAAATATGGACACCGAGCTGCCTTCCCCAGACGCAGGAAGCATAAAGAGCAGTGATTCCACAGAAGTAGCTTTATGACAGCGGAGCCCCAGATTCTCTTCTTTACCATCATCCTTCTTATGTTTGCAGAATTTGTAAAATTATCACATAATCCTCCGGGCTCGTTCAGCAGAAGAGCTCATTTTTGCTCTTAACGCAGCAGCTGCCTCAGTGAACAAAAGCTCATTCCCCAAAAGGCAACAGGCGAGATTCATTCATTCATTTCTTTCTCAGGCTTTGGCCATGTTCAACCAGACATCCTTACACACAGCCTGTAATAATAAATTAGACTTTTTTATTATTAAGCACAACACATCCACTGTGATGCAGGGTGGGCGTGCTGCAACAGACAGAGGAGGTGCGCAGACGTGTCAGGGACGTGAACAGCTAAACGGCAGCCTGCAGGGGAAGCACCGACAGAGTCCTCATCTGTCAGGGTGACAAGATATCCTCAGCCCATCAATAACAGCAAGCAGCCTGTCATCAGAGGCCGTAAAGCACTCGAGATGAGATCACAGAGGGGGGAACTGAGTCCTGGTGATCAGCTGCAACTTCTACTTCTGTCCTAATTAACCTCCCCGTCTTACATGTATAAGCAAGAGTGGCTTTTATAGTCAGGATCTAATAAACACGTCAAAGTGAGGGGCTGTAAAGTAATGAGTTTAATCATTTCATCCTTCAGACATATTTAAATGTGACTGCATGCTAGCTGTTTGCTCCTTCTCTTGTCTACGGTGGCCCTGAGGTGGAAATGAACAAACAATATTGCAAAAAATGCAATAAAAACAACAAAAATAACATTTGAAAAAACTAAATTACATTAAGTCAAACAAGAAGTGGTTTGGATTTGTTAGTGTTTTTATTTTTACTTTATTAACAACATAAAACAGAACAATGTACAGTAGGGTCATTCCTGTTTTGTTTGAGTTCCCATGCCATAATGTGGTATAGTTTGTTTAAAGGTGGGCTAATATTTATTTTATTAATCTCATCTTATATGTTTGATTCATCTCTACCATAAAACACAACCACATGTACACAAGATGAATTTATTTAGAATAATTAAATCTAATTTTAAATGCAACTTGGGTTTACTGCCATGTCTTCTTTCATGCTTCCTGAAAGTAATTAAAAAAAGTCATTTTAAAATAATTTTAATAGTATTATTTATAATAGTTCTCATCCAATGACTTTTTATGATATCAAAATATTTTTTATGCTTAAATTATTAAAAATATCTCGGGTCCCTGAGTCAACTGTCCATCCTGTTACTCTAAAATACCTGTCACCCCGGTTTGGCTTAATGTAATTCTGTTTAAAAAAAAAAATGTAATTCTGTTTTTTTTTTTAATGCAATTCTGTTTTTTTAATGTAATTCAGTTTTTTAAAAAAGTAATTCAGTTTTTTTAAATGTAATTCTGTTTTTTTATGTAATTCTGTTTTTTTATGTAATTCAGTTTTTTAAATGTAATTCTTTTTTTTTCATCACTTCTGCTTTGGCTTAATGTAATTCTGATTTTATTTTATTTTTCAAATGTAATTCCAGTTTTTCAAATGCTGCTCATTTACAGCTCAGGGCCACCGTACTTGTCTCCTCTCCATGTCATCCTTGTGTTGTTTGCCCACAGGCTCCACGTTGTGCAAGGATCTCAGGTTGTATCTGAGTAAGTGCTTCACACCTGGCTCGGTGGACAGCCAGCTTCAGCAGGTCATCAGAGAGAACCTCTACCTCCGAGCAGTGCCCTGTAAGTCTCGTTCAAAATCATCACATCACCTCAAATCTTTCACGCGTCTCCTCGTATCCTTTAAGTCTTCTGCACACATTTACACCTCGTGTTCCACGTACTTTACATTTATTGTGATTTTTTTATACTGCCGACAGACTTTTATTAAAAATGCATTGAAGCATATCTCTTTTTGTTCATTATCGACCTCATTAATTCTGTGACAACATATCTCCTGTTGCCGTCATGTGAAGATCCTGGTGTTAATTAGCGTTTAGACATGCAGAGCAGCTTTCCACACTTCCCTGTGCTGCTGCAAGTTTGCACTTGGTGATTTCATTTACACAATTACAAAAAACTTTGCATATAAGGCCGTCATTTACAAGACTTAAATAGCTTATATCAAATTTCAGTTTAAGCTTATATTGCCACCCATGAAATACTTATTCATACAAATTCATCCAACTTGCACCGTTATGTTCTACCATTTTATTTACTATTTTTCTTTTAGACCTTGTAAATATTACAGTAGTCTCTCTTTTATCGCGGGGGATCCGAGAAGTGAAAAACTGCAAAGTAGGAATAGTAATACAAGTAGTAAGTAGTAGTTTATTTTTATATATTTATATATATATATAATTTATAAAGGCATTTTAAACCCTTCCCATACTCTTGCAATATTCTAAACAATGTTTCTAATCTCTAATTACTCTAAACAAGCACAGAAAGTCATGATTTCAGCTTCCTGCCTCCTCCTTTCTTTGCCACCTGCAAGCACTCTTGGCCACGCCCACTTATCAACTCTGTACGGAGATCAGCTGATCAGCTGCAGCAGGAAGTTTATCCTGCAGTATGGGCTGCACAAAGCTGCAGCAGATGCTAAATAGTTTAAAATTTATTTTAAATCAAAATTCCATGCCGATCGTGCGGCTCATCCATCAATCAGCCAATTGTGTGTCGTGTCCAATCTTATTTTGAAAAACCGCGATAGAACGAGTTTGCGATAAATGAACTGCGAAGTAGCGAGGGACTGCTGTATATTTCTTTTTCACTTTTGTGGTACTTTATTTTGTACCCTTATTGCATGCTTTAGTGTTTCTTGTTAATTCTTTTGTTTTTCGCGAGTCGTATCGGTTCTTCTCATCCTGACCATTACTGCACTGTTGACCTTGTGTTAACCTGCATGTGACAAATAAACAGCATAACAGGGAGAAGGAAGCTACTGACAGAAAAACATGCAGTTGACATTAGGAAAGTATGTATTTCCACAACACTTGGTTTATTTTGTGTCAGGATGGTACCTAGAATCCACAGCGAGGTGCTGCCGGATGTGGGACTGGGTGGTAGCAGGATGCTCGTAAATCTGGTGTTCTTTTTTTTTCCCAGTCTCTCCCTGCAGTTTGATTTAGATTATTTTGAATAAAAGCCAGCGCAGCAGCAGCCAAACGCATCGAGTAGTTGTGCATCTGTTGCTAACTTAATCCTCTACATGACGTCAGAAGAGGTTAAAACAGCTGAGGAGTCTGAGTCACAACCTTCTTGTTGCAATTTCCTGACATTCGTTCCTTGAAAATTAATAATTTGTTCACGAGGTGACGTGGGGGACACCCACCTTGCAGTGTGTGTCTTAACCGTGTGGTGGGAGCGTGGAGTCGTTGCTAATCTCCCCTTTAGTCCAAGAAGTAGGTCAAATGGCACAGTCTGCCACTACAGCCACACAACACACTCGCTGGCTGAACAAAGGACAGTTCAGAGCCCACGAGCACACGCTGGAGACATAAACTGTGTCTCAGGACAGCAGGTTGAGGTGTGTTTGCAGTTTTAGCCTGTTTAAGCCTGAACTGTTCCTACAAGCTGCAGACAGACTGTTTCTCAAATTAACATCTGAGCTAAATGCTACAATCACAACAGGTGGGTATTTTACTTCTAGAGATAAAGTATTATCAGGAGAATATTAAAAGTTGAAGCCATGCACAGATTTTAAATATCGCTCCATATTTCTAACACGGTTGAGTCAGGTCCTCTGGATGGATTCTTCTTTGCTGAAACGTTTGTCCAGAGGACCTGACTCATCAGTTTATCTACCTGGATTACTGAGCATGCATCGGGACGTTATTACATATTCATTTTTTATGCTTTTTGTGCCAGTGTTGCCAAACTTTGCAAACTTCCTCCGACGTCTGGCTGCTTTAATTTAGCAAAGAGTGACAACAAGTCCGGCTCAGCCCCTGCGTGTGTAATCCCTCTGATCTCCTGAAGATGACACAGTAACATCCTGTTGTTCACATGCTAACACCAGGACACGCGTGCACGTCTGAACCCAAACTACCACTCTGAGATGATCACTTGTTGTTTCAGACTGCAGGAGCTTTTCACTGTTTGATTCTTTTCATGAAGGAGGCAGCTGCACCTGAGGAGGTTTCATCAGTGGCTCATTGTGGCCCCCTTCAGGACCACAAGTATGTTCTTCCTGCTCCTTGTGTAGCATTTCCTATTTGTGCTGTGTTATAACTCTGAATTTCCTGAAGTTGTGATTAATTGGCCTCGATTGGAGTTTTTCAATTTGGTTTTACAGCAAAGTAGCAGACTGTTTATCACATAGGATCATTACCTTTTAAAAAATTCTGTAAAAATGTGGCTGAACGGCTGCACTGTTTAGATTATTTTAACGAGACAAAATTGTTTGGTACAGAAGCTGGCACTGATGCAGGTCATTACATTACAGAGGCTCAGCCAGGAGGGCAGTGCATAAAAATGGATATGAATGACAGCATTTAAGTAAAGGCAGGCTACACCATCAATAATCTGGAGGGGCGAATTAAATTAAAAGCTAATGTCTGTGAGAGACAAAGTGGAGGAGGGGGCGGCAGGATGCTCTCTGCGGAGCAGTTTTCATGCTGTCTGCTCCTTTTATGACAAACCATTTTAAATAAGTCAGCTGTCTTTTTCCAGAGAGCGTAAATCTCTGTTTTGTGGCGATTCTCTCCAACTTTCCCATCCAGTTTTTTTTTTTGTCTAAGCATGTGTACTCGTGTCCTTGGACGACTCGGAGACAAAGTCGTAGTCTCAAGTCTTCATCTCTTCCATGAAAGGGCTTTTTTTTTTCTTTCTACTTTTCTCCAGAGCGACTCGCAGATAAGAAACATAATTTAGTTATTTAAAATGCTCGCTCCAGGGTGTCAGACAGACCGTTCGTGGCCTTTTCAGCCGTACGGTCCGTTGTGTGCAGCGGTCCTGACAGACAGCGCTCTTTGGGTGTTTATAGAGTTTTGTGTAATTACCTCCTTCAGTCCCTCTTTCACCCATCTTCCAGGGGATCAGTGCCTACAGGGGCAGGCGAGGAAGAAGATGTCAATAATCCATTCTGTCTCCCCGCTGACATGCCATCTATATATATATATTTATCTCAGAGGAGGCTGTATAGATAATGAATCCCTGCCTCACACTGTATCAGCTGGAGAGATACTGTGCGCCCTGAGGGGAGGAGAATAAGAATTACACACAAGCCAGATGTCACGAGGACATTTGTTATCTGATGTTTAATTAGCCACTGACGACTCAAATTTTTCTTAGGCTGAGTGAGTTTGAGGTGCACGTTTATGTGGAACAAAAAACAAACGGGCTCTAATATAAAAGCCGATTGTCTTGTCTGTGAAAACAGCTGAAACCGTACACTGTCTCCACTTGAGAAGGTGTCCACTGATCCTAAAGGACAAGGCAACAGATTAGACACCTTAAAGGAGTGCGTGGAGACGCTAGTGAGACACGGTGCACAGATCCCGGGCATCCCACCAGCAGGCAGACAGCCAGAGCTGACTGTAAACACACTTTGTGCTGCAGAGGGAAGAGCTGACGGATAGCTCGTCCACTGCTGGGCGTGGACTCCTGTGTGTGAGTTGGCAGAATTGTGTGTGAGAACCTTTGTTTTGTTTTGTTTCTTCCTGTGTGTGTGTGTGTGTGTGTGTGTGTGTGTGTGTGTGTGTGTGTGTGGGCGGATGCCGGTGCAGTCCTGCGTGTGTCACCGCTGCTGGGAGCGCTGCTTGCAGGACAGCAGTGCATTAATCACAGGTTTTATAGGGTAGCTGGGTGTGACTTCCTCCTGCTGCCACCCTACACACACACACACGCACACACGCACGCACACACGCACACGCGCACACACACACGCGTGCACACAGACGTCACATGTCGTCCTCCAGGGGAAGGACAGAGATTTGTCTTTGGTGTGATTTTTAGATTTTGTCTGTGGACAAAGTGACTTGAAGGTCAGAATGGGGGTCGTTCTGTTCTCGTTTGCAAATTAGAATTCCTCCAGTAGTTTAATGAGAAACATAAAAGTGACATACTCGAGGCATGCTTACTCATGTTTAATTGTGTGGAGGTGTGAGGTTTGTGTTAAAACAACAAAGAGGTTTTGTCTCGTGCACAAAGCCTCCCCAGCTCCGGTTGTTTGGATTTTCAGGCCAAGGTCGCCGTGATTCAATTATGATGACAGATTGTTGATCAACTGAGTGCTCCACTTTTACAACTTGAAGAGTTTCTCTGCATCACATTAATGTTTCATTCAGCTCTTATTGATCAGTTCGTAATAAAGTAAATGCCTGTTAGCTTCATACAAAAGAGAATATTTGGTCTGAGGGTGACGCTCTGCTGATAAAATGAAATTATTGTAATTACAGATGAATGTGATTTGTATTAGAGTCTGATTGACTTTGTCCTTTCTGCAGTGTAGTTTTTAATCTTCCCAACCTGCGTGCAATCATTAGCTTGTTTCCTTTTGGATTGTTTTTGCATCATTTGTCAAACGGATGCACTATTTATAGCGTGCTGACCAGCAGTTTGTTTAAACACTGAGCTCAGATTGATGAGCCCTGATGGGAGGGAAAGGCTTTGATTAACTGATCAATCATCGCTGTCAGAGCTGGTATTATCTGCAGCCTCATCACGACGCCGTGTCTTCCCTCACAGGTACAACCCGGCAGCCCCGAGACGGGGAGATCTCAGGGGTGGACTACAACTTTGTTTCCATCGAGGAGTTCTTCTCTTTGGAGGAGTCTGGAGTGCTGCTCGAGAGCGGAAAGTTCAAAGGTCAGACAGAAAAATCATGATTTATTCACGTTTATAAAGCAACAGCATCCTTTTTATTTTATTTTAGTTTATTCCACAAAGTGTTTTGGAAAGTAAACATCATTGTTAATTTAAGTGAGTTTGTTGGCTTATAAAACAGATTTATTTTGTTAGCCAAATTTAAAGTAAATTTAGAAAGATATAGCAAAAATATTTATTGATGAAGGTAAAGTTACAAACTTGTTTAAACTATATTACAACCCCAGATTTGAAAAGAAAAAAGGATGTTCTGTAAAATGTACATAAAGACAGCATTTTGCAAGTTTTATAAACATATATATATATTCCTCTAAAACGCTCTTTTTATGCTCTGTCCTCTTACCGACCTGTTGCCAGTTAACTTAACTAGCAGCTAAATGTTCTTTCAGCTATTTATTTGTACCTCTTATTTTACAGCCTTTTGTTGCACCTGTTACAATTTTGTACGACTTTACTGCCATCAAATTCAAAATTACCTTATGTTTTCTTAAAAAAATAAAAATTTAAAAGTTTATAGGCTTATTAAATCTGTAAATCAGTCCATTCTGCCTAAATGTTTTCTGAATTTGTGTTGTGCAGAATCAATTCATGCTGTGCAGCTAAGACATTTTTTACAAAGTTGTGACTGGAGGGAAAATATTGTACTGCTGGTTTGTTGTTTTCTGAACACACAGGTAAAAAATAAAAAAAAACAGGGCTGATAACACACCCTGCAATAAAAAATATTGGATTTTATTTATTTTTTATTGAGTTCAAATATATCCTGGGATAGAATTAAAACTAAAGGAATCCTGTGGATATGTACAACCTAAATGTTAACAAGTATGAAAAACAGCTTTGACACAAAATAAAGACCAGAACACAGAAATCACCTAACAACAACCAGGAAAGTCTAAGAGTGTAAACAGCAAGGAAGACCTCCTGCACAATATTTACACTGAGGACTGTGATGACTGATTCAAGGCAGGTGTGATGATTACAAACCAAGATCAGGTGGGGCAGAAGATCTCTAACGCAGGACTCGTAGAGAATGTATACTAAAATAAATAAATAAACAGTAATAAGGTGGTACAGAACTAATTCATACCGAACAAAATCTAAACCAAAACCTGAATCAACTCAGTGACATCCCATTTCATGCCACTTTATTTAAAATGATGCCAAGATGGCCGCACTCAGCCGAGTCGCAGCTTCACAGGCTCCCTGTGAACTCGATCTTTTTCGGTTCCTGTTGTTTTTGTTTTAACTTTTTATTTTTTATTTTTTGCATTTACAATGCACATTCACCGTACGGGTATGACCGCGACACACTTGTATAGTTTTGTGTCGCTGCCTTGCCATCGTGCCATCCTGCCATTGTGGTTCAGTCCTTCCAGCCTCAGGCTCAGGTCTGTCATGGCGGCTGTCTCCATGATCCTCCATCGGCCTGCACGGACCGAACTCTACGGACCTGTTTGGTTCTGCGGGGTTCTGTCTGCTGGACCCGGTTCTGGAGTGCAGTCTAGGAGGCAGCTGCTGCAGTCACTGTTACCATCGGGCTGCTGACGGGACCTACTAACCTGCTGTGACCTCACTGCTAACAGAACCTCACTGCTAACAGTATCATGCTGCAAACTGGACCATGTTGCTAACAGAACCTC
>NC_056508.1:24223471-24246612 GCF_014905685.2 Nematolebias whitei | reverse complement strand
AACAGTATCATGCTGCAAACTGGACCTTGTTGCTAACAGAACCTCACGGTCATCAGAACCACCCTGCCAATAGGACCATGCTGCTGTAGATTTATTTCTTTTTCACTTTTGGCACAGTGTTTCTGCATTTTTGTTGCATGCTTTGAATAAATCCCAGTTTATGTTAGTTTAGTTTATGTTAGTGCTCGCAATAAGCGTGTAAATTATAGTCAAACCGAACTTATGAGAATCGTGCTGCTTTTGTTCGGTGTATTGTTTTGCATTGTCAATGTTAGCGTATAGATCTTTTAGCATACTGTTTGGTGCTCATTTAGCATAGATTCTTATTTACCGTTTCTTTTTATGCTTTATATTTTTGCTATTGTTTGATATACTGTAACTAGGACCCTGTGTACACAGTTTTGTTCCACCTCATGTACCACATGTGATGCGAATGACAGTAAAGAATCTCTGAATCCTTGAATTTATAAATCAATCAAAAACGGCAACAAGGCTCACCAACAAGCAAGCACAGGACAAAAAGAAACATTTATAAATCTACAGAATTAAAAACAAGACAACAATGTCACATCAGGTTGAAGGTCAGAGAGTACGTGTGTTTTAACAAATTGAAAAACAACAAATTCATGATGTTAGTCCAAGAACACCAACTAAAAATGTTAGATAGTGGTTATCATTAAATTAAAACATCTCTGTGGATGATCTGCACCTTCACAGCCTCCTTTGACCTTTGTCTGGTCCTTTGAGTCTCCTTTTCACACTAATGCAAACAGCTTCTTTTATTCTTTAGTGCATTTTCTCCATCTACGCTCACGCAGATGGCGTGAGATTCTTCTCGCTGAGGTTGAGCTCAGTGTGGAGCACAGGAGTACAGATTTGTAGAAGACGTGGGGATCAAACTGTGTCCCAGAGTTTATTTTATTCATTGCCACATCAAAACAAACAGCAACTTTACAGTTTCTTCAATGTTTTAATGTCATATTGATCATTGGAGCCATGCAAAATTAAAATGATGGCCACATTATATCACCTCAGTGCAGACCCTTATTGTGCAGGTTATTGATCTCATGGTCATGCATCACTTGTGGCCACTCACCAGTGGAACTAACTGGTGACCATTCTTTTAATTCCCAACAGTGCCAGGGTGACAGATCTTAAGGCAATTTGAGTCACGTATTTAAAAAAATAATATGCTGAATCAAAGGATCAACATTATTGTAATGTCTTAAATAGATGGTTATCTTAATGTTGCATATAAAATAATAATAATAATGGAAAAGCATCCATTCCATCAGCCTGGTTATAACAGATTCCCTTACCAACACCTCTAAAGCCTAACATTTACCAAGTTTTATCTCACTGGTTACATACAAAACAAATTAAAAAGGCAATACATATCTCTGTTTATTTTACTTTTTGAATTTGATGTGTTGCATCAGCGTTTCTCAAACTTTTCATAATGAGCACCACTTGGTACAAAGATCTCCACATACCACCAGTATGACAGACAGTTTTCTCTGAGGTTCTCAAAATATTTTCCATCACTTTGTTTCAAGTAGTTTCCAACAGGAGCCAATATCACAGCTGGTTTGAACCGTCTATCTTTTGACTGTCTCTGCTTTATAGCTTCACATTATATTTCAAACATTACAGTTAACATCGCGGAGTGAGGAGGGGGAATTGAAAATGCCCTCCATCCGTCCGCTCATGTTGTGAAAAATAAGTGAGGGACTGACTTCCATTTTGATGTGTTGCATGTAGGCGTAAGAAAGGTCACTATCAAAAATTGGGTTGCCAAGTCAAAATTCAAGATGGCCACCACCATATATATTTGTAAACCGGCCACCCCAGTTATGTGAGGAAACTTTGCTTTCTAATGTTTATATTGCTTAAAATTACAGTTTCCTCAAATGACTGGGGTGGCTGAAGATTACTCTATGGTGGCCGAGGCCACCATTGGCCACCACCTAGCTCCGCCAATACACCTAGTGGTGAATAAAATAATGTAGCTCCCTGCACTCAGCAGGGTCATCACTCTGTGCTACCTCGAACAAGAAAAAAACAAAACATCCATCCTTCCATCCATCCATCATTTTTACCCACTTCTAACTTTTAGGGTCACGGGGGTCACTGGTGCCCACATACAGCAGTCACTGTGCGAGAGGCGGGGTACACCCTGGACAGGTCTCCAGTCCATTACAGGGACACATAGAGACAAACAAGACAAACAACCATTCACTCTCTCACTCACACCTAGAGACAATTAAGAGTTACCAATCAGTCTAACATGCATGTTTTTGGTCTGTGGGAGGAAACTGGAGTACCCGAAGAAAACCCACACATGCACGGAGAGAACATGCAAACTACACCCAGAAAGGTTCAGGGCTGGGATTTGAACCGCCAACCTTTTCGTTAAGAGGCAACAGCTCTACCAACTGAGCCACTGTGCCACCTGCGAACTAAGAGGGGGGAAAAAAAATAAAAAAATAAAATAAAATAAATAAACCTATATTTTTATAAACTGTGTAACTTCTACCAACTTAAATTTCTTGCACCAAAACATTAAGGTTTACTTGCATTGCTTGTTCAATTTTAGTCCAGAAAAACATTTCAAAAACTACAAAACATTCACTATTCAATTCCCTCATCGATGGGGACTTCGATATATTGCTTGTTACCTTGTTATTTAATAAAGGAACTTCATTTCTTCTGAGCGCCACTGCAGGGTTTGAGTAAAACTAGTGGTGCTTGTTGTTGGAGAAGGAAGGTGTTACACTGTAAAACTAAAAAGTATGCATGTTTCGTTAAATTAAATGTATTATGTAAACCTTAACTAAGTTATAGCATGGGAAGGCTTGGTTGGCTGATTTATTACCTTTGTAAAATTTATTTTATTGTGTAAATAAACAAATAAAGTTGTATCCACTGTTCAAACAAGATGCTAATAGCTAAGCAAAGTATATCTATGCTTTACTTTCATGACTTGTTTTAAAACCTAATTACTTGATATTAAGAACAATTGTTAAAGACTTAATTTAAAGGTTTTTGTTCTGACTAAAAAGGTTTACACAATAAACAATAGGCATCATAAGCCATTACTTGCAGTTTAATGACATCAGAGGTTGCTCAGCTCATATCTTCTGCCTCCTGTAAGGGTCAGAGTGGTGTCTCTGATTAAAAAGCCTCCATACATTAGCATCCATAATTTATGAGTTTAATGGGAGCAATAAATGTCGTCCTCACCTGCCTGAGGTCTGACAATGACAGACACGTCAGCTTCAGTATCAGCAGTGTTGGCAGCATTGTGCATGCAGGAAGCTGCAGAAAGGGCAGTGCGTGGTGACGGCTGGTGACCTTGCTGTTGAGTTCACTAATCTAATGTTTTCCCTCAACCCATTTGAATCTTCATGCAGTCGGGATAATTTCATTTCTTTTTGAAGCTGGAGCAGATGGCTAGAACAAAAACAGTATGCAGTCTCTTGGGATAGACAATGCATGTGCAGGCAAACAGCATGTTATGTGCTTGTAGATGATTGCATGAGCCTGCTCTGCTGCTAGACGTGACAAAACAATCTGTTTACTTTATGGACTCGGATCAGATGGCAACAAACGGCATATTCAAGCTGTAAAAGTGCTACGTCTGACCTAAAGATTACTACCAGTGGCTTTGATTTACAATGATGGCTTTAATGTGCATTTATTTTTGTATCCGTCAGAACATTTCTGTCCAAAATACACTCGCGTCTCACCAATCACACCACCTGACAGGTTCACGTGCTCTTAGCATCAGCGTTTGTAACAGAACAGCGTTTTTGTCCTGCCCATTTGTGTCTCAGGAAACTATTACGGCACGCCTCGGCCCGTTCACATAAGCTCAGAGAGTTCTCCCATCACCTACCAGGAACACCGCAACCTGCTCAGAAATTTCCGCACCCGGAGCAAATCCCTCAGCAACCTGGAAAAGGCTGCAGATGAAGGCGTAAACGGCGAGGACGGCTCAGGTGGGTCACGCATTGCTAATAGTGACGACTGGACAAGCACTGCAAGGTTTTGGGGTTCTTTTCATAGTTTGCTGCATAAAAAGCAGTAACAGTAGCAATAATAAATTGTTTTTGCTAAGCTCAGCACAGTAATGTCTCTCTGTCTATAGCTTGAGTCTCCGCTGCTCAAATTAATCAATCATTAGCACTATTAGTATGCTGGAAACTCTCAGTGGAGCTGTGGCTTCATTGATTGCTGGAGGAGCTCCAAAAGTAGCTCCTTTTGCCTTCATTTGCTCCAGAGCAGGCACAGAGGGAAACAGATAAGCAAGCTTGGAAACAGGAAAGAAAAGGAGAAAAAAACAAACATTGAAACAGTTAAGGGGTTCACTTATCTTTTCTGAAAGTTAAAGAATGCCACATCTTTTAGGTGGGAGAGTTTAATATTCAGTTGGTTTTAGTGGCAGAACTCCTGTTTCTGGAGGTTTTTTAATCTCAATATCAGCAAGTTAGACAACAAGTTGCCAGGTAAACTTTAAACATCAGCTCAAGATCAACTACTTTTTGAAGGGATGGCAGGTGGGGGTGAGTTGCAGCTTGTTCTTTGTGTCACCAGATACCACTGAATCCTATGAGCTTATTGTCCACTGAGTCAAATAGAAATTTTAACCACGGTGGCTCAAATCAGTGCGTGCCCCACTGGTAAATCAAAATTTACAAGTAAAAGGCGCGATCGTCCCTTAAAGTGAGCGTAACTTGAGGGGAATGAGAGATGAAATGGTCAGGGTGAAGTCACCACTACAGAGGGCTGCTTTTGGCAGGTTGTGAGGAGTGTTAGTGCAGATTGAGGCATGGAGCCAGAGTCCTGCAGGAGAAGAGGAAGAGGGACCCAGAGTGGGAGGGGGGCAGTGTAGATATGCAGGCAGACTTCCAGATATTTAGAAACGTGCTCCTAACAGTCGGGTACAGGGCAGCTGGCTGTCAGGACTGCAATGACTGAGACAGGATGAAGTCTGAAGAGAGAGTCCTCCAACAACCTGACCTCTGCTGACTCATCCACTGAAGTGGAACTTTGTGTGTAGACGGGTCGGCAGCACATCATGTGCAGCAGGGTTCTGACGCCCAGAGTCTGAAGTTTCTCAGATTCACACTGGAGTTCACAGCTGAAGGACAGTTATGGGATAAAATATGCTAATATTTGTTCTTGTAGTTGCATGGTATGCACTGCTACACATTCTTACTCGTGAGTGGGAGGACAAAGTTGACAGAGATGCCGATCTCTGCTCTTTTTGCCCAAGACCCTTCAATGGAATTTGCAGTACCAAGTCAATGCGGTGCAAGAGAAACTCGCACGTCCTCTATCTGTTGAATATGTGATGAATGTTGGTATTTTGCTCCTGGTCTCTACAGGAGGTGTGAGAAGCAGCGTTCCTCTTGGCCACCGGTCTCCCGGTCGGCCCCGGGCAGCCAGCAGCGGAGGGGATAGTCATGTCGTAGAGAATGGGGTCATCGGCGGCAGAAGAGGTGGCAGAATCAGAGGAGTGATGCCGGATCACTGGGAGCAGGCTTTCAGTGACCCTGGAGAATCTCTTGACATCGAGTGAGTGGCCCCCGACTACAAAACTAACAGAAATAGTTTTGACAAATACACAAATCATGCAGTCTTTACACACTTACACCAACGAGACCAAGTCAGGGGCTCATTGGAGGTACACTCAGCTCAGCTATCATTAGCTACGTTTACATGGACATAAGTAATCAGATTAAACGGCCATTTAGAATAAAAATGCGTCATGTAAACGCCCCATGCAGATTATTCTTTGTTGATTCAGCTTGAGCCGAATTAATTTGTAATCTGAATGAGAGGAATGATTTATGCTGATTCATAATCTGAACGGTGTGCATGTAAACACTTAATCTGATCATTTTATTCTGATTTTGGAAAACTGACCTGACTGCGCATGTGCGACCTATGTCAACGTCAAGTATCTCCGCCTGGCTAGATGCTAATATGTCGAGGAAGCAAAACTGGTTCGTGAGCGACACAACTTTTCTACTAGAAACTTAGAAAAAGCTCAAAATGACCTGTATCACCTGTAGCTCCATCAGTGAGTGCAATAACGTCTCCACCATCATTAAAACCTATCGCGGGTCCATTTGGGGCGCTCAGGTTTGTTTAAGTTCATCACTGAAGTAGAACTTCTTCTTCTGTGTGTTTTTTAATGAGAGTTTACCACTCTGTGCATGTCAGTACTTGTATTCTGAATAAAAGCTCGCTGCATGTAAACGCTCATCATGAACGGATTGTGCCCATGTAAATGATACATTCAGATTATTTAATCTGAAAACATTTCAATCCGATCAAAGAATTTTGCACGTGTAAACATAGCTATTGAGAATGATGATGATGATGATGTTCCTGTGTTGGTGTTTTACTGTATATGTGAGGTGATAAACGTGCTGAGACGGATCGAAGTCCTCCTGGCTTGCCACATAAACACTACTTATCCAACAAACCTCAGCTGAACTTCGAGTTACTGCAGCCTTAGAGAAAACTTTAAGACCGCCACAATGTTCAAATAACGATTTAGAAACACCAAGAAACGAGAGAAAACTAAGAAATATTAAGCAATAATGCAAGAGAAAACAAAGGCTCCGTCTGTGATAAATTTGAACAAATAGTACTCATCAGTGTGTAGCTATGCTTCAGTGACTCAAATATGTTTACTGCCAATTGCAGTGGTCAGAAATAATAAACGAGAATTGAACAAAAGTGCTAATATTTACTGCTTTTCTCAAAATGTCAGCATTTCAATGGCTGCAAAGTTAAACTTGCCTCTGATAAGTAAAAAAATCAAGTTGTGTTGTTGCAAGTTATTTTTTGGGAAAGTCGCACGTTATAATGCAGTACTTGCAGGCTGGTAGAAATGCAGTATTTCTGTGTACTGATGTGCTGCGTGAAAGTACAGAAGGGTCAGATTTGATTGATCGCCTCTCTTAACAAGATCTGTAGTCACAGAAACAAAGAAATGACAAATGTAAATGAAGTGCAGTAAAATGTCAGTGCTGTTGTCGTTCAGCTGATTCAGCAGCTCACTGTGTGTAAGCACACACTGATACTGAGCCTGAAACCAGTGAGGAGCATCAGATGTTTGACACAAATAAACCCAAACTCCACAGAGATAACTTTACGAGAATCAGCTTCAACCTAAATTAATCCAATAAATGCTGCAATAAAACGGTGAGATAAACAGACGTTTTTGGTCAGAAGTTCTCCCAGTTGTATTTTTGTAATTGCTCACGTTTTTTGAGTAAGTGAGAGGTGCAACTATTTAGATCCAGAGAGTGCATGTAGGATTTCTCCAGATGTCCTGATCTTGTTACAGTGAACTCATGGAGGACACAAAAACAGCCTGACAGAGGGTCGGGTGCCAAAAACAGGGATAGAGTCAGTCCTGGGAAGCTTTGCTCACATGAGGGGCAAATAAAACTGTATAAAAAACAGCAACAAACAGCACAAGGTCTAAAACTAAAACTGAGAACACTAGAATAAACAAGTTTTGAGCACAAAGACAGCACAGAACAAAGTACTCTGGGATGAATACACATAAAGTGTGTAAAGAAGAGCACAGGTGTGGGATAATCAGTCAACCGAACACACGCATGGAGCAGAACAATGACTCAAGTGTTGAACCAAAAACAGCTTTCCTTTAAAACAAGCACTGAACACAGAGCTGTAATGCTCAGCTATCATGCAGAAACACAAGCAGGAATTTCTGTGAGACTCATTGGATAAATCTAAATAAATATACACACACATGCACTTTTCAAAGCAGAACAACATGAAAAAACATGTTATTTTTATTTTAATTAAAAATCAAATCGTAATTCAAAATCTTACTTCTAACCTACAAAGCTCTCAACAACCTAGCTCCATCTTATATTCGAGATCTTGTTGTTCCATATTTTCCTAACAGAGCACTTCGCTCTCAGACTGCAGGTTTACTCGCAGTTCCTAGAGTTTCCACAATCAGAATGGGAGGAAGATCTTTTAGTTATCAGGCTCCTCTCTTGTGGAACCAACTTCCAGTTTCTGTCTGTGAGGCTGACACATTGTCCAGTTTTCAGACTGGGATTAAGACTTTCCTTTTTGATAAATCCTATAATTAGGGTTGGCTTGTTATGCTGCTATAGGCTTAAACTACCGGAAGACAAATTGACCTCATTTCCTTAAATGAATTGTTAAAATTGAATAGTTTTTATTTGATACTATTTCTGTCTTAACATGTGATTTTTGACCTGCCATTGTGTATCTGTTCCCCTCAAACCCAGCCGGTCGAAGCAGATGGACGCTTGTCCTGAGCCTGGTTCTGCTAAAGGTTTCTTCCTCATGAGGGAGTTTTTCCTTTCCACTGTCGCCTTCATGCTTGCTCAAGATGAGAGTCTGCGATGGAGTTAGACTTAAAGCAGTCTGCTCCTCAGATAATGTGAAATTATTATTTTTATATATGAATGTTTCTGTTCAGTGCCCAGAGATGACTTCTGTTGTGACTTGGTGCGAATTAAATAAGTAAATAAACTGAATTGAATGAAATTTTATAATTCTATTTTTAGATTTATGCTGATCAATGCTGAACACTTCACCTTATCTATCATAAACCTTTCCACAATCTACTTAACCAGATCCCAACCATCAAACATCATTTAACTTGTTGGAACTGCAGCTTGGTCTCAGTATTTACAGGAAGTCTCCAATAAATTTCTCCTGTGAGCTTGTTTTGTCCCTGTCATAATATCCAAACCTGTTTTCTCTCTTTTACACACACACTTGTGATTTCGGTGGTGCCCTGTGCATGCAGGTGGGTTGGTAACAGCGGACCTTCTAGCTGATCCGATGGAGCATCAGCTGAGCCAGAAAGGAAAAGGTGGAGGCTTCAAATTAGGGTCTTTTTCTCTCTCAAAAATTCTAAAAACCAAGTAAGTTGTTGGTCACTAGATTATGTTTCTTAGGTTTACATTTAGATTTGTTTTGGGCTAGTTCTTATGCTAATCTTTAGTTAGTTAATGTTGTCTTTGATCAATGTTTTTGGGGCGGTTGTGGCTGAGTGGTTAGAGCAGTTGTCCTCCAATGGGAGAGTTGGGGGTTCAATTCCACCAGCAGTCACATGTTGAAGTGTCCCTGGGCAAGACATTGAACCCTTCATTGTCTCTGATGTGTGTCCCATCGGTGTATGAATGTGATAAAGCTCTGATTAGACTCTACAGATTCAGATTAGCCTTGTAGAGATGTAGTAGAATGTATGAATGTGTGTGTGGATAGATAGGAGCGCATAGATTGTGTTGTAAAAAGCTTTGAGTATATTAGATAGAAAAGTGCTATATAAGTACAGTCCATTTACCATTTTGAGTTACTGTGGTTAGGTCATGTTGTAATCTCTTTTGGTTTAGTTTCAGTTACCTAAAACTGTGCGGTTTGTTTTGAATGTAAAAAATAGAAGTTCAAGCATGAGCTAAACGTGTTAAAAAACATAAAACCAATCCTAAAATTCAGTGGTTTATAAAAAAATACAATTAATTCATTTACCCTTGATTTTGACAGGTGCTAGAATCACATTTAAAGGCCAAGTGGGTTGTAAATAGTGACCCCTAGAGGCAAAACTGCAAATTGCAACCAACTGGATATTTCATATAAATGTTTAGGGGAAAAATGATGCAAGGTGAGATAAATTTGAGCTATATAGTTTTTATTTTATTTTACAATGCATGAAAAGGTGCTTATGGATATTATGCTGCAAATCTACCAATAGATGGGGCTGAAGGTTAACAACTGAGCCTTTAAAGATGTTCAAGTATCTTTATTGTCATTTGCATCACATGTGGTACATGGGGTGGAACAAAATTGTGTTTTATGTTAAAACAATGTTGTTTTAGTTAAACAAGACATGAAATGTGACAGAGAAGTTAATTATCCTTGCATCAAAGTTCAAATGAAACAAAAAAAGTGATATTTACTTCCACACATGTCCATGTTTTTATTCAAAGATGGTCAAGTAAAAGAGACTCTCGCATGCACCCCGATATTCTCTCCATTATTTTTATTGGGACTTAAAATTTACAAAAGCAATTCATTGGATATAAAAATCTGATTAATTTTTTATCCAAGACATAAAAATTTCTTAAACTAGGTTTTGTCACCCTAATAGCCTCCACAGAGCTTGAGTCTCCCCAGGCTTGAACCAAACCTACGTCCACAGAAAGCAGACATTTCCACGGGGAGTTGGAGCACACGTGCAGCAAATAATAGTGCTTTTTTATTGCATCATTTCGCTGAAGAGGATGACTTTTCTTCTGCTTCCCCCCTCTCTCTCCAAGGCGCAGCCCAAAAAGGACCAGCTGGCAGAGTCCTCGACACTCAAGCAGGGAGACCCTTTACAAAAATGAACGTGAGCCTCTTTGTTCCTTCGTTTTTCTTTCCTGTCTCACTCAGTGCAATTATCAGAACACTGGCAACATATTTCTCTGAGTGTCCCAAATGAAGCTATGAATTTGCCACAGATAGAAGTCAAAAACCCAACCAGCTTGTTCGGGTAAAATGAGACAGAATGAGCTTTTTGCCAAACAGAAGCATGTAAGTGATTAACGCCTAAAGCTCTGAGCTGCTGGCACAAAGCCAGACCTGCTGCACAGGCTGGCAGGGTCAGCATGGGGATGACATGTGACCGGCCTCATGATTCACTGCTAAAAAAAAAACAAGAATAATACAGTTTCTCGTGCATGCCTATCTATAATAGAAATTTGCTGTGATTCCAGTTTCACAGTGACGTAGTACATTCCTTTCACCAGCAGAAGGTGCAACAGTATTTGTTTTGCTCACAGATGCAGGGGACCAGATTTCAGTCGATGCTATCTGTAAAGTGCAATATGATGGGTTTAAATGCAGACATCTTGAAGGGATTGTTGCACCTCCTGTTACATCCAAGACAGGTTTACGTTAGGAAGTGAGCGGTACAAACCATATCCCTTTTCACAGGGGTGTTGATCCAATGTTTCAGATAACCGTCAATAACATGGGCCTAGATGCTGAGCTTGGTCAGCTAATGGATTATGTTTTGAAATTTAACTTGTAGTCAGTAATGCATTTTGCTTTTAATGCAATCTCTCCACCATATGCTTTGGTTTGAGTAGCATTTTATTAAAAGCCATCTGGCGATTGGTTTGAGTATTTGTCTCCATTTTTTTCTTCGTAAAACGAGTCTCTTCCAACCACTTGGTTGTAGTTAAACACACCGGACTGTCCTCACTTCGTTCTTCTTGGTATTGTATTTTTTTTGGATTTCCTGAAAATTAAAGGTAAGCGTCATCATTATCCAATCTGTCTCTGGGTGTTTCTTCTGCAACTCAGCAGGGTTCACAGACCGGCCTGAGGAGCTCAGGGGTTTTCCTGTGCACACACACTTGATCAAAGGCTCCAGAGGGTTTGGTTTCAACATCGTTGGAGGCAGCAGGCCAAGAGAGTTCCTCCAAGTCTACAGCGTCACAGCAAGTGGACCCTCAGCTCTCCAAACAGGTAACATTAGAAGACAGGTGAAGAACAAACTCTTCAAACAAATTACTTCCTTTGGTCAAAACACTTCATTTGGCATGTTTGTTCAAGTGATGCAACCTTTATAAACATTTTATTTAAATCAGAAGTATAGTTAGTGCAGAATTCTTGGTCACTTTTGCTCTTTACGAGTGTAACGCTAAAGATTTCTGATCGCCCAGAGAGTGTAGATCAAAACCCTTAATCCTCGGGGCCAGGCACCATAATCTTGCTATCATGACATTTGCAAATACTGTAGCGCACAGCCTGTTTATGGGCATGCATGCAATGCTTGTACAGGCAGATATCATCACTTTGTGAGGCCAGGGCACAGGCTGTCTCTGCAGGGACTGATCTGGTTCATATCTGTTAACAGGCTGGTTTAGGAGGATTAGGTTTTTTTTTTTTTTTTGGATTAGTCCTCCCCACCCATACGAAACACACGCACAGGGTTTTATTCTCAAAATACATATAAAAAAATGAAAATTTTTAAAGCCCAAGAACTAAAATATTCCTAAAATCAAATGTAATATTTCCATCTATGTGCTTGTTGTAGCGGACATCTTGGTGTACATCGACAACGTTTGTGTGTTGGGAGTGTCACACAAAGAGGTTGTAGAGATGCTCAAATCAGTCCCTGTGGGTCGCAGCGTGGATATAGAGGTTAGGAGGGGGTATCCCATGCTCTTCAACCCTGACGGTCGTCCCAAGCAACCCTCGCCAAGATTAATGGACGGCGAGGACCGTGTTCTACCCACCACCACCCAGCCTCAGTCTCTTCATCAACTACCTCGCCTCCCAACAGCTGCACCCCAGACCCAGCACTTTAACGGGCTCCACAGTGACGGGGGCTACATGCAACCCGGTGTGACTCTAGATGCCAATGGAAACGCAGTATCTTTTGCCTCCAGACCACCACCCCCGTACAGACGTTCCAGCGTGAGCAACGCTGCTGTTTCCTCCCCTGTACTCCCGCCTCGGTTCCTGAAAAGTTTAGCCAGGCTGCAGTCACTGGACCCGACGCTGGCCAGCCAGAGTGACAGTGAAGTTGTGTCTGCGATTGGTTCCCACAGGTAACACCTCGTACGGCATGAAGGGGGGTCAACATACCGTAGAGACGCACGGTAAAGTGCAATGACTTTTGTTTTGATCGTAACTACCGTTCTTCTTTCTTGTCAGGGCGTCCGTGATACGAAATCACAACAATAACTCTCTTTCAACGCCCCCCCATCTTTTACGTTATGGAACTTCAAAGTCATCTGAAAGTGACCTGTCCACCTGCACCGTTCCAGGGTCTCGGCTCCCACTGCCTGAGTCACCACGGAGGCCTTCCTCTTCCCCCAGCGGCCCCAGCTTCACTCACTCTCACCTCTTCAGACCACACACCTCCCACCTCAGACCTCCTTCCACCTCGGACAACCCCCACCATCGTGGCTTTAATGGCTTCCATGGCAGCACCAGTCCAACTGCCAGCCCCAGCAGTGTGTCCTCACCTGGGGCGATGAGTGTCGGCAGCGGGTTTGGTAGTTTCAGCGGGGGGGAGCTGGTCCCAGTGGTCTTGGCGCAGACTGAAGAAGACAGAGGCCTCGGCTTCAGCCTGATGGCTGGGGGCACTGGGGGCAGTGTGACTGTAGTGGAGAGAGTCTGGGACAGGAAGCAGTGCAACTCCCTGCAGCCAGGGGATGCTGTTGTCAAAATCAATGGTGCTGATGTCCAGAGCCTCAGCCATGCTCAGGTACCACAGGAACGGCATGACATGTTCACTGTCAGTCTTTTAAAACTCTTCTCCCTGGCATTTTGCTTAAATACAAATAATCTGCTTGAACATTTACTTAACTGCTGTTTAATATACTGTATTACTTTACATTATTAGTGTTTAGCGTATATCTTAGATCTTTTAACGTATCGTTTAGTATTCGTTTAGCATATATCTTAGTGTATATCTTGGATTCTTATGTACTGTTTCTTTTTATACATCATATTTTGGCTATTTTTTATGGGGTGCCATTTGTAAAGTTACACAGTCAAAAATTAGCAACAATATTTTGGTTTATTTAGCCTTTCCTAAGAAATTAGTTTTTGTTTGTTTGTTTTGTTTTTCAACGTCATATTTTCACCAATTCATAAATTTATAAATGTCATAGTTCCAAACTAAATATTTAATTTACAAGTTAAATATTTATTTTACAAACTAATTACTTAACTTGCGAGTTAAATATTTAGTTAGCAAGCTAAATATTTAGCTACACACTAAATATTTAGTTTACAAACTAATTGTTTATGTCCAAGATAAATGTTTAATTTACAAATATTTAGTATATGGCCAGCGAGTTAGCAGAGAACATCGGACGAGCTGTTCAAATGGCTATACAGTCGTTCACTTATGTCCATGCCCAGAAGAAAAGAATGATGATAAAATATGGCAAGTGAGAGAAAACTGAAGTGATTCAGTCTGGCCAGCTACAACTCTTCATCTGCTTCTTCTTCTTCTAGTTCTGGTGTTTTATGACAGTTTGGCAAGAGGTGTATATATATAGAGGTTTGGCATTTATTTTGATGGTCCACTTCCGCTTTTCGGCAAGGAATTTGCATAGTAGCTAAATATTTAGGTTTGAGCTAAATATTTAACTTGCAAGTTAAATATTTAGCTAACAAGTTAAATATTTAGGTCCGAGCTAAATTTTTAGTTAGCAAATTAAATATTTGTTTTGGAAATTAAATAATTGGTTTGGAAAATAAATATGTAGGTCTGAGCTAAATATTGAGTTAGCAAATTAAATATTTATTTTGGAAATTAAATGTTTAGTTTAGAAAATAAATATTTAGGTCTGAGCTAAATATTTAGATAGCAAATTAAATATTTAGTTGAGGAATTAAAATTTTTGCTTAGAAATTAAATGTTTAGTTTAAAAAACAAGTATGTAGCTTGGACAACAAATATTTAGTTTGGAAATTAAATGTTTGGTTTTGAAAATAAATATTTAGCTTGGAAATGAAATATTTAATTTACACCTAAATATTTAGTTTACTAACTCGATATTTAACTGGCAAGTTAAATATTTTGTTTGTAAATTAAACATTTAGCTTGGACACCAACATTTAGTTTGTAAATTAACTAAATTTTTAGCTTGGTAATTAAATATTTAACTTGCAAATTAAGTATTTAGTTTGTAAACTAAATATTTAGCTTGCAAATTAAATGCTTAGTTTGGAACTATGACATTAAATGAATGAATAACATGATGAAAATATGACTTTGAAAAGAAACAATTTTTTTCTCTTCTGAATGACTAAATCAACCAAAATAATGCTTTTAACTTTTCAGTGTGTAACTTTACAAGCGCCCCCTAATTTTTAAGTGTAACTGGAACCCTGAGTACACAAAATCGTTCCACCTCAAGTACCACATGTGATGCGAATGACGATAAACTTGAACTTAACATGTATTTTTTTTAAAGTGTTTATTAGATTAATGGGAAAATACCATTATATGTGTTCTTACAGATAAAAACAATTCTGCAGGAGCACACCAAACAGGGAGAAGTAATCCTGCTGGTTTACAGAGGAGGTAAATGATTCACATCCACTGTAGAGACTTTTACTAACTTACCTACAAATAATCACCCCTTTAGGTTTCTGTTTTCTTTTTGTCGTCAGGCAATTATCATTCTGTCTCTCCTGGCTCCTTTCGGAGACTCCCTCCACCTCTTCTGCGCCCCCCACCGCCTCCTCTTGGCACCGACAACTCCTCTGTGCTCCCAGAAGTGCTGCCTAAGCCCCGTACCTCCACAGACACCCCTCCGTCTCCAGTCCCCTTGAATTCCTCACTGATCCAAAGCACCAGTTTCTTGGAGTCGATTCCTGTGACCCTGACCATGGAACCCAAAGACTGGACTGATATAGGTCTGGAGGACGAGGCTGGCGGTGTGTCGGTGCCTCATGCAGCTCGGGAAAATACGAAAGGGGAACGGAACCGACAGTTTAGAGGGTTTGATGTGGAGCTGAGGAGAAAGCCCGGGGAAGGCTTTGGCTTTGTCATCGCGTCTCAGGATGTGGAAAGTGGCAAAGGTCAGAGCTATTACCATCTACTGCAGTGTTGTAAAATGCAAAATTAAATGTTTTTCACCAAAGGGAGAATCTTTTCCAACCTTTTACAAACATTTGGTTTTGAATGGTTCATTGAGAACACCACTTGTGCTTGGCAACTTCCTGTTAGCTGAACTCACATGGACTACTCGTCTCTCTTTGGAGAGTTTAAACCTTTACGAACAAGTAGCTTTTGTTTAATTTTTGCAAACTTGCTGACACAACTTCCCTGGCTATAACAAATGATAAAAGTCGTTAGCTTTAGCTTTTAGCAAGAAATCAATAGTTGTTTTCACTAAAAGTCTTAACCCAGAGGTCTACGCCTGAGGCAGCTGTGGCTGAGTGGTTAGAGCAGTCATCCGCCAATGCGAGAGTCGGGGTTCGAGTTTGATTCCACTAATAGTCACATGCTGAAGTGTCCCTGAGCAAGACACTGAACCCCTCAATGCCTCTGATGTGTGTCCCATCGGTGTATGAATGTGATCTAAAGCACTGATTATAGATCTAGTAGAGTGATGTTGTAAATGAGGGCACATGTGGTGTAAAGAGCTTTGAGTATCTTGATAAGATAGAAAGGTGCTATACAAGTACAGTCCATTTACCATTTATGTCCCAATCCCTGCAGGCCTACGATGTTTTGGCAGAATCAAGGCCAGTAGCCTACACATCATTAGGCAGGTAGTTTTGTGTTTGTATTTTTTAATTGCATCTAACTATTATAACTATATTGTTGGGAGCTTTGGTGTGGCTGTGGCATATGACTGCCAATTGGAGGGTTGTTGGTTCAATCCCAGCTTCCCTCACCACAGAATAAAGAGCTCATTTATACCAATGGTACCTTAATGTTCTTCACCTCTCAGTCTGTGTTCTTCTGGTAGCTTCAACTTGTTTATGTTCTTTATGTTCCGTTGGAGAACCGATCTGCCCTTATCACCCATCTGGGCACTCTTTATTGTATGTGTAGCAGGTGAACCGCAGCATCCTTGTGATGCATCAACCCCCACTCCCCCCCATTCTCTTGTATTGGCTGCCACAGGATGCAGTTAGGTTTGTTTTATGGCCTGAGATAAACACGTGTTTGTGTTTTCATGGTGACACTGAGGTTGTAGGCGTGGCTTTTTTTCTGCAGTGAAAAGACTATGTTGTTATAAACCTCCATCTCCATCATGCCCCCCCCCCCCCCCCCTTCATTTCACTTTTGTCTTGTCACAGAAAGTAGTCTCTTCTTTTTCCTTCCTATCTTCCTCTCTCTTTTTATGCCTCTCCCATCCCGTTAGCTCCCACCCACTCTCCATCTCTCACCCTTTCCTCTCTGCAGTAAAAGCGTCCGGTCTGGTTTTTCAAAAAGATTAAAACTCTCCCTCTCTCTCCTCCCTATCTGCCTCACTCCTTACCTCCCGCTCTCCCCGTCACCCTCTGAATGCTTATCAGAAATGCTAGACTGAGCGTTTCCCTTGCTGCAGACCAACCGTGGGGACCAACCTGTGTTTCAGCTCCTGTTGACTGTTGCTCCTAAATCTCAGCCCTGCTCCGCCTGGAATACAAGATTTTTTAATCGTTCTGTTTTCTTTTTTGCTGCGCATGCTTATCAGAGAACCATGCTGGAGAGACTACAGTCTGCTTTGAAAACTGTGAAGGAGTCTAAACGTAATTATCTGCTCTGTTTCTTGCTGTGTGGTTACCAGAAATGGGGATGTTTTCATGCAAGCGTTGCTCGTTCTGTGTTGTAAAGTTCGCCTGTGTTGACAGCATGGAAGTTAAGATTGTCACGCTCACATGTTCAGACAGCTGATGGCACTGTTTGTAATTGTGCTGAATGAAGCAGCACTTTGTGGACAGGACTTTAGCTCCTGAAATGACGAGTTGATGATCTGTGCATTAGAGCTGTCAGGGAGATTCACATGCAACTGGATGTAAAGGTTTAGCAGCGGTGTTTGAGTGAGGCACGCTCCACCTCTTGGTCTTCGTGGTGCATCTAACAGCGTCTGTGTCCGCAGCTTCATTTGGGCTGCGGAGGTGAACTTTACGATGACAGGAAGGGGGGCTGTTACCTTCCATGAGTGGTGATCAGTGCAGCATGTCAGAGGCAGGCGGGCTGCTGCAGTGGGATGGATGTGGACAGGAGAACTTGGTGGGGGTGGGGGTAGACCCTGCAGAATAAAGCAGCAGTCCATCTGGATGCATCTGTGTGTTGTTTAAATGCATCCGTTTTTGCATCTGTGGCCGAGCGTCCCAAGGTCTCTGCATGTGAGTCAGTGAGCGTGTGTGTGTGCACAATAGAGGCTGTTTGTGTGTTTATTCATGTGTTTGCTGATGTATTATGCATGATAAGAAGACTATGTCCAAATCTGCCTTGGCTTTGATTTGACCTGATTGCTGTTTCTGCCTGGGTCACCCAGATTACACTCAGATTGGAGATGTTTCTGGGCTCTGATTTATAGGCCCTGCCTTTTAACTGATTCATCCTCCCCCATGTGACATGCACTTCATTTTGTATGACATATTCCCTGGCCCCTCATCACAACTTTAATCTGTTAACAAGCGCACCGTTTCACAGTATAAATCAATTCAAACGTGCTATTTTTGTCCCAGTGGGGTGGAGAGGAAAAAGGATTTCATAAACTCAGCTAAATGAGAGCCTCAGAGTGTTTTTCTCGCCTGATGGGTTACGTAAGGCCACTGGCAGGACTCTGGAGGGGCCAGCTGTCACCAAAATGCTGCGTACTCTCAAAGCAGGGTCAGGGAGAGAGTAACAGGGAGTTAACTAAAACACAGGCTGGACAGACAGAGGCAGCCTGTAAAACTGCAAAACTGTAAAAACCCTTTTAGCTGCTGAAGATTACTAGATGGAAATTTAATTCTGGCCTGCTCGGATGCTGATTAGAGTCAAACTAACTTCTGAGAGAGCTCATCAGATGGAGAACAAGGTAATTTATATAAGTTAAATGTTTTACCTCCAAAGTCTGTGGAATCGCAGCAACAACACATTTAAATTTAGTCTTTGACCTCTTTGTCACATGTTTTATTTATCATGCTTATTAATATTACAGTTCATGCAGAGGCTGGAGGGGATGATGGCCAAAATGTCTTCTAAAATAATGAATTTATTCAGCCTGCACAATAAAATAGACACACTTTGTGTGTGATTATGTGGTTATGTGTTGCGTAAACCAGTGACACGTTTACCACCTTCAAATTTGTGGATTTTATGTTTAACTGAATACCCAGAGACAAGAACTGAATGGTAAATGATAAATGGACTGTACTTATGTAGCGTCTTTATGTCTTATCAAGATACTCAAAACTCTTTACAACACAATCTGTGTCCTCATTTACCCATTCATACAGCACTCTACTAGATCTTTCCTAAGAATAATCAGTGCTTTTATCACATTCATACACTGATGGGACACACATCGGGGTCAATGAGGGGTTCAGTGCCTTGCCCAGGGACACTTCGGCATGTGACTGCTGGTGGGATCGAACCCCCAACTCTCCCACTGGAGGACGACTGCCCTAAACACTAAGTCACAGCTGCCCCGACTGAAGAGTGAACAAACGTCAAGACGGATAATAAATTTAGTGGTTTTATTTACAGTGAGTAATAAAACACATCAGGAACCCTGAGGAGCAACAGCACAAGTTAGATGATATTTTCCAAGAGGAGGACAATATTGTTGGTAGATTTCAGATCTTACTGTAGGTTGGGTAGTAGGGCGTGTGGTTGGAAGGCGAGGAAAGCAGCTGAGGAGACGCAAGAGATTTCCAGGGGTCTTTCAAAGAAAGTCCGGGCACAGGTAGTTCACGAGGAGAGACAAAAGGAGCAAAAGGAACACGGGTAAGTTTTTGTCAAGGATCATAGAATACAAAAGGGCTAGAAGCACGACTACCAGAGGCAGGTAATGCTCCAGCGGCGAGGAGAAGTCATCTACTGCCTTTTATACTCCTGGCGTCTCAAGGAGATTATCTTCCATCCATCCATCTTTACCCGTTTCTTCCATTTTGGCTCACGGGGATTGCCGGTGCCCATGTCCAGTAGTCACTGTGCGAGGGGCGGGGTGCATCCTGGACAGGTCTCCAGTCCATCACAGGGCCACATGGAGACAAATGAGACAAACAAACATTCACTCTCTCACTCACACTTAGGGACCATTCAGAGACACCAATCAGCTTAAAATGAATGTTTTTGGTCTGTGGGAGGAAACCGGAGCACCTGGAGAAAACCCACGCATGTACAGAGAGAACATGCAAACTCCACCCAGAAAGGCCCCCGGACCGGGATTAGAACCAGTAACCTTCTCGCTGAGAGGCAGCAGCTCTACCAGTTGCGCTACCATGCTGCCCAAGAGATTATCTTCAGGTGCCATCTAGTGTCCTCAGAGCAGCAGGACAAACAGGAACTCCCACATATTTTAGAGGAGTTGAAACTAAAAGTCACTGACACAGAGTAAAGTTTGGGTCTTGTCGTGCACAGTGTGACAGATTCAGGACAGGGACATATAGCGGGCACACTTTCATTTTATGATACTTGATTTTTGAGGTGAAAGACGAATTATTAAACAGGAAAAAATGTTACCAGGGTGGAAAGATGGAGAGAGGAGGACCAGGAGAAGTGTTTCTTGGAGACAAAGGAGAGGAGTCATTAAGTCCAGAGCTGAATTATAGTTGTCTTGAGATTTTTGGCTCATGTTTTGTGGAGGGAATTCTTCCTTCTTTTAAATGAACTACCTTTAAGTTAAAGTGATTAAAGTCCTGCTTCAACGTCATCAGATCAAGTCTGAACCACTGGACTGATTTTTGTATGTCCTGTTTTCAGCTGCGTCCCTTTTCCCCCATCGTTTTGTGACCATCCGGCGAGGCAGTCCGGCAGCAAAAAGCGGTCAGATCCGAGCAGGAGACCGTTTGGAGGCTGTGGAGGGGAGGCCGGTGGGGGCTCTGCCCCATCGGGAGCTCGCTCAGATTCTTCGCAGGGCAGGAAACACACTGCGTCTGACCATTGTTCCCCGCTCCACCACCTGTGAGTTCACACACACATCAGACAAATACACACAACGTGGCTCTGAATGAAACACCTGACCTCCACTATCATCCCCCTCAGATTCCTCAAACCTTACAGAAGCTGCTGACCATGAGCACAGCCACAGAAGCAGAAAGGGTCAGAGGTCACGTCCTAAGGTGAGGACGTTTAAAGTGTCTGTGGTTTCCAGTTATAGTTTATAATATTTGCTGTGGTGAGGACAGTCATTTGTCATTTTAACCCTTTTTCATCCCAGCGTGACTCGAGGTATTACAGCGTGGATCTGGATCGGGGCCCCTCAGGCTTCGGCTTCAGCCTTCGAGGGGGAAGTGAGTACAACATGGGCCTCTACGTCCTGGGACTGATGAAGGGTGGACCAGCCTCGCGAAGCAAAAAAATACAAGTGAGCCTCCTTGCGTTATACACCACATTAGTTGTACATTTTCTGTGTAATGTTACTAAAGTAAAGATGTTCTGCTCATACTTAAAACAAGTCAGAGCTCATATTTGATACAGCCAGGGTTCATTAATTAAAAAGGACTCTAAATGACCTGCAGGACATTTCCAATTACATAAATTACATTTATGCAACTTGGTTGCATGACTATGTTCAAATATCCCGCGTGTTGGGGTAAAGTCGAGCCCTCTACACCTCAAGTTTTTCTCTTATATTTTAAAATGAGAAACAAGATGAAAAACAATCAAACTTTAAGTTAAATAAAACTTCCCAGTGGTAGTACTGTATTTTCCAGCATATAAGTTGCAGTTGTTTATGTAGCTTTTTCAGTCCTGCAACTTATACGCCAAAGCGACGTATATGTGGTTAATTTTTCATATTCATAATGCAATTTTTGACTGACGCTTTAAATTTCTAAGAACTGCAACAGCGAGTCCTCTTGTGTGGTCTCGCTTCACTCAGCTGGTGCAGGCGGAGGAACGCTGGAGAGCTAGTGGCTCTGGCCACGATGGCTGGCTGGCTGGCTGGCTGGTTGGATGGATGGATGGATGGCACAGCGCTGTCCAGGCGAAATAAAGCAGTTTTGACCATTAAATAAAGGCATAATAAATGCGACTTATATGCCGGAAAATACGTTATTTATCAGGACTGTAACAAAATGAGTTGTGATGCCACCATGAGGTGGCTTTAGGGGTAAATCTCTCAGCTTTTGCATGTTTTGCGATGAAGAGTGAGATTAGAGCAACGTTGTGGCTGCAGGTGAGTGATCAGCTGGTGGAGATAAACGGGGACAGCACGGCCGGGATGACCCACAGTCAGGCGGTCGAGATGATCCGCAGAGGAGGACAACACATCCACCTGGTCCTCAAGAGAGGAAACGGCTACGTGCCTGATTACGGTAAACCAGAACAAATTGTCACTGAAACGTATGAAGCTCATGTCTTTTGATGGGAAGTGCATGTTTGGGGGGTAATCTTCTCTAGTCCTTCTTATTTAAATGTAGTCTAACCAAAATACTTTCTACTTTTCTACGCTCTCCTTCACTTCTCTGTTGTCTCACTTTTTAACCCTCTTTGTTTCATTTGATCCTTTTTTGCATTCTTTGCTTGCAACTATTCATGCCACATTTCCCCCTCTGCATGATTTTCCTTTGGTTTCCTCCCTGAAACATTTCTGTCCACTCTTTTGTTTCCTCTCCTTCACGTCTTCTCTTTGACTCTCAGTGGAGCTCTCCAGTTTGTCTCTATGTATGACCAACTCCAAACTAGGCGAGCCTTGCTTCTATGTCATTGGACGGACAGAGAATACGCGGTTGGTAATGGTTCCTGTTAGTTCTCCCATTTTCTGCCTCTCTACATCCCTTTAAACCAGCCACCAGCCTACCACTGAATAAAATATTGCCCTATATTTGACATTCTATGTTCATCATCTTAATTAATAAGGAATGTACAATATGTTCATTACCTTAGTTGACTTCCCTTTAACCAGCCTTGAAGCAGATTTATCCAGTCTTATCATTTGAATATGCATCGTAAAACAGCATAATTACACATTTTTAGAGCATAACACTAATTTAATGTTTTGAATTGCTAATGAATTTTGCACTAAATTAGAAAAGCAGCTGTTCTTACACAAGCTGACCTGATTTATCCCAGAAGAATACACTTTGGAGCTAAAGGATGTTTTATAAAGAGATTTTGGTTTCCCTGTTTCTTGCCGTCCTAATAAATCTATTTTCTCTTCCTGTTTCCTCTCTGCCTGATGTCTGCCCAGCCCTTGAGCACAGAATCACCTCCTCCTCCCTCCTGTCCAACCCCAAAAAGCAGGGTGTGGCTGCAGTGAACTCCAGCAGGTGGAGGGAGCACAGCTCCGTGCAGAAGAGGAGAAGCAGGTCGCAAGGAGACGAGAGAGGGAACAGGAGGAGAAGAAGAAGACGGAGCGCAGGGGAAGGAGAACGCTCAGGTTTACAAAACCATATTGCTGAGCGGAGAGAGAGGTCTCGGGAGGACAGCTCAACCA
>NC_056508.1:24141702-24220571 GCF_014905685.2 Nematolebias whitei | reverse complement strand
AGTTGCCGTCAGCTATATATATTTAGGTGTGTGTGTTTAAATTATATGTTAATAATATATATTGATGAGTAGTGTGAAATTTGATTCCCAGCTCAACATGTAAACAAAAACAAATCTAGGACCTGTCAATTCCATATATGAATGTTTTGTAAAAACGCTGCTTGAGCGTGTTTCCGATGCTCCCTTATACAAAAGAAATCAGCAAAAGATGCCAAAAAGGTATGCGCCAGACGTGCATATTTCCAGTACTGTTAATGTTGTGTATGTGGGGTTGGAATCCAACCATCTAGATTCCAGAGAGTGCTGTGCCCATCGTGCCACGTACCGTTGCCTTGGTAACAAACCATTTCATCTTAACCACTGACATTCTTTCTTACTGTAAAAATCATTTGCTCTGAGACGTCCAACACGAGAGATGGTGGGCCGTCAAGTAATTCCAGCCATGCCAAACGTAAGAAATTTCAAACAAGGAAAATCTTCAGAATATCTGATAAGGTAGCACATATTTTTTATGTTGCCCTCTTTTAAATAAACTCCTCTTATGATCAAAACTCATAGGAATAAAGTTGAACGCATACTGTGAGATGTTATTTTTCTATGAAATCTTTCAATATACTCAGGTTTTCTGATACTTTGCTCTATAGATAAGCCATTAGGAGGATAGGCAACAACAAGACCATTTTCATCACTCAAAGTGAACTTGCATTATTTAAACATCAAAAGCAATATTAAGTTATTACAGCAGCACTGGGAGACTCAAACTGTTGTTTGTTACACTTTATTTTATTTTTCTAGCTGTGCCCTCAGAAGGAATCAGATAGCTTGGCACGTCCACTTCTCTTGTTACAAATGAGTACAAATATACTGTATACTGTATTCTCCACCCTGTAATGACCGGACATTGGTAGCTCATGTGTAAGACTTGTTTTGTAATTTATTTTATTTTATTTTTTTAAGAATGAATGTTTAGATAAACTGTAAAGTGCAAATAAAGTGCTGAGCTACATTCCTCCAGTGGTCTTGGATGTTTTTCAGTCATTGCTTCTTTGAATGCCAGTGAGAGCCACATTAATGGACAGAAGGTGGCAGCAAAAATACAGATTGTACTTTTAAAAGTACATGAGATGGTATTTTGACAGGGTGAGGTGTGTCTGTACTGCAGCTATGTGTGTTTACAGATTGTAGATGAGGTGGACACTAAATGACTGATCAATCACGATATGTTTAGTGATCCAGGTAAATAACTTCCATCTGATTATTTTACACAGATCAGTTATCAAAACCAGCTCTCAGCATCACTGGTGTTTTCCATCCGGAGCAGAAATCGAAACAGTGAGGGTCTTGGAAAGGAGCAGGAGAATTTACCAGCGTTTCAGTTTGCACATATGAGCTCTTAAGCGCTGCCTCTAAAAATAACACACCGCTCTGAGGCCTGTTTCCCTCTCCTGTTGTTTATGAGCAGCATCCTTCTGTTCGAGTCAGCTCAGGTGCAAAATGCAGAAATAAATAGACAACAAAAAAGATGGAAGCCTCTGAGGAGCACACTCGAATCAAAACCGATCTAGATGTAAGTTTAGGTGATTTAACTGTGGAGGGATCTGCAGCCAACAGCAGCTGGACTGAAGCTCATCAAGCTGCAGTGACAGCATCAGGTTTCAAAATAAACATCTGTCAAAGTGCTCGTATGTGCAAAAGTTTTAGATCTATTTTACCTTCAAAGGTTTGAACTTTGGCTTTATTGCTCACAGAAAGAGATATGCTTTAAATTAGGACAAACACAATAAAACAAAACGTGGAATCTTCTTTTGTTGTTTGGCAGTATTTCAGGGAGTTTATAGCAGATGTGAGGGTTTTTACTTGTTGCTTTTTGTAGTACAGTGTTGCTTTAAAATGTAAGCTCCACATCAGAAACAGTTAAGATTTTTGATGTGAACTGAGTTATTCCTGAAGCACAAACGCAGCAGTAAGGGCAAAAACGGAACAAGTGTTTCACACAAATACCCAAACAGGGATCTTCAACAAACACAGAGAAGAAAATAAGAATAAAGAAAAACACAAAACAATTTTTGGGTGAAAATGCATTGTGGATACTATATGAGCTGAATGACTGCTGAAATTTGCAAAAGAAGCTAAAACGGAGTGGTTAAGTAGCAGAACGGTAGCTAAAAGCTAAATGAAGCAAAACTAGATATAGTCTGAGCCAAACCCAGCAAAAGGCTAGCTAAAAGCATCAAAATAGCAAAACAGCAGAAAGGAGTTAAAAGCAGCAAAAGGCTAAAACAAACAAAACACTTGCTACAAACCAAAAGAAGCAAAATACGAATCTACAAGCTAAAAGTACTAAAACATTAGCTCAAATGAATTATCCATCCATCCATCCATTTTCTTTACCCGTTTATTCCATTTTGGGTCACGGGGGTCGCTGGTGCCCATGTCCAGCAATCACTGTGCGAGGGGCGGGGTACACCCTGGACAGGTCGCAAGTCCATCACAGGGACACATAGAGACAAACGAGACAAACAACCATTCACTCTCTCACTCACACCTAGGGACAATTTAGAGTTATCAATCAGCCTAACATGCATGTTTTTGGTCTGTGGGAGGAAACCGGAGCACCCGGAGAAAACCCACGCACGCATGGAGAGAACATGCAAACTCCACCCAGAAGGCACCTGGACCGGGGTTTGAACCAAGGACCTTCTCGCTGAGAGGCAGCAGCTCTACCAGTTGCGTCACCGTGCTGCCCGCTCAAATGAATTATTAAAATTGAATAGTTTTCGTTTGATACTATTTCTGTTGTAACGTGATTCTTGGCCTGCCATTGTGTATCTGTTCCTCTCAAACCCAGCAGGTCGAAGCAGATGGACGCTTGTCCTGAGTCTGGTTCTGCTAAAGGTTTCTTCCTCATGAGGGAGTTTTTCCTTTCCACTGTCGCCTTCATGCTTGCTCAAGATGAGAGTTCAGCGACTGAGTTAAATTCAAAGTAGTCTGCTCCTCAGATAAATAATGTTAAATTGTTATTTTTATATATGAATGTTTCTGTTCAGTGTCCTGAGAAGACTTCTGTTGTGACTTGGTTCTATATATATATATATATATATAAACTGAATTGAATTCAAAGCTGAAATCAGGAACACTGCCAAGAAGTTAATAGCAAGACTAGCTAAAAGCTAACTGTCATAAAATGTTATAAAAGCAGCAAAGTGTTAGCTAAAACTAAAAGTAGTTGAGCTAAAAGCTAAAAGTAGCAAAAGACTAATGCTCCTGAGTGGCTGAAGGTTTTGATATATGAATGGCTAAAATAACACAAAACGATTGTGAAAACATCGAAAAGTGAAAAAAACTGTTCACATAAAAAGCAAAATAAACAAATAAGTAAAACAATCAGAAAATACATCAAAACAACCCAAGAACAAGATATTCCAAAAAGTATCAAATTTACTTTACTTTTCTTTCATTTTACATGCGATTTTCTATGTTGAGTGCACTCTTCAGTCTGTTTTCTGCGTGGGTTTCCTAATACTGACTGAGCAGTCTTGTTTTGTTTGCAGAAACATTCACATGTCTCGCCTGTCATCAAGCGTCAAAACAGATTTTTCATTAAAATCCAATGATCTTCGCAGTTAGGCTTTTATTGTGAAAGTATGTTACGGAAGTTACTTGTCGTCGACGTGACTTGACCATATTAGGATTTTGACGGTTCATGCGCTCGTGAGAAGAAGAAGCCGCGCGCGCTCCTCTGCAGTTCATCCTTCACGCGCACCTTCTCTCTCCCTCTGCGCCACCTCGGAGGAAAATCACCGGCCCGCGCTCAGACTCAAGACCCGAACCGGCCGAAGTCCAGATAAGTAGAACCGGGCCCTACTAGTTCATTTAGACCCGTTTCAGATTAGTGTCGAAGGCGGCAAAAGACAAAAGTGCAGTTTTAAAGATTCGGGCACGACCCCTGAGAAAATATAGTCCGGGTAGTTGTTGGGTGGCAACTTTTTATAGTAAAGAACAGTTCAAATTTTTTATTATTTTTATTTTTTGTTAACCTGAAGGGAAACAGAAATGTTCTCGGATGAAAGAAACGCGCACTTTCGGATGTGAAGTTAAATCTCCGGGATGTAGTTTTGGCGGCTGGCGGAGGGGAGCCTCTGGACTTGGGACATGAACTTTAACCTCTGCTCGCCTTAAAGACGCGGAAACATGGGTTGAAGGCGACATGACGGGCTGCGGGGACGTTCAGCGTCGGAGGGAGAAGCGTTTTCTGTGTTATGTAATGACTGACAGCGCCTGGTAAGTGATAAGTGATAAATCAAAACCATCATCACCTCCCCGTCACCCCCTTCCCCTGGAGCACGAGGAGGAGGAGCGCCTTAAAAAGAGGACTTGGGATTTAGTCGAGCCTCTAAAGATTTTGGGGAAATGTTTCTTTTTTTAAAAGTGGATCCTTGAGCTCTTAAAGTGTCAGTCATGGTGCCTCACACTCCTGACCTGCTCCATGCTGAAGCAAAAATGTCAAGGAATCAGAAAATCCTCTCAGTCGTCAGCTCCTTTCTGAACTCTGAAATGTGTTCAAGGCTTTGCAAAGTTTGCGTCCTCTACTAAGATGCTATCATAATGCTCATTTTTGCCCTCATCCCTAGGGAGATGTAGTCATTTTGAAACTCGTTGCCCCTTCTCATTTGTGACTTCCTGTTTCTGAACAACAAAAGTCTAGAGGTCACATTCAGTAGTCTTCGTTCGTCCCTCCCTCCCCCCAACTCATCAGGGCTGGTGGGGAGGGTGGATCTTGACCCTGTGGGGTCAAAACTGTAGCTGGTGGTGGTCAGCACACGCTCACCATGGAGTCCAGCCCAGAAAGCCCCAACCGGGCCGTGGAGTACCTCCTGGAGCTCAACAACATCATCGAGAGCCAGGCCAAGCTCCTGGAGACGCAGCGCCGGCGCATCGAGGAGCTGGAGGGCCAGCTGGACAGGGTCAGCCAGGAGAATCAGGATCTCAGGCATGAGGCACGTGGCCCACATACCACTGGGTCAGAAACGCCCGAGCAGAACCACAATCAGCCCCTGACGCTCCCCATCCATCATGGTGGTGGCAGCAACACGGGGAATGCAAGCACCTCCGCATCTCAGGTGACAATCGGGTCAACCACAACCCCGGGACCCAGCAGGGAGAGGAGGGGACACCCTAGGCTGACCCGAGGCCTCTCCTGCGGCTCCACCAACGCAGAGCGAGACCGGCTGGAACGCACCGACAGCACAGACACCAACACCAGTTCCACCTTACGCAGAAAGTAAGTCCACTTCTCACTTTCAGCTTTCACATTTTACCGCACCGTGTCAGCGATCCGGCTTAAGAAGCTCTGAATCACGAAGATGAGCGCAGTCTTCATGATACCTCAAATATGACGGAACAATTATACACTAAGATTACAACACAATCTGTCACAATATGACACAACATTATACACTGAGCCCACAGGCTGAGTGCAGGAACAGTCGAGTTATGAGTGCGCTTGTGCAAAGCTTCACCTAACTCTTCCGGGTCAAACGCCAGTGGAATTAAACATATTCAACAGATATAACCGATATACCGTTTTACAGACCCGGCCTATTTGCTCAAAACTGATTTGTGTTCAACTTTCCTTTAAGATCATAAGTGAGATTGTTCATTTATACCTTTGAGCTATTAATCTTTTGGTAGTTAGTACATGAGCATAAGTCCCAACCAGTTGCTGTATCTAGTAATATGGTAGGCGGCCAGCCTGAAATAATCAGATATTTTTAATATCTCGTGACTTGCTCAGTTTTCTTTCTGGGTAAGTGGAGATTAGAAGAATACATTTCAAACTGAACTGATGGGCTAAACAGCAATTAAAGCAATATTTATATTTTATTGATAATTGTATAAAATGATGCAACTCAAAATCATGAATAACAAATTTGTCACAAAACTATATTTTTACCAAAAGCTTCATTGCGCAGGCAGCATACGGTGGGGGCACCAGTTCCTCCTTCCCCAGTTTGCTGCATTTCAGACCCCTTGCTCGTCAAAAGTCCTTCAGTGCATTGACACTACAACGTTTGACATCATCCGGTGTTTTCTCTGCCATAATTTGCAAAAATCATCAGTAACTGAACTGATAAATGGGAGAGATGTGATGGCATGTGTCAGATCAGCTCTGTGGGTTTGTTTCTGTCGTGTCACCACTGACCCCATGTTGAAAACTACAAAATCGGTTATTCTAAAGGGACTAAAGCTTAGAGCAGGGATTTTCTTCATGATCATATTGAGTTATACTTTGTACCTAAGGCTGGTGGATTCTGGGTTAACTTTAAAGGGTTCGGCATATTTTCTTCAACCCTGCCTGCAGAGAGTCTAGTTTGTTAGAGGATTCTTACCACGTGAGTTGTGTGTAAGTGTGATTTCTGTCAGGAGAAGTTCAGGATTCGGGGTATGGGTCTTTTTTAATAGTTTTATGAGCTTACCGGACCAGAAAAGTTGTCCTTGTTTAAAATATCCTCCCATTATTTTCTAAACTACTTATTAATTATTACTAATTATTTACTTGTTTGTTTGTTTGTTATCTTCTTCACTTTGCACTCGGGGCCGTGGGGTCTTGCAACAGTTGCAGACAGAAGTATATGTCCACACGTTATTTTTTTTACTTTTAGTGATTTATTTGAACTGCTCTTTTTCCATGTTGGAATAATTACTCAACACACAACTTCAAAGAGTTTAAAAAAAGAATCGGGCACTCAAGTTTGAATTTATTGTGGATTTTCTCTAATCCATACAGCTTCAAGTATATACTGTACACAGAGTCACCTGAATCGCTTCATAAGTGGCGCTGAAGGGTCTAGGGTGTAATTTAACTGGATATTGATTGACTGCAGCTGATTGTTTCTCTTTGCCAGTGTACAAAGGATTGACCAATATTCAGAACATTAAGATATTCAGGAACAGCCCAAGTATGGCTGAGGCTCAGGCTTGTCATGAAGTGGAGGCCTCTCACTGGTGTATCTGTCCACAGTCAGGCCTATTTTACATCAACGTAAAGTGAGAGGGTTCCAAAAGATTGAACTACTGGGCCACAATAACACAAAGTGTGTTTGAAGGCATCAAGGTGAGGCATTCAAAACTAAAAGCACTGTACTAATTGTAAAGCATGGTGGTGGTAGCATCATGCTGTGGTACTGGTGCACAAAGTGGATGGAAGAGTAAATGAAGCGGGACTAATTAATCAACGTCACCTCAAGTCGACAGCTAGATGGCTGAAACACAAATGGGTGTTCCAACAGGAGAACGACACCAAACGCATCATGGCTGCATGGATAAATCAGCTGAAATTAAGCTTCTGAAATGGACTTCCCAAAGCCCCGACATCAACCCTGTTCATTTTTTTATTAATTTATTTTATTTGACCTTCATTTTACCAGGTAAAACGTTTGAGAACCAGTTGTAATTTACAAACAAAATTATGGATTATGTTTAAAAAAAATGGGTCTGTGCCAGAGAACCAACTACGTTAAATGAACTCTTCCAGTTCTGCTAAGGAGAGTGGTCAAAAGTCCAGACTGTAACACCAGAAGCCTGTTGATGGAGACAAATGTGTGGTCAATGTGCAAACAACTAAGAGCCATTAAACCAAATATTAGTTGGGATGCACGGATGTTATAATCTGACCCTGTATGATGTAGAATTAAATCACAATAAATTCAAACCTGTGCACATGGTTTTAAAAATCCTTGAAGTTGCATGCTGTGTTCCCTCTGTAAATAGTTCAAATAAATCTTTTAAAGTCCCAAATAATTTTAACATTCAAGTCCATCATGACTGTAGTAAACTTCTAACAGCAAATAAGTTTGTTTCGTTTTCGGCGTTCTAACTTAAAGCTGACCTGAATCCAGATCACGGCAAACGCAGCTTTGGCGGACAGCACAAGCATCTGTCCTTGCTTTTTACTTTAACCACACACCCTGGGATGGAGCCGGCTTTTGTTCTGGAAGCAGTGAGCCCTGTGAGTAGGCAGGAATTCATGTGGAAAAAGAACACGGTGAAATAAACTGTTGCGCTCTTTTAAAAAGGCATTTCTCCGAGCACAATCATCTCAGCAGTCATAAAAGGATCCTGTTCACCGTCTTGTTTTCTTATCGTCCCAGTCCTCTTTTCACTGATCGGTTCAGATTTACCCAAATCCCTGATCGATTAAAGCTGTCTTTTTTCTCCCGCCTCCCTAGAGAGGACTTAGTCATTAGGCAGAAGCACATATTAGTTATTTATGGGGGCGTTGAATGCAGTAATGAACAGCTACTGCAAATCTTCCTGATCCTTCCTTGTAAATTGTTTGCAGCAGTTGTGACTGACTTTGGAACCTGGCTCAGACGAGCATATCCTATTGAGTGTCACATTTAATATAGAGTCGTGCACTCAAGCCATATTGTCCCCGTCTGGCTGTGACTCAGCCTCGCCCAAAGAAGCCCGTTAGCTCCGGTCAGTGACAGTCCTCTCCCCCGTCTAATAATGGATCTGAGACAGAAACACAAACTTCTGCACCGGCGCGCTAAATGCAGCTCAGATCAGAGGGAAGAGACAGAAAGATGATGTGGAAGATGACACGGGGGAGGAAAGTGACGGGGCGACCTTACTCAGCATGCCTTGGTCTAAAAGAGAAAAAGGTGGAACACACACACTGACACGCCATCTGTCAACAGGCGAATGGAGGGGGGGGGGGGGGGGGCGCTTTTGTTTTTGTCCAATTAGTTTGACTTCCTCCAGCTGGAGTCCTCCTCCTCTGTGATCTGTGGCTCACGTAACCCTCAGTCCTGCTTTCAGTCTGCGTTTTATTAGTCATGCCTGTAGGAGCTGCATCAAAACAGAGCGGCATAGTCGTCCTTCTCCCAGCGGTGCGTTATAAACAGCTGTCCCAAATGCTCCCCCCGCCCGCCTCCGTTACATCCCTCCTGTGCTGTTAATGGCAGTGTGAACAATGGGAGTCTGCAGCCCCTGGGGCTGCAATGATATTTGATGTCGAGTCCTTCCCTGAAGAAGCAGCAGAGTTGAGGGCACTTGTGCAGCAGATGTTTTGTTGTTGTTATTTTGGGGAGGGCACGTGCTTCTTTATATAATGTGCGGTGTTAAGGCTGCAGAAGACACAAGAGATGAACTATTGTGACTAGAGGATAATTATTGCTTATTGTAAAATGGCAAAAGCGAACATTAAAGATTGTGTGTGTGTGTGTGGGGGGGGGGGGCATGTATCAGTCCTCAAAATCCCTCATGAACCACTGCATTGATTTTAATGAAACTTTTAGAAAGTAATCACAAGATGTAAAACTACAACTGATTTACTTTTGGAGCCAACCCAATTAATAATGACTGCCACATCTGCCACATGCTGTACATCTTTTTTTTGTTCCCACATGACCTGAATGTTTCTATGCAGCTACAATGACCCTGGTGTTGGTGTTGTAGGGGAAGAGACTTGACTTAAAGTCCAGAGGAGTTGATGCTTAGAGGAGTGTTATTACATAATGTGGAAAAAAGAAGAAAAACAAAAGGAATCTGTTCTTTTTCTCCTGCCTGACTGTCACAGTGGGAGTTTGTGTAATCTTTCATCCCTCCTTCCATCTCTTATCAAGCTGGACTCTCTTGACAAGTCTTCAACATTCATTTTGTTTCAATAATTCGGTTATGGGCTTTAGCTTTAGTTTTGGTTTGTCTCAATTTTTGTCTCCAAGTGACCCTCTGTCCCCTTCCCTTCCCCCCCACTTCAATCTTTCACGCTTTCACTCACATACCCACGTACGGTATGTACACTCACCCTCTCTCCCCCCTCGCTGGTTCTGTTTCCCACTGCTGCAGATATGACTCAGAGAAGCTGCAGAAATTAGCTTAGGTGCTATTCTTTTTCTCTTCAACTCTGAGCTCAATGGCTTATGTTCCCTTCCTGCATTTAACTGAAACCTGCTACTGTTGCAGGCTGAATATTATTTTGAAGGCTTTAATTGAAGCTTATTGACTCGTACTTATATTTCCTGTTGTAGCTTTGGTGCAAGTATGGAGAAAGAAAACTTGCCCCAAGCTAATGTGTGGGTAAACTCAGAGGAGCTCGTTCTGACCTGCTGCAAACATCTCGTGAGGATGTGATGGGAGGAATAGTCAGAGTACTCCATCATTTTCCAGAAGAAACACACACACACACACGGTGGATCTGATGATTTCTCTGGTTTTCACTTTTTGCATATTTGATTTATTGTTTGCCAAAAAATGAAAATATCACAATGGCGTTAATGATCCCAGTGATGCAGTTTAGCTTGACGTAAATTTAAATGATGGATGTATGTGTGTGTGTATGCATTTGTGGGTGTGTGTGTGTGGGAGGAATATATGTGGGTGGTTCGTTTTGCCTTTTAGCAAAGTGAGTGTTTATGGCACTTCATGCTGTGCCTGCAAAGAAATAAAATTGGTATTTATGTTCATTTGTGTTTAGCATACATTTACCGTCAATGCACTTTTTTCAAATATCTCCAAATTCTAGTGTCCACAGATTTTTGTTTCTAAATAATTATACATGCCACAGATGAGCTAATAATGTTTTCAGTTTGATTTATTTTGTCAGAACAGTGTCATGTCGTCCAAACTGTGAGGGCTTTGCTTATTTTTTGGCAGCGACTGGTAAATTTACAGCTAAAAAGGAGACGAAGGCCCAAAATAGAAGATGTCATTTGAGCAGACAGACGAGCTTCTTGAATGACTTGGAAATTCTTGGTGAATTGCTCAGTTTTAGCATCTCCGACACGCTCCGCACTTGAGTTTGAGGCGGCAAATGTTTTCTGCTCATTATGTAGTTTCATCACTTGTCTGTCTGCGTTTATCCTAAGCGGTGAGAAAACAAGTGAATAGCTGTGATAGCTGTGATGTAAAGCTTTTTCACTGTAAGTGAAATGTTCTTGGAGCGGGAGGGTTGTGAAAGACACATTATAGTTGCTGTGGAAACCAAAAAAAAAAAAAAGTGGTGGGGGTGAAGCTGGCCTCAAGACAGTTGCATTATTACATTTCGTTTGTCCTGCTCCTCCACCTCCCTGCTGCTTCCTATCACCTACATCCTGATCCTGAAACTTGCCTCCTTCTCTGTTCAGCTCTTCTTGTCATTTGTATATTTGCAGCATAATTTTCTGCTTTTGTTTTACGTTTTGATTTTTGTATACAGGACAGCTGTGTGCAGATAACCACTGAGCTCCAACAACCAGCCGTGGTCAATGAGAACTCGGATTAGGGGGTCTTGGTTTGTCATTAGTGAGGAGGGCAGAAGCTGCTGCTCAGTCAGTAGTTGAGCACATACATCTGTGTGTGTGTGTGTGTGTGTGTGTGTGTGTGTGTGTGTGTGTGTGTGTGTGTGGTGGTGGTGGTGGGGGGGGGGGCTCTGAGACCTTAAACACCCATAAGAAAAAATTATAACACCATGCAGTGAATTGATCACTGATCATGTTGTCTTAAGTCAAGAGGACCAGTAAGGTATACGCTGAGTATTTTAGACAGTGACAGTATCTATAAATCTACTATTTATGACCTCATACTAATCTGCCCCTTTTTATACAGGTTTTAAATTATTTAAAGATTTTGCACACATTATCAATAAGAGCGCTGGTTTCTGTATTAGAACTCCATCATTAATTCCTTTAGATAATGTTATTAAACGGCATGGGATAATTTTTCATTGTTATGCTGATGATACACAGTTATATTTGTCCATGAAACCCAGTGAATCCAATCAGCTACTCCGACTACAAGCATGTCTTAAAGACATAAAAACATGGATGACCCTAAATTTTCTGCTGTTGAACACAGATAAGACTGAGGTTTTAGTTTTTGGACCTGAGCATCTTGGGAATAAATTTTTCAGTCTTTCGTCCTCCTTGGATGGCATTAATCTGGCCTCCAGTTCTAATGTTAAAAATCTTGGTGTTATTTTTGATCAGGACATGTCTTTTATCCCCCATATTAAAAACGTTACTAGAACCGCCTTCTTCCACCTGCGTAATATCACAGAAATAGAAACATCTTATCTAAAAATGATGCAGAAAAATTGGTTCATGCATTTGTCAGGTCTAGACTGGACTATTGCAATGGTTTATTATCTGGATGTCCAAATACTTCTTTAAAACGTCTTCAGTTGATCCAAAATGCTGCTGCCAGAGTCTTAACTGGAGTTAGTGGGAGAGATCATCTCTCTCCAGTTTTAGCTTCTCCCCATTGGCTCCCTGTCAAATCCAAAATTGAATTCAAAATCCTACTTCTAACCTACAAAGCTCTCAACAACCTAGATCCATTTTATATTAGAGATCTTATTGTTCCAAATTTTCCTAACCAAGCACTCCGCTGTCAGACCGCAGGCTTACTTGTGGTTCCTAGAGTTTCCAAAAGCAGAATGGGAGGAAGATCTTTCAGTTATCAGGCTCCTCTCTTGTTGAACCAACTTCCAGTTTCTGTCTGTGAGGCTGACACATTGTCCAGTTTAAGACTGGGATTAAGACTTTCCTTTTTGATAAATCCTATAATTAGGGTTGGCTTGTTATGCTATCTTAAGCTTAGACTACTAGAGGACAAATAGACCTCATTTCTTTAAATGATTTGCTAAAATTGAATAGTTTTCATTTGATACTATTTCTATCTTAACATGTGATTCTTGACCTGCCATTTGTATCTTTTCCTCTCAAACCCAGCCAGTCGAAGCAGATAGCCGCTTGTCCTGAGACTGTTTCTGCTAAAGGTTTCTTCCTCATGAGAGTTTCCTTTCCATTGTTGCCTTCATGCTTGCTCAAGATGAGAGTTTTGCGATGGAGTTAAATTCAAAGCAGTCTGCTCCTCAGATAAAGTCTTAAATTACTATTTTTATATATGGATGTTTCTGTTAACTTATTTTTACATATGAATGTTTTTGTAAAGTGCCCTGAGACGATTTCTGTTGTGACCTGACACTATATAAATAAACTGAATTGAATTGAATTACAAATCTTAGTATTGTTGAAATATTATAATTTAAGTAACACTAACAAAATCTGTTTTTATTCTTTTTTTTATGTCAGTGAAAGACAAAGGTGGACAATTATGGTTTTGCCACATTTGTGTGTTCATAACTTTTATGGACAGAATTTTTCGGTGCAGTCAGGGGCTGGAGGGATTCCGGTTCAATGGCCCCAGGATTTCATCTCTGCTGTTTGCAGATGATGTGGTCCTGTTGGCGTCATCGTGCCGTGATCTTCAGCTCTCAATGGAGTGGTTCGCAGCCAAATGTGAAGTGGCTGGGATGAGAATCAGCAACTCCAAATCTAAGGCCATGGTCCTCAGTCAGAAAAGGGAGGATTACTCTCTTCAGGTCAAGGGTGAGGTTCTGCCTCAAGTGGAGGAGTTCAAGTATCTTGAGATTTTGTTCATGGGTGAGGGAAGAATGGAGCGTGAGATTGAAAGATGGATTGGTGCACGATCTGCAGTACTGTGGACTCTTTGCCGGTCTGTTTTGGTGAAGAGGGAGTTGAGTTGTAAGACAAAGCTCTCTGTTTACCGGTCAGTCTATGTTCCTACCCTCACCTATGGTCACGAGCTCTGGGTAGTGATTGAGAGAATGAGATTGTGGATACAGGTGGTTGAAATGATTTTCCTCTGCAGGGTAGCTGGACTCTTAGAGATAGGGTGAGAAGTTAATTTATCTGGAAGAGACTCAGAGTAGAACCGCCTCTCCTCCACATCGAGAGGAGCCAGTGGAGGTGGTTCAGGCATGTCTGACTGCAGGAGACCCTGGGGAAGAGCCACAACATGTTGGAGAGACATATGCTGCTTTTGCATTAGTACCGGTACAGCACGGTTCGACTCAGCTCGGCACGGTTTCAAGGCCTTTCCACTAGTAACGGTACGTAGAACCGATCCCTTTTTTCAGAACCCTTTTCTCTGTGGTTCCAAGTGGGCCGAGCTGGCACCAAAACGTAACGTTAGAACATGGTCGGTCACTGATTGGTCAGGGGGTGGAGTCACTGGGGCTTTGAGAAAAATTTTCTCAACACGAGATCCGCCATTTGCAATTACCGGTACTCGAACTTGAGGAGGGACTGGACCTATTTTAAAGATTTTAAATACAATAATGACAACACCGTGGTCTAATGCTGAAGTGCAGGTGATTTTTGTGCTTGGTGGCCGACGACAAAATTCAGAGCAAGTTAGATGGAGCTCCGCCAGTCATCTCCACCGGATCCTCCTCAGGTCGTGCAGGGCGTCATCTGCCCAGCTCCGAGCTCCGCTGGTCACCGCAGAAGATCCTCTGTGCTGTCGAATTGGGGCTCGGGCTCCGGACCCCGGCCTTCCGTGCTCTGCGGGCTCCGAGCTCGCTGGTCACCGCGGAGGATCATACGAGCTGCTGACTTGCAGAAGACCAATGCCCGGACCCCGGCCTTGCGTGCTCATGAAAGCCGAACCCCAATCCCGGCAGACGGGCGGACCGGGAAGGGTCTGAGATGGAGGGTGGAAACGATTTTTAAAAACATTTTATGTACAAACCGGATTCCAAGAAAGTTGGGACACTAAACAAATTGTGAATAAAAACTGAATGCAATGATGTGGAGATGGCAAATGTCAATATTTTATTTGTAATATAACATAGATGACAGATCAAAAGTTTAATCTGTGTAAATATAACATTTTAAAGGAAAAATATGTTGATTCAAAATTTCACAGTGTCAACAAATCCCAAAAAAGTTGGGACAAGTAGCAATAAGTGGCTGGAAAAAGGAAATTGAGCATACAACGAACAGCTGGAAGACCAATTAACACTAATTAGGTCAATTGACAACATGATTGGGTATAAAAAGAGCTTCTCAGAGTGTCAGTGTCTCTCAGAAGCCAAGATGGTAAGAGGATCACCAATTCCACCATTGTTGCGCAGAAAGATAGTGCAGCAATACCAGAATGGTGTTACCCAGCGTAAAATAGCAAAGACTTTTAAGTTATCATCATCAACCGTGCATAACATCATCAAAAGATTCAGAGAATCTGGAACAGTCGCTGTGCGTAAGGGTCAAGGCCGTAAAACTCTACTGGATGCTCATGATCTCCGGGCCCTTAAACGTCACTGCACCTCAAACAGGAATGCCACTGTCAAGGAAATAACAGAATGGGCTCAGGAATACTTCCAGAAAGCATTGTCAGTGAACACAATCCACCGTGCCATCTGCCGTTGCCAGCTGAAACTCTACAGTGCAAAGAGGAAGCCATTTCTAAGCAAGCTCCACAAGCTCAGACGTTTGCACTGGGCCAGGGGTCATTTAAAATGGAGTGTGGCAAAATGGAAGACTGTTCTGTGGTCAGATGAGTCACGATTTGAAGTTCTTTATGGAACACTGGGACGCCATGTCATCCGGACCAGAGAGGACAAGGATAGCCCAAGTTGTTCTCAACGCTCCGTTCAGAAGCCTGCATTACTGATGGTATGGGGTTGCATGAGCGCTTGTGGCATGGGCAGCTTGCATGTCTGGAAAGGCACCATTAATGCAGAGAACTATGTTCAGGTTCTAGAACAACATATGCTCCCATCTAGACGTCATCTCTTTCAGGGAAGACCCTGCATTTTTCAACACAATAATGCCAGACCACATTCTGCAGCAATCACAACATCATGGCTATGTAGGAGAAGGATCCGGGTACTGAAATGGCCAGACTGCAGTCCAGATCTTTCACCTATAGAGAACATTTGGTGCATCATAAAGAGGAAGGTGAGACAAAGAAGGCCCAAGATGATTGAACAGTTAGAGGCCTGTATTAGACATGAATGGGAGAGCATTCCTATTTCTAAACTTGAGAAACTGGTCTCCTCTGTCCCCAGACGTCTGTTGAGTATTGTAAGAAGAAGGGGGGATGCCACACAGTGGTAAAAATGGACTTGTCCCAACTTTTTTGGGATTTGTTGACGCCATGAAATTTGGAAACAGATTTTTCTCTTAAAATGATACATTCTCTCAGTTTAAACCTTTGATCTGTGATTTATGTTCTATTCTGAATAAAATATTAGATGTTGGCACCTCCACATCATTGCATTCAGTTTTTATTCACAATTTGTTTAGTGTCCCAACTTTTTTGGAATCTGGTTTGTATAAAGAATGTATTTTTTTTTACCAGTGAAGATTAAAAAAAATAAATAAACAGTGCTGGCTTTATCATGAAATCCTGTTTTCACTTTGACTATTAAATAATCTGTTAAAGTTAATTCAGCTGAAAAATCATAAAAAGACACAAAATTATTGGATCTCTCAGGAGTATTTCCCTCAAACATGTTTAAAGAAGACATGCAGCCTTTAGTTCAACTTTATTCTAACCCACAGATGTACAAATCACAAAACAAGAATTAAACTTTAAAGCAAAGCTAAAAAAAAAAAGAGAGAATCATTAGCTGTAAAGTTACAGCTGATTAACCTTTGTAGTCAATTAGATTTAAGATGGCTGCCACAGCCAACTGACCTTTAAAAACCCTGAAAAATTGCTATAATTGCTCAGTCAGTTTTACAGATATTAAGCTAAGTTTTGTTGTGGTAGTAGCTGAGACTGATTCCCAAAATATATTTAGAGCATTAACAGATTAGGCAAGATCTTGTTTCAAAATTTTCAGTAAACTTTTAGTCCACTCTCTGCCTGTTAGCAAAAACTCATGAACAAATGGACAGATTGTAATTAAACTTTTAGGGGGGGGAAAATATTTGATTGACTACAACTGTAGCCAATCAATCTTAGTAAACACAAAAATGGCTATAATTCAGATATAATATTTCCTTGACTGATGAAACCTTCCGGATCGAAGGCGAAACGTTTCAGCACAAAGAAAAATAAACTGTCCAGATGACCTGACTGAAAAATGTTGGATTTTATACCTGGATTATTGAGCATAGACTTTGTTGTATAATTCAGACAGTTTTACAAATATTGATCTAGATTTTGGTGTGGTAGTAGCTGAGAATCATTCTCAAAACATACTCTTAGAATGAACTTGTATGATGTGCATAACATTCTTTACAGGGTTGGACCCAAATGGCCACATAGCTGTCTATTCTCAACTAAAGATGATCACATACCAAAACTGGCATAAGAGGCGGTCGATGATATTCCTTCCATCAAGGAGTACTAGGCTTTCAGTTCTAATGATTCTTTATATAGTTGGACATGTATGTGCTCTGGGGTCCTGCAGCACTTGCTGCACCCCTACTTTCCACAGCCTTGACTTAACATGAGTTCAGCTCAGAACGGACTTTTGATGAACACGCTTCTTGTCTCCCCCAGCTGTTACACCATCCCTTTTGTTCCATCTCCTCCGTTTCGATGCGGATTAAGTGGCACTTTTGAGGCGGGATGTTTGTCAAACACTCGTGCGCGTTCTTCAGAGCAGAATATGGATACTGGTTACCGTGGGAACGCTGCGAGCTCTTCTGTGAAGAACTCTGTGGGCGAGAGACACAGAATAGAGAGATAGAGAGAAGTGAAGAGAGGGTAGGAGTGAGAGCAGAAGAGCAGGGTGAAAGGCAGAAGCAGGTTTGGGTGGCGGCGCGAGGGGGACGTAGGGGACGCATCGAAGACAGATGAGCGTCGAAACAGTTTGCTTATCGGAGGTTACAGGTTGTTCGTCTCCGATAAGTCGAGGCCGTAGTTAGTCATGCTTCATAGCTGAGATCTATTTCAGTCTTTTACAGAGTTTCCCTTCAGAGATCCACAGGAATATCATTTTCATGTTTCACTCCTCCTGTGCCACCCACGCCACCTTTAAATGAAGTTCTAATTGTTCTTCATTTGGGTGAGTCATCCAGTTGAATTGGAGCACCTTTCTGCTGTGCACACACATGCACACACAGACTCACAGGGCCCAGCAGGTGACCTGGTGTGTAGTCGAGTTGTAACTGTAACTGCGGCCCCTCCTCGTGCTTTCCTGTGCTTTTGCCTGGCACTCAGCGCCGAACGCCCACACAGGCAGCCAGCCCGCACTGTTGCCAAGCAGCAGGAGACTCACATCTTAGTGGTGGAAAACCAGTGAGGCTGGTTGTGGAAGAGCTGGTGGAAGTGGTTGGGGGAGTTAAAAAAAAAAAACTGACTTCACTTCATGCTACAGAGCAGCAAACATCTTTGTTTGTCAGCTGGAGTCAGGTGGGTCACACACTGGAGGTGGGATGACGCAGTGCGCTCCCACACTCTTCTTTCACAGACAATAGTGAAAATGAAATGGTGAAAAGATGCGGGCATCTCCGACACATGGATGGAAATGGTTCTGAAACGTGCCTCGTTGTATGTGAACCTGCCACGGGAGTGCAGCTCCCACTCTCCTTGCTTGTCTATACATAGACCCTCACCTACACTGTGACTCGACACCCCCATGCCACCGCTCAGGTTGGAGAATCCAGCTGCAACTACCTGTTTCTCCCCACACACACCCCTCCTGTCCACCTTACCCCATTCATCTTGATTATTTTCACCCCTGCCCTCCTCTGTTTTCCACATCTCCCACTCTCATTTTTCTCCCTCCTCCCACTCTTCTTCCTCTCACCTTCTAAAGACTCACTACTTTAAATACAAACCACCTCACACGTTGTCCTAAAGGACCACTTCAGCCTTTCTTTTTCCGTCTCATCTCTTGTTTTGTCCACAATTTTTGACCTGCGGTGCTTGATTCATATCTTGATCTCATTACCTCGTCTGTATATGGGAATGCTTTCACATAATAAAAGATATGTGCATAGTAAGATTGTGTGTGTGGGTAGTACGTGTGTTTAGTTTTTCTTGGAGTAGTACACAAAGAAGCCTGTTTGTTTTCTTACAACGTGCAGAGATTCAGGGGTATCCGTTCATAAAAATTAGAAATCCAATTTCTAGATGAGGCTGTCAACAGTTGCCTCACTGGGGGATACTTCAACAGGAGACATTAGTTGCTGCTGTTCAAACACAAATCCTGGCTGTGTGCTACCACACTGTGTAAGAGCATAGCTAAGTCTTACATAATGACTCCCTTGACTCTCTCTACATCTTCATCCAAAGCTGAACAGGTCAACGGGTTTATTTATTCAGAGGGTTTCACTTCTCTGGATTACAGAGATCCAACAAAAAGAAACTACTGAGACACGGGTCGCATCTTGTCGATATTTGTAGCTGTAGAACTCATTTGATTTGAATTAACTTGTACCCATATGTGCAATCTTTATATAGTTCTCATTACTGAGCTAATTAAAGTCACTGACAGACTGTTTTCATTTTACTGAAACTTTTTAAGATCTGCAGTAGGCAAACAAACTTTCTACCAACATGTTTATATCTTAAACATTTATTAAAGCTTTTTCTTTAAACAGATTAAATAATAAGACTGGTGGAATCAATAGTTTAGTAAGATTTACCCAGTCTTTCAAACGCGTTCCATCTTTACTGTGACAGTGGGTATAATTTTATCTTTACTGTCTGTTGTTGTCTAATCTGATGAAATGTTTGTCTCTCTCTGGCTACCTGAGCTCCAGATTTTTGAAGAAGTATAATTAGATCAAACAGGTGTAGGTAGGCCTGTTGCAATAAACAATAAATCAATTAATTGCATGATAAATTAAAATTATCAACCTCATTTTAATTTATCGGCTTTATCGTTTCTTCGTGTCTCTCTCTTTCTACTGAAGACACTGGATGACAAAAGGCTCAACTCCGGTGCTCTTCACTGACCCCTTCCTCCTTTCTCTTTAAAATCCATTTTAACAATCCAAAATTGCATTTTTGTTTCGTTAAAAGCAGCTAATCTGAGAAGCTAAGCTACTAGCTAAGCTAACAGGCCGACCTCAGAGAAAAAAACTCTTGTCTTGTCGAAGCTCCAAAATTCACGGTTTCTGTGCCTTCGTATAAAAAGTTGTTTTTCTCTGCAAAAAGAAGCTGAGAACTTGTTTACTGATATTTTGTAAAAACTTTGTGTGAAAAAGGCTATGATAAAGAGCTCAAACCACACCCCTCGTCCGCCATTTTGAGAACCGAAGAGAGATGACCCATGTCACGTCAAGAGGCCTCCCTCCCATTTTTCTTAGAGACACGCTGTTTGCTCCCTCACTATCTATCCTTTGGTTCAAACAATCTTTTACTGCATCCGGTGTTTGAAAAAAGGTACATGACGCAAAACAAATTAACAAACTTTTCTTCTTAAATTTGACAATAATTACTAATTATTGTCAAATTTCAAACAATATTATCGTTTATCGCTATAATTTCTGAAGCAATTAATCACCCAGCAAAATTTGTTATTGTGACAGGCCTAGGTGTAGGGGTAAAATTTGAAATGCATAACATTTTGTGCTCTAATAAACAGGTCAACTTTAGCTGAAAACACTGCTGACACAGAATGTGCTTTGTGTTGCTGCTTTGCACTGTTCCACTAATAAATATATTTTTGTTACAGAGATTTAAAAATCAGACCTGTTCAGATTGTTCAAGAGAGTTCTGAGTGCTGACACATTTATTTGTGTGTTTTGCTTTGCCCAATGGCATCAGCAGCAGCTAGCTGTAGCACTTTCTGGGGCCCTTTCAGCAGGTATATCATAAATCTGAGAATAACTGTCAAATTTTCAAGTCAACCTTTGTTTATACAGGTTAGTCTAAAATAAACTTGGTTAGTTAGTTGGTTAGTTAGTTAGTTAGAAAAACTGTTAGTTTAAAAAACTGTTTCACAAAACAGTATTCACATAAACTGCTATAAAGCTTTGTCATTTTGGTCCTTCACAGATTAGTCAAAATTAAACTTCATTTCTTCAAACTCATGTTCATACAGCTATCTACAATAGTCAAGGTATTTGTTATTCATAGTCTATAAAAATAACTCCACTTCAAAAGATCTAAATTGTTACTATAAAATTATAGACCAATCTGACTTTTCTTGCTTTGCTGGGACTGACAAAGGAGTGGATGAAGATCGGTTTGTGATCTTTGAGTAGAAACTGAACATTAAAATAATTCATTGTGTCCAGTAAATATAAAGTTTGAGCTTTTCACCTATATTGTTGTATTTTTTGCACTTTTATCCTCCTTGTGTTGTCATTCCCTTTCAGTTCAGGCAAAATTTCAACCCATTTTTTAAACTGCACTTTAGCCTTACTCATAATCTTTTGCTCTGCGTGGGGTGAGGCTGAAGCTGACAGATGCAACATGATAGCAATATTCACTCAAAGTTACAGGATTTAATCTGCACATCTTTTTTTATTAGTAATGTTTTGGTTCTTCTAAAATGTTTCCACAACTAAAGATTTTTAAACCTGGACATTAGTTTTTTGCCTTTAATTGTAAAGCGTTGATAGATGTTACAGTCTTTCTATCATCATGCATGTGGAGCAATGATTGAAGTTTTGACAGCTGCGAAAAAAGTGTTTATTTGCTGCCAACACACGCAGGTTATGAAGATGAACGTCTGATAATATAATGGAGAGGTTTGCTACTTAAAAAGATAACAGGACATTTTCTTGTTTCCTGAAGTCTCACCCTAAAGCCTTCTGCAGTTCTGATAATAAATTGGGATTTTCCACAACTGCACTTTGACTTTCCCAGTTTATTTTCTGAACTAAATGATTTTGGATGAAAGGTCTTTTAAGAAACATCTTTAAAAAACAGAGAAAGGAAATCCAGTTGTCCATAGGATGTCATGGAGAACTGAGAATCTACACTAAAACACATTTAAAGAAAATAGCAGAAAATCTATGGCAGACTTGTGGATGTGAGTTTATTAGATGTTCCTATCAATTCTGTCTTTGCATGTTTAAATTTAATCTTTATTTTCTTGCTTAAATATACAAGCATAGTTGTGAAATTCACACACCTCATACAACAACAAAAATAATAATAAAAACAAAAATCTGTGAAATAATCAACTCTGGCTTTTTGCAATAAACAAATATTGCATATATATATATATATATATATATTAGTGTGTGTGTGTGTTTTAAATCACTAAACAATTCTGCACCCTCTTATCTTGCTGATCTGATGCAGCAATATGTTCTACAGCGCTCCCTGAGGTCAACGAATCAGATGCTTCTATTGGTTCCAGGAACCCATCTTAAACTCAGAGGTGACAGGGCCTGTTGCAGGTCCAAGACTGTGGAATGAATTACTACTACATGCCAGGCAGGCTCCCTCTCTCACTCACTGTTTTAAAGTCTTGCTTAAAACCCTTAAAAACTTATATTCTGTGGCTTTTGACACAGTGTGATTTGTTCTTAACCTGTCTGTATTCTATGTTAGCCATTTAGTTATTATCTTCTTTAATTCTGATCTATTTTTCATTTGCTTATTTATTTTGCTGTGTGCTTTGTTTGTTTGTTTCTGCTGTACAGCACTTAGCTGTTTTAAGTGCTCAAATTTTTTTCCTGCTTGCTCTCAATGAAGACAAACGCTTCCCCTCCCGCTCCTGCTTTGCTCCTGCTTTGCTCTTTGTCCTGTAAACCCTTTCGGAGCCTCTCTTTACATATCTTCCGAATTGTAAATTATGGATCTGGTTAGCTAGTCTCTCAACACAGGTGATAAAATTTTCTCAACGAGAAGACACGGCGAAGGAGAGCCCCTTTGCCCTGACGGGACACTTGCGGCTGGATACACAATGGATTCCTGGGGGCAGTGGAAGATTGTGTGTCTGTCAGTATCGTCAGTTGAGGATGTAGAAGATGCGTACATAATAGGATTTATAATAACAGGATTTCTGCTTTTTTAGAGTTGGCAGTTAACTAGCATATTGACAAATGCAGAAAATGTTGGCAGCTGTTCTGGCCATTGTAAGGCTTGCCTGGCTTGTGTGAAGGAATGTGCCGAGCAATAAGCACTCAGACTCAGATGCTGTGTGATCTGAGCCGTAAGCTGGATGTGATTTCTGAGAATCTCAGGCCACTTGCAGCTCCTGAAACTCACTGGCGGGAAGGAATCAACCTTGGAGAAGCTACAACCTCAGCCCGGCAGTATTGACCACAAAATTTGGCTGTTTGGAGTCGCCATCGAGACGTACCAGTAGAATTATGAAGGCAGACAGAAATCAAGCAGAGTCTGCCTGACCCAAAATAATTGTTCTCTGAATCTGGGCTCCCCCACTTGGTCTTGAATTAGCCAACTATCTCAAACTCTCCTGGACGGTATGTGAACAACAAGCTTCTGCCTGTACGCCAGGGGTTCTCAAACTTTGTTTCAGGGACCCCCTCATAACCCTCATGTTTATTATATACATTTCTTCAATTTGTCTCTTTAATGCAATGGAAATATTTGTGTAACATTAATACTTAAGACCTGTTCTTTAATAGTGTTTGTACAATTTTTATACTTTTAAACATGGGGTATTTTTCATTTAAGCAATTAACAAAATTTTAATTTCAACTTCCAAGTATTAGTTTTGAGAAAATTAACAGTATCAAAAACCACTTTAAAACTTTACCTATTCACATAATGAACATAAATGTATTGCTACTTCAAATAGAAAACAGGTATAGAAATATAATTGAATATAATAAATATAAAATAATAAAATAAAATAAATAATAAATAAAATGATACAATAAAAAATAGTAAACATAATATGCTTTACATAAACAGAATCATAACAGCAGTAGTTATACCAAGTAACAGGGCTTAATTTGTAGACCCATCAATGCTGGAACACAAATAGTGGGTGGGGTGGGGTATCTGATGGTCCTCCCCCAGAAAATTTTGAATAAAGTAGCTGCGATTTCTTGCATTTTGGTGTATTTTGACAGGTTGTTAAACATCTACGTGCTTGTAAAAAATAAAAAAAATAAAAACTTTTTTTTTGCAGACTCCCAAGCACAGGCACGGAGCCCCGAAACTTTCTTTTCATGCATTTTGCTATCATGTTGCTACTTCTGACTCTTAGCTAGTTTTTTTCCAGATATTTGCTAATATTTTGCTACTTCTTGGTCTAAGTTTCATTTTCATAATTTTCCAGATTTTTTCTTTTGTTATCGGTTTGCATTTTCTGGTGCTTAGCTAGCCTTTTGGTTCTTTTTCTTAGTGTTTCACTGCTTCTAGCTTAGCTTTTTTACTAATGTTTTGCTACTTTTGGCTCTAAGCTAGCATTTTCTGCCTTTTGCTAACATTTTGCTACTTCTGGCGCTAAACTAGTATTTTCTGCCTTTTGTTAGAATTTCGCTTCTTCTGGCTCTAGGTTAGCTTTTCTTGCTGTTTTTTAGTGTTTCTGCAAATCATTGAACTATTTTGGATACATTTTCAATAGTTTCAGCATCTTCAGCAGCTTTCAGAAAAATCATTCAGCAATAAGCGTTTACACTGCATTTTTGCAAGAAATGCACATTTTCTAGTTTTCATTTATCTTCATTTAACAAGACAAATCTTACTGAGATCTCATATTTAGTCTGTTGACAGTGGTTGGCAAACAACTTTATACTGCACTAATGCCACAAATTCATGCATAAATCAGAAGAATAAAAAAGCACAAAGACATCTACATGGCTGATATTGCTCCTCCTTTATCACCTGACTGCTCAACTGAGAGGTGAACATCACGCTGCTGTAAAGTAATACCACAACAGTTTTATGAGTACATCTACACCCACACACCATTGAGCCAACATTCACAGGCACATCCCTAATTTTCAGCACACTTTTTTATAACCTTACCCTTTAAACAATATATAATACATGTTAACTTAATTATAGTCTTACATCCTTCATTTTAAAAACATATCAAGACCTGTGGCCGCAATTCAAGAATATAATCAGAACCAGAAGCAGCTTTATTGTCATTGCACCGAAGCACAACAAAATTGCATTTTCAGTATAGCCCATCCAAGAAGAACATAAACAACAACTGACATGGGGAGACGGAGGTGACTGAGGCCACTGCCTCGGGAGGCGCAGCCTTATTTTCAGATAAGGAGAAAGAAACACAAGGGGGAGTGTAGGTGTAAAAAAAATATCAAATCTTGCACTGTGTCCTATGAAACACAGTATCAGAGTTGCAAAATAATGACAGCGCAACATAAAAAGCACATAAATAGACATAGTACATATACTTGTATGGTGGGTAGGGGGTGGGGGTCCCAGCATGGCCGATGCCTTTGCATCTCCTAGGTTGCTGCACCAGGAGAGGCAATGAGGAAGGCCGGTGAAGGCATGAGTTTGAGGGGAAGTCCTAGTACAGCACAGCCATAGTCTTGATCAGAGGTGTTTGTTTATCAGCCAGCTAAGTTGAGCTCTGACACTGTTCCACGTCCTTGGGGAGGGGAGGAGGGGGTGAGGAGGGAATCAGAGTGTCTTGTTTCCATAACATCCAAGGAGAAATTGAGATAGTCAGCCTTCCTAGACCAGAGCCAGATTCAGATTTCAACATTGTTTTGGGTCAGACTGAGCTCTTTAATTTCTGCATCTGCCTTTAACAGTCTCGCTAGTACATCTCATGGCGAATCCAAACAGCCGAATTATGATTAATTAAGTTGGGCTTACAACTTCTCCAAGATCTATTCCTTCCAACCATTCATGAACACTGCCATAAAGTTCCACAGTCCTGCTTGCTCAGCTCTGATACAGGTCCACAGATAGTTCGCACACAGTCTGAGTGTTGCCATGCCCAGCACACACATTCCAGACAGTTTAAACAGCTGCAGACATTTCTATATTTGTCAACAATCCAGATTTCCATCGACTCTAAAAAGCAGAATCCAGTTATCATAAATCCAATTATGTTTCTGAGGTAAGGGGGCTCTCCTTCACGCTGTTTTCTTGAGAAAATTTGATCAATTGCATTGAGAGACCAGCTGAACAAATCTATAGTTTACAATTCGGAAGGTATGCAAAAAGGGGCTCTGAAAAAGGTTCACAAAAACTAAGAGCAAAGCAGGGGTGGAGTGGAGGAGGAAGTGTGTGCTTTTGCCAAGAGCGAGCAGGAGAAATATAATTTCCTTGGTGATGAAAAATCCATAGTGGTTTCCTAAAACAACTGGGCATTATAGTTAATGCCACAAGCGACTCAAATGAGAGTTAATACTGCATTTGCTGAGACCTGTTTTCAGCTGTTGACTCTGGTTGTTAGAGTGTTTGCAGCAGCAGGGGGATGGATGTGGGCTCAAATCAAATGTGTGATAGTTCATTGTAGTGAAGGAGGCTGTCACTCAGAGAAGCACTGTCTCTAGCTGTCTCGTGGTTTGAGTAATAACAGTTTAACTCCCTAACAGTCCTCTGCTGGGCTCTGTTTTTCAATCTAAGTCAGTATAGTCTAATATTTGAATACAATAGATCCACGGCCAGTTTCAACATACAATAAGGATTATAGTATCCATTTATTATTTGGGGGTTTTGCCTTTTGGGAGGTCTAATTTATTATTTCCAACAGATTTTGAGCCTATCTTCTAACAAAGTGAGGCTTCTGTGCTGCAGTCTTCAAGGTAAATAACTCATTAACTCTGAAATTCTTATACAGCTGGTAAACTTTTGCAGTCAGCTGTTGACTCTGGCTATGTTAGTGTTTGCAGCAGCAGTGGGGTGGATGTGGGCCCCACTTTACAACACATGCTCCTACTGAATGTTGCATCTTACTCTCATCTTCACCAACTCCACTTGCCTCTCCAGAGCATATTCCGGTACTAAAGAGATGGGGACCGTGTGTCCTTGAAAGCGGCTGGCCCCAGTGAGGAACCAGTCATTTACATGCTAATGTAACCGCTGCACCATCAGCTGCTCATGAAATGTCTCTCGTTCCAGCCGGAGAGGAGGCTTTGGGGGTTTTATGTACACTTCTGCATGAATTACAGAAAGTGTTTTCCCATTTTCATCCAAAAATAAATCACTGTAAAATCTATTGATGTAATGGATCAAAACTTACTCTCTGCTGCTGAAAGATGTGTGTCTGCCAGCAAGATGTCTCACGAATCACTGTATGGATTTTATTGAAACTCAGAAAGTAGTCACTGGATGTACATCTGCAACTCCTCAATATCTGAAGTCAACCCAGTTCAAGATGAACTAAGCAAACACAAAAGTAGTTGTAACTCAGTCAGATTTTCAGACATTAAGCTCAAATTTTGTTTGGTAGTAGCTGAGAGTCATTTACAACATGTGCTTTGAGCTCTAACAGATCATGCAAGATTTTGCTATATCGTGTGAAATTGCACATAATGATAGTTTCAAGATTTACCCATAAGTGATATAACTGGCATGCAAGGTGGCAGGCAATATGCATTCCTTCAAGGAAAGCAAGTGTTTTAATTTAACAAATTATAATTTTTTTTTTTTAATTGCCCTAAATTCTTAATGTCTCTTATCAAACGACTACTGTATCTTTCAGGAAGCAGGTCTCAGCTAAACCTGTTGTGTTTGCGTGGGTGTGAGGATGTTAGTCACCTTGCTGTTGTCAGTGTTTCTGCACAAACTGTCACATGTTTACATCTTTCTTCTCCATTCCTTCAACTACCATTCCTGCTTTATGGCTTGTCACCTATCAGTCTGCAGCTTCTAAATGCTTTTTGTCACTGTTTCTGCTTCCGTGCTGACCGGATATGTTTGTGTCTCTCTGCTTCTCCACGCCTCTGTGTGTGTGTGTGTGTGTGGTGTGTGTGTGTATTGTCCATCTCGGACACTTCCCTGTCAGTGTCCAGCCTCCGTCTGTCTCAGGGCAGCCCGTCTCTGCTCCCGCCACTCCCACCTCAGCGAGCAGCGCTGCATTTCCTGCTCTGTTTCCCAGCAGCCTGACCGTTCACAGCTTCAGCAGCTTCCACCAGTACTGCTGCCAATCTGCTGACCAAAGCTTGCAGCAGGACAACAGGTAAGGGCCGCAGTAAGGCCTGATTACAGTGAGTACAATGAACGAGTCCCTTCCCATCCCTACGAGGCTCCATGCAAGTCACCTGCAACAATCCTAGATCCTGCCAGAAATCCCCACACCTTTTGTCCCCCGCTTTCCACTTTTATTGCTCGCTGCTGAAAGGCAGCCGATAAAGTTTTAGCCCATATCTGTGTGTGTGTATGTGTTGGTCTGTCTTTTGGCAAAGTATCTCATAAACCACTGGATGAATTTGAATGAAACTCGCAGAAAATAATCACTAGATGTACATCTACAACTGTTTGCCTTAGGGACCCAGTTCAAGATGGCCGCTGCAGGCATATTACCCTAAAAAACAAAAATGTCTTGAATTCAGTCCATTTTGCAGATATTGAGCTAAAACTTTCTAGGGTAGCTGAGAATCCTGCATAGTACACACTTCAAGTTGCTAAATATTTGCTTAAAACTGTAGCATTACTAGTTGGAGTTAGCCTTGTTTGTTAGCAAAACATCTCATGACCTACTGAACAGATTTTACTGAAACTATAAGAAAGTAATCACTGGATTTACATTTACAGCTGTTCATCCTCTGAAGTAAATCCAGTTCACAGCTAAACTCAAATTTACTGATACTGAGCCCAATATTGATGAGATCGTAGCTGGGACTCATTCACAACACGTTCTCAGAGCGAAACAATTTATATTTCATGAAATCAAGCAAATTTTTAAGGTTTGACCAAAGCTGTTAAACTTTGACATGAAAGGTGGCAGGTGATATGCAGTCCTTCAAGAAATGCTAGGCCTTTAATTACATTTTCCCACCTCCCCATTCACCTTTAAAGGCATTTCCTCCCATTTTCAGGTGAATAATAGAAAGACAGTTCTGCCAGCTTGAATAAAAAACAGCTCCTCTTGCAGAGTAAGAGAAAGTGTCTGTCTTCTAACAACTGCAGAACTAATGTTGACTGAGTCACAAGTGGACCTGTGAATTCCCCCCTTCTTCTCCTCCACTCCTCTCGTTTATTCTTCAACTAAACACATCTGTGCCTGATGCTCCAACACTGCCATCTAATGGGGTTAGATGGCTGCAATATCTAGTAAACCCAGAGTGTGTGTTTTAACTAAAACGTCTATTGGGTCCCTGTTTTATCTTAAAATACCGCCCCCATTAGCCTCGTTTTGATCCCGCCTGCTTGCTTTCTGCTTTTGTCTCATGCTGTTTTGCTTTTCACTCTGTTCCGCTCTTTTTTGTGTGTTTTTTCTCTGTCTGCCTGCTGTCCCGTCTCTCTTGGTGCCCCAACCGGTCCCCAAGTGAGGAGGGGGAAGATGAGGGCACCCATCAGTTTTGTTGCTCTGCCTCGGGCTGCAGCAGCCCCTCCTCCCGCTGAGCTGAGGTGCAACTAACCTTACAACAACACAGCTTTACCTGTAAAAGCTGCTGTCGCAGATCTGAGGCTTCACCGTGCACCAAAAAGGCACTTTTGTTGTGTACTTGAGGGGGGAAAACTAATAACGCATGCATCTCTTTGTGTTTTTGTGCTGTCATTGATTCACTCACGTATTTCACTGTTTGTGCTAATTATTACTTTAGGGAATCTTGATGTTGTGTTTATTCTGTATTCTTTGTTCCTTTACTTGCAGCCATGTGTTGCTGTCAGAAAACATCAGTATCATCTGCTCATTACTGCCCTGTCCCTCTGTGCAGATCTTGGTTCAGCTAGTTGACTCATGCCATTTGTATGAGTCAACATGCAGACTTTCATTCGTTTCTGTCCCCCAATTGTGAAGCAACAAAGCTACCCTGTACAATGTAAAAATATTCAATGTAATTTTTTTTATTTAACGTGAAAAGATTTATTACACCCTCAAATCTTCTTGTAGAGGTTTTATTTTTTGTTACTTTAATAAACGTCTCTTACCCCAGAGGACACTTGATTTCTTTCTTTTACGTTTTTTGAGGATGAAGTAGGAGTTCCTGTGAATTAAACTGGGTTGTTTCAGTCATGTTGCTGCTTGTACACATATGCCACATCACTCATGTTGGAATGAATACTTGTAGAGAAAAGTGTATCAATGGGAATTATTTGTCTACATATAATTTGTCTCAGAAAATCCTCTCCCAACATTCAGCAATAAGAAGTAATTCTGCTTCTCTATCAGAGAATTGAACTGGTCTCCTTGAAGCCCTTGATTCTTAGGTCAGAGCTTCTTAAGTGTGTTGTGGTGAGGCCCTTGACCTTGATTATTTTAAAAGAAATGATCCATCCATTCATTTCTTTTACCTGCTTCGCTTTTCCAGCATGTGGGGAGCTAGTGTCTATTTCCAGCAGTCACTCAGCAAAAGACTGGGAACACCCTGGACAGGTCACAGGTTCATCACATAGACAAACAAGAAGAAGAAAAAAACATGCACACTCTCACTCCCTGCTAAGGACAACAGAATTACAAATAAACCCAACATGTACTGTATGTGCCCACACATGCACAGGGAGAACATGCCAACTCCACCCAGAAAGGCTCCAGGCTGGGAGGCAATCCTGAAACTTTCTGGAAATATTCCATCCATCCATCCATCCATCCATTATCTTTACCCGCTTATTCCATTTTGGGACACAGGGGTCGCTGGTGCCCATGTCCAGCAATCACTGTGGGAGGGGCAGGGTACACCCTGGACAGGTCTCTAGTCCATCACAGGGACACATGGAGACAAATGAGACAAACAACCATTCACTCCCTCACTCACACCTAGGGACAATTTAGAGTTACCAATCAGTCTAACATGCATGTTTTTGGTCTGTGGGAGGAAACCAGAGAACCCAGGGAAAACCCACGCATGCATGGAGAGAACATGCAAATTCCACCCAGAAAGCCCACCCACCGGCCGGGATTTGATCCTGGGCGACCTTCTCACTGAGAGGCAGCAGCTCTACCAGCTGCAACACTGTGCTGCTCTGGAAATATTCCTTATTATGGAAATCGGATCCATGCAGGTTTGATCATGTGGCTATTGCTTGGATGAATATCTTACAAGTATTTAAATCCATTCCTGACCAGTTTATCTAGAACTAACCACCCCTGTAAATCCAGTGTTTCTATATAAATAAGATTTTCAACATCAAATGCTTGTGTTTACAATGAACTTTGCACAGTTTTTGGCTCTATGGGTGATATTTTAGGTATAATATCTAAAAGGATTGTTGTGGCATAACTCACATTTTATAGATAACATTAACTTCCATTCTTGTTTCAGAGCACTTCATAGCAATGAAACCTTATTGCCTAAATGACTCTTGACCTACTACTTAGTCCTGATGGAGAAAATAGCTCAGTTTGAGTTTATTTTAATTAATTAAATTAATTTATTTAAATAAGTGCAGTCTTCAGTAGGGCTGTCATGACACCAGTACAAGTAGTTTAGTTTGGGTACTTGCCCATACTGAGTACCGAAACTGAGTACTGTATTAGGGTGTTTATATGAATACAAGTGTAAATATTTTGGGCTGGTATCGGGACACCACTAGTCTTCAGTAATTTAAAGTCAAGATATGAGATTTAAGAACTTGGCTATAAATTTATTTCACTCATTTCTCTCAGACAAAATCTTTGACTGTCCTTGGCTGTCACACTCAGTTCTGTCTGCACTGGTTGAAATGAATTAATGTGTACCTCAAGAATCAGTCCGTGGCATCCATTCAAACCCTTCGACACATTTTGTTATTGTGGATATCAATCAGTCCAGATATGTCTTTTCCTGTCTTGTAAAACACTTTGTAACTTTAGATACAGTAAAGAGTTGTGCAAACATTACTTTCCAGTGATTATGAAATTAAGTGCCCATGTTTTGAGTCACTTACAGTCATTTTATACATCTCAAAGGAGTGTAAGAAAGACTTTTTACTAACATGGCTCTTGTTACCTCGGATAATACTGAGTTATTCAATAAAGAAGCTGGTTAAAAACAAATGCCTCTAGTTTTATGATACACTTGAAATGATTACACCTGATTCACTTTAGTCTTTCTGATTTTAAACACAAGACTTACAAATGATCAGATTAACTGGATACAGGCTTAACTCAGTCTGATTTTTAGTTATTTTTGAGACTTTTGTGAAGGCAGTGTGCTCAGCAAATTGGTGCTGGAAGAACCCAGAGGTAAGCTGGTGAAGATTCTCAGTCATCCAGTCATTTTTGTATTGAACATTTTTTGAATCCAGAGGTAAGTGCGGTGGAGTCCACACACTTTCACAACCGCTCAACTTTCTTTTCCATCCACATTTTAATACCACTCTTATTTTTAGACATCCCAAAGTTGGCATACCTTTTTCTGTGTTCACATGGTTTAGAACATTATCAGATGGCCTGGAACTAAATCTTGTGGTGGTGGTGGTGGTTTCCAAAATGGGGAGATCATGGAAAAAAAACATTAAATGCCTTGTAATTCAAGGAATTTTGCAACTTAAAGATTTTGGAAAGCTCTCAAGAACCATTGAGCAGTGTTTTCAGTTTTTCATTATTTTTAAGTTGGTCAATAAGTTCCTTTTACTAAATATGTTAAAACTGGTTCATTAAAACAAGCATATACAGTACTACCAGAAAACAAGGGTTATAGATTACTGGACAAAGGTTTTATTGTAGAGAGTGTTCAACTATTTTTATGCACAAAACAAGGTGATGTTTAATGCTACAGTGGGTTGCAAAAGTATTCACCCCCTTGGTAATCTTTATATTTTGTTGCCTTACAATCTAAGAATTAATAGGATCATTATTTTAATTAAAAGTAATAATTCTACAAAAAATAAATACAATTAAGAAAAATTTTCTTTCGGCTTTTCTCTTTTTGTGTTTCTCCACAATGAGTCATCCTCCTCCTCACTTTGTCCTCACTGTGCTGTACCTCTAATGATCTCCTTCTTAATTTTATCCATCCTTGTCACTCCTAAGGAGAACCTCAACATCTTCATTTCTGCTACTTCAAGTTCTTTCCTGTCTTTTTGTCAGAGCCTCTTGTTTCCAAACCATACAAAATAGCTGGTCTCATCACTGTCTTGTAAATGTTTCTTGACATTTGCTGTCACCCTTTTGTTGCAAATCACTACTGAAACTTGTCCATCCTGTCTGGACTCTCGTTTTCACCTCTTCACCACCCCATTTTCCTGGACAGTGGACAACAAGTACTTGGAAGTCCTGCAGATGCAGGACTGTGACCTCTGCTCCTTTTAGCCTCACTGTTCCACCGGCCTCCCTCTCATTCACACACATATTCTGTCTTACTACGGCTGACTTCCATTCCTCTTCTTTCAAGTGCATACCTCCACCTCTCTAAGTTCTCTTCCACCTGTTCTCACCACAGATCACAATTTTATCTGCAAACATCATAGTCCACGAGGATTCCTGTCTGACCTCATCTGTTAGTTGGTCCATCACCAGAGCAAACAAGAAGGGGCTCAGAGTCTATCCTTGATGCACTCCCACCTCCACCTTGAAGCTATCTGTCACTCCTACAGCACATCTCACCACTGTCCTGCTGTCCTCATACATGTCCTGGACCAGTCTAATATGTCCTGCTGGCCTCATGTTCTGTACAAGTCTAACATACTTCTCTGCCACTCCAGATTTCCTCATGCAATATCACACCTCCTCCCTCAGCACCCTGTCATATACTTCTGTAGATCCACAAAGATACAATGAAGTTCTTTCTGACCCTCTCTGTACTTTCTCTACTATCCCCAGGCACTTGCATAGCTACCCTCTGCTCCACCTGGGTGTATCTCAGGTGTGATGGGTTAAATGCAGAGAACCAATTTTGTCATTGTATACAATGAAAACAAAACCTAGCACGTATACTTCTCCATCAACATCCTCAAAGCAAAGATGGCATCTGTGGTGCTCTTTCTTGGCATGATACCATACTGCGTCTCACAGTCTCCTCTCGTCTAAGTCTAGCTTCCACAACTCTTCTAGATCATTGTGTGACTGAACAGCTTAGTTCCCCTGTAGTTGCTACAACTCTGTACATCACCCTTGTTCTGAAAAATGGGCACCAGCACACTTCTCCCGCATTCCTCTGGAATTTCCTCATCCTCAAATATGCCTTTGGATATTTGAGTCAAAAACCTCACTGCCATCTCTCCTAGACATTTCCAAACCTCCAGGGCTCCGTGGTTCTTCCCCCAGAAAATTTGGATTAAAAGAGATGCCATTTCCTGCATTTTTGTGTATTTTAACAGGTTGTTAATCATCTGTAAACATTAGATTAGATTGATTAAAAACAGGTCTCTCTTGTAAATGAGTCCTCGAGGCTCAATGAAACTAACAACCTGTATAAATAAAGTTTGAATTGAAATGACTATTTTAGAGAGCAGTGAATATAGCAGCTCCGATTCTGTCAAGCATCCTAACACCCCCCCACCCACCCACACACACACACACACACACACATACAAACTTCAATGTTCGACCCGAACTCTTCTCAGCTGAATTCAGTCCTGCATCTTGTTCTGCTCTAATCTCCATCACCGCTGTCAGATGCTTCAATTCTCTGTTGTCCAGCTAAAGACAATCCATCCATTTATTTTACATAATAAATTGGATGGTCTTTTTGACATTTTGATCCTGTTATTTTGACAAATTTTGAAATGTGATGTAATGTGAATAATACACATCAAACATTTCACTCATATTTTTTTTTTTTTTTTTTACTGTAAGCTTTTTTATTTATTATCTTGAAATGTATGCAGGAGTTCTGACACATTGGCAGTTGTGCGCGTTCTGCAGAGCTGTCTGGAGATGCCCCGTGCGTAAAACGTGAACCGTCTGCAGGGCGCACAGCTGAGTGAGGTGAAGCTGACACCCCACCCACGTCAAAAATTCCAGTAAATACAGTGATTGGTTAGTGCTACGTTTGTGCTGGTTTGTGCTGCTTTGGTTTCTGAGACGCGTCTGAAGGTGGATGAAGACGCTTCATCCCCGTGGGACATGTGGTCAGCGTCTCTGCTGGCAGCAGTGTGTGCTTGAGCTTTTGCGCCTGCTGCAGCAGTAACATCCACTCCACAGACGTGGACAATGTCTTTTCTCGTATTTTTAATAAATAATCAAAATAAAATTGTGCCATGACTTTGAACTTTTACAGGCAGAGATATGAGCTGATGGATTCGATTGAGCAGTTGCCGGAATGCACACAATGAAAATGAGAGAGTTCCCAGATCTTGTTCTGGCAGGATCCGGCTTAAATTAACCACTGCAAACCTCCACTGGTATATCAGGTCCTACTGTCTTCCCCTTCTTTTCAGAGCTTTCCGAACTTCATCCTAATCTTGACTATTTCCTGGTTCATAATTTCTATGACCTCTACTCTTCATCATCTCAAAGTACTCCTGTCTTCCCATCACACTCACTTACTTGTTAGAGCATTACTATTCTTGTCCTTAACAAGCCTAACCTGCTACACATTTGGCGTAAGGAAATTAATTTTGACAAAAAAAAAAAAAACTGAAAGTGGCTGAGAGTTAGTCATTTATAGAGCAACATTTTACAGCAAGTATTTTCCGGTTTGTCCTCTCAAGTTTGGTTCATCTAACCACTTCAATTTGATCCCCTATACCACTTGTCAAACTTAAGGCCCACAGGCCAAATCTGGCCAGTGACCCTTGTTAACATCTTATCTTTCCCCACAGTCATATATTTTAAATGTAAAGTTATCACATTTATGAAGTTAAACCCAGAGCCAGACTCAAACTTGTAATAATTAAAGTGATTTCTTTACAGTGATGAGATATTAACAATATAACTTACAAGGGAACCTGGAAAACCTGAGGCTGGAGGGATAGAGTGAGTCTAGGATGAAAGAGGAATGGTTGGTTAATCCCCAGTTGCTTAGTTTTTACTCAGAGGTGGAGATCTTGACATGGTGAGATGAGGGTAGATAGTTCCAGATAGATATAAGTTGCAGGGCTGGTGGTGGAATGTTTACTGAAAATAAGTATGGTTGTTTTGCAAGCATGGGGAAGTAGATGAGGGATCTGGTGTTGGAGACTCAGGAGGCAGGAGCAAAAGGAGATAACAAGGAAAGTAACAACCTTTAAGTTCCAGGATCACAAGGGGGCTAATAACTACTACCAGTTAGTATGTAATGCTCCAGCAGGGAAAGGAGCTCTTCTGCAGCCTTTTCTACTCCTGGAGCTTGTTATGGGGAGGAACTACAGCTGCTGCTCATTAATGCCACCCAGGAACCTACAGAAAAAGCTGAAACCCTAAAAAATATTTTTATCGCTTCTCATTTTGCTTTAAAAAAAAACAACAGAAAAATACTTCATTTAGTGCAAACTTCTCATGACTGAATTTTTATTTTTTTTAATGGATTTTTCAGTAATCTTTGATTTTGAGGTGGACAGGGAATGTCAAATGAGGCCAATCAAACTCTTGTTGATAAACCTGCAACCAAGAAAGATGTCTAATATTGACTAAAATTGGCTCGTGACCTGGATCCAATTTTTAAATTTGGCTGCATTTTGTAACTGAGTTTGACACCCTTACTCTACACATACTTTGAGTGCTAACGGATTACAATACGCGAGATCTTTGTTTTAAACTTTGGCATGCAAGGCAGCCACATCATTTAAGGAGTGCTAATTTCATTTGTACAAGTGATGTTTTTCTTATAGCAAAATACTGTATCCCATGAGCTACTAGACAAATTGTAATGAAAGTGGCAGAAGTTGATGTATTTCTACAACTGATTTATTTTTGGAGTCAACAAAACTCAAGCTGGCTGCCATAACTAATTGAACGTAGCTTATACAAGGGCTATGATCAGCCATCTATCCATCCATCCATCCATTTTCTTTATACTGCTCTGCCATGTTGCCCAACGATTTAGTAAATTTTACACATGTTGAGATCAGTATATTTTTTATGACAAGATTTAGCACTGATATGTCCTACCATTTAAAATAAAAAAAATGACACTTCTCTCAGGTTTTTTTAAGTTTTTGTTAGCCATGTTGTTGTGACATGTTTCATTAAGTTTGAAACGATATAATTCAACTAATGTCCCATGTTCCAGAAATCAGACACTGGGAGGACAGAGGAGAGAAGGTGGACTGATGAGGGAGGTTCACAGCTGACAAAAGAATGCAGCTTGTTGAGCTTTGCAGGGTGAGCAGGTGCCAACGTGAAGCTGTGGTGCGTGCGTGCGTGCGTGCGTGTGTGTGTGTGCGTGCGTGTGTGTGTGTGCGTGCGTGCGTGTGTGTGTGTGCGTGCGTGTGTGTGTGTGCAGATGAATCAAAAAGTGAAAGAACCAAGCAGACAGAAAGGGTGTGTTATTGCTGTAGTTAGTCTGGACCTTTCTCTGATGTTGGTAGGATGGTAAGAGCTCAGCTTTAACATTTCTTCGTTGTTAAAATGTCACAAAAGATGTACCGATAGTTTGTCACTGGACTTCATGAGTTAAGTTTTCTCTTTTCTGTGTTTGAGTGGTTACCTGCCACACCTCAGTGATGTTGTGTTTATACATTTTTCTTGGAAAAATGTAACACTGTAATTATCACGACTGATTGTCAATAAACCACTTTTGGCAGTTAAGCTCATGGTTATGAAGAAAAAACTGAGGTAGAAAAACTGTCACAAACTAAATAACAACCGATACGCCGATATCCCCAATTGCTGAGGGATTTAAATAATAAATTTATTACGTGTGTGTGTGTGCAGATGAATCAAAAAGTGAAAGAACCAGACAGAGAGAAAGGGCATGTTGTTATTGCTGTAGTTAGTTGGGCCTTTTCTCTGTAGTTTTTGAGATGAGTGTTTTTCTGGACTGGAAACAAGCAGGGAATGCAAGTAAACCTTAATGTTTTTGGTTTGTGTACGAGTGGAGGGAGCAGTTTTATCTACCACCCGTCTTGATGGCAACCTAATTTATGATTGTCACCTTTCTTACATTTAGATGCAGCCACACAACAAAATAGAAGACGGTAACTCATTGATTTTTTGATTTTTTTTTAAATATCCACCTCACAACATGGACTGAGAATTTCCTCTTTCCCCTCTTCGCTGCTTGACATGGGACAATAACTGGTTTCATGACATGTTACAGAGTGTGCATGCTGTTCACACAATTTAAGCCTGTGTCTTACTGGCTGTAAAGTGCAAACAGCATTTGCTAGACTTTGCAAAGTGTCTTGAAACACTTGCAAAGGATCTCAACTTTATCTTGTTAATCACTGAAATTTTGTAGGAAATATTAGCAAATCAAATTTGTCAAATTAGTCTGTTGTTGGGAGCAACTGGAACCCACCTCAAACTCTTCCCAGTTTAGTTTCCATGAGTCAAAGGGTGAGAAGTGCGAGACAGCTTTGGATGGAGCTGTCGATAAATTGTCACTAATTGGAAACATAATAGAGAATCTGACATTTTGAGTGCTATGGGACGTGACAATAGGGCTGGACGATATAGCCAAAAAAATTTATCACGATATATTTCTTAATTTCGGTCAATAACAATATAATTCGATATCGATATAAAAAATATAAAAGCCTCAGAAAAACTACAAACTGTACAAATAAATTAATGTTCACTTTTATTTGTATTTAGCCTTAAAAAAAATTGAAATCACCGTCAATTAAACATAAAACTCTCAACTTTGTCAGTATTAATAGTTTTAACTTTAAACAACAACATAACCTAACAACCCATGCAGCAACCGTCTGTGTTTCTCTTTTGATACAGCTGGGGGTGATGTTTCAGGGACATGTTGGCTCAAACTTTTACTGTGCATCATCTTGTGACTCAGCATCTTCTATCGAGTGGAACAAGTCAGATGTGTTCCCACCGCTAGTTGGAACGACTCTGTCACATTTTGCAGCACACTAAAACCTGCAGTTTATCAGATCTTAGAAAGCCGAACCACTTCTACATCGCCAAATTAGTCTTTCCTCTCTTGTCAGTTATGTCATCTGCTTTCTCTTCGCATGTAAAAACCTTGTTTAGTCACATTCTGACGGTCATGGGCACTCATTTTGAAGCAAAAACTTAACACGCGTTGGAGATTAGCCTAGCCTGCTACCGCTAATGCCTTCTGGACTCGAGCTCTGCAGTCACCACGCACTGACGTAGTTGTGTTGCACCTTTTTCTGTCTGGATTGAAACTGAAGTAGCCGCTTCAACCTGAACAGAAAAAGAAATGTCAGTGTAATGCTGTAATCATATCAAAAATGTGCTTAAAACTAGAGATGCACCGATCCACTTTTTTTTTTTTTTTTTACTTCCGATCCCGATACCTACGTATCGGGCGATACCGATGCTATTTTGAAATCATAATTATAATTGATTTTATGAGGCTGTAATAATCTCCTCTCAAGTAGTTTGTACAAATATGTGCATGCATGTCCAAAAAGGCAACTTGAGGTAAGTTTTATTAATGTTGGATAAGTTTTAAAGTTAGAATTAAATCCTGCTAAGACAACATGTTTTTAAAAATTCCTATCTTTAAAGTGGATATTAAAGTGATTAAATGGCTTCAAACATCTGCTAAGTTTATGGCATAAACCAACACAGACATGCTTCTGTTTTTAGTATTTTACATTGCTTTATAATGTAGTTTTTGTTTCATTTTTTTTACATATATAATTTTATTTTTCTGTTCATTTTCTTTTTTATGATTGTCTGTTCAATTCAGTTTATTTTTATAGTGCCAAGTCGCAACAGAAGTCATTTCAGTGCACTGTACACAAACATTAAAATAAGTTAACAGAACCATTCATATATAAAAATAATAATTTAAGACCATTTATCTGAGCAGACTGCTTTGAATTTAACTCCATCACAGACCTCTCATCTTGAGCTGATAAATATCTCCTGGAGGGTAAACGTAAACTATATCTTGGCTGCAAATATTCAATCAAGCTGTGAAGCAGACAGTCTGATTTCAGTCAGCTGAGCTCAGTCTGCTCCTCCGAGACGGGCAGACTTGAGCGCGGCTGACCGAACGAGCTCGAACGTCCAACGTAAAACTAACTTGACTAAACAATCATCGTGCTTTTAATGTGGTGCTTTTTCAAAAGTTTATTAAGTTTGATGTATTGTAGGTTGCAACGAGCTTCCCCCTCTCAGTACAGCGGCTCTGTGGACATTGCACGTTGCTGTCTTGCAGTGTTTAGTGTAAAATACTTCCACACAGCGGGCATGTTACGATGACAATTTGGTTAGCCATTAGCAACAGTGCTGCTCAGCCCTCAAAAGAGTATTTACTCACGTTTTAGCTGGCTGCAAACAATGAAATGGGTTTCCTGAATGTGAGGCGGGTCTTTTAACTCTGGGCTTCAAGAGACATGCCTCCGTTCAGGAAATCCATTCCACAGGTTGGATCGGAAAAATCCGATATGTAAATTATGCTGGTATCTGAGGCCGATGCCGATATCGGATCAGATCTGCCCCGTCCCTACTTAAAACTCATATCACCGTTCTTGAATCAAAGTATATCGCGACATATATTAATATCGTCCAGCCCTACATGACAAAATTGTGAAAAAACAAGAAATCTCAAACACTGAGACATGCAGTACATGAGTAAATTGTGAAACTCCTGGCAAATGTTGGCCACAGTGTTGTGTCATAAGTACAGATTGGATGTGATTCCATGTGAAAATTTGCACATTGCCTCACTGTTTTGTGTCTCCAACAAGAAGCTAACAGTGATAGGCCTTATGTCATGGTTTGTAGTTGAGGTTAGACCGAGGAATGAATGCAGGCCAACATGAAAAGATCAAATGAAAATTAAAAGATTGCATTTATAAAAAAAAAAAATATATATATATATATATATATATATATATATATATATATATATACATACAACAAAGGCTGTAGTAGCAAAAAATACAGAGAAACAGACCAGACGTGAAGCACAGTGCTAAACTTTAGGTGAGTTGAAGACTGGGAGACTAATGCTCCTTTTCCATTAGTACCTTTAGTACCGGTACAGCACGGTTCAACTCAGCTTGGCACGGTACAAGTTGTGTTTCCATTATATTTTCAGTAACGGTTCTAGTAGGTGGGGTTCAGAGTTCAAAAATTGACGTCACACGCCTTACCAGCTAGTGGCGGTAATGCTGGTGGTAAGACCCTGAAACAGGTTTCAGTACAGGGTGGGAATTTATTTAGAAGTTCCTGGTAAATTAAAAAGAATACATATTATTAAAATGATCAAATTAAACAATGTAAATCCTGCTAATTGACTTTAGTTCATCATTAAATCTCTGATGAACCAAATTCTACAAAAACGTCTACCGGTATATTTAAAATTGTATGTTGTCTTCATCATTTGATGTATTTGCACTCATTGTGTCTACTTTTATTGTTCAATTTAGATGTGTGGTTTTGTTTCTTGTTTACAGAATTTTTTTTAAAAACTTTGCTTTAAAGTTTAATTCTTGTTTTGTGATTTGTACATCTGTGGGTTAGAATAAAGTTGAACTAAAGGCTGCATCTCTTCTTTAAACATGTTTGAGGGAAATATTCCAGAGAGATCCTATAATTTTGTGTCTTTTATGATTTTGCAGCTGAGTTCACTTTAACAGATTATTTAATAAAGCCATTAAAGTGAAAACAGGATGTCATGATAAAGCCGGCACCGTTTATTTATTTTTAATCTTCACTGATTTAAAAAAAAAAAAAAAACATTTTGTTTTTATACATAAAATGTTTTTAAAAATCTCCTGATGCTTGCTCAATAGGTTTAGGTTTAGGTTTTTAAAAATCGTTTCCAGCCTCCGTCCCAGACCCGTCTAGGTCCACCCGTCTGCCGGGGCTCAGGTTTCTGGCCTTAAGGAGCACCCCAGCCTCGCGCGCTTCAATGGGTTGGCAGCTTGTATGATCCTCCGCGGGGACCAGCGGAGCGCAGAGCAGAAGCGATGAGGCTGGGGCCTGCCCACCCACTCCCGTGTGTTGGCAGCACGGGGGATCTTGCGCGGTGACCGATGGAGCTCAGAGCTGGGGAGATGATGCCCTGCCCAGTCTGAGGGGGCTCTGAGGAGAGGACCGGGGGAACCGGCGGAGGTCATCTAGCTCGCTCTGAATTTTGTTGTTGGCCACCAAGCACAAACGCCTGCACTTGAGCATTAGACCATTGTGTTGTCATTACTGCTTTTAAGATCTTAAAAATAAGTCCAGTCGGTCCTCGAGTTCGAGTTACTGCAAATGGCGGATCGAGTTGTTGTGAAAGTTTCTCAAACAGCCAGTGACTCTACCCCCTGACCAATCAGTGACCGACAGTGTTCTGACGTCACGTTTTGGTGCCAGCTCGGCCCGGTTGGAACCCCGGAGAAAATGGTACTGAAAAGGGGGATTGGTTCCACGAACCGTTACTAATGGAAAAGCCTCAGAACTGTGCCGAGTCAAACCGTGCTGTACATTTACAAATGGAAAAGGGGCATAAATGGACTGGGGCTGAGGAGATTTGATACAGATGGCTTAATTGTAATGGGGAACAGGTGAGGATGGGTGTCGCAGGACAGAGAAGCAGTAACAGACTGAGAAAGAAGTCCTAAGACTGACTGGAAACACCTGGAAGCAACGGAACAAACGGAACACAAACTCAACATCACAGAAAACAAACACAAAGAACAGCTAACTAAAAAACTTAACTAAACTCTTAAATGAATCTAACGAATGACACAAAGGACCCAGAATCATGACCCTTTAAGTTTACATTTGAGGATATGTTAATTAATCTCACAGTTGTTGAGCAAATAACAAAAGTTGTTGGAGGAGAAGACTACTAACTCCTACTGTGTTCAAATTTACTGCTACACGTTTTCATGTTGTTTTAATGCCTGTTTGCAAGGATTTACATGTTTGGCACTTTTACAAGCATGGATGGCAATTAAAATTCACCTACCCTTGAAGTGAACAAGTAATGGCCTCAAATCTGTTTCTGCAGTTGTCAAGAAAACTTCATAAACTGAGACAAAAGAAAGTGAAGGGCAGACTTTTTTAAAGTTAGCACCTTCGTGTTACATCAGCTGTATGCACAAATTCTTTTTCTTTCTGGTTTGAGTGGCAGAGATTATCTGATGAGATAATTTGTCTTTTTTTTTTTGCTGCATCTTATCTTGAGCCGTGCAAACAATCCAACCCTGCAACACTTTGCTTTGGTGCTTTACATCTGTGGTTTCACCTCAAATTGCTTCTTCTCTCAAGAGCGTGTTTGAGCTATAGGGGACCCTGGAAAATGTAAGCGTGTTGGCGGTGCAGGAATGCTCCAGTGTGACTTTGTGAATGTTCTGATTGTTTCCTTTCGCCCAGTTCAAAGAATGAGACGCCATTTACACAGACTGTTCTGGCAATAGAGTGGCTGCGCTGCATTTCTGATCTCTTAAAGCGTCAAAAAAAAATTAATAGGAAACGTTATCACATCGCACATCTCCAAAGTAATTAGCGGGGATTTTGCTGAGGGTCGTTTTAGTATTTGCAGTCCTCATTTTGAGTAATGAGCTTTGGAAGAAACTGTGAAATTCGTTCTGAAGTTGGAGATAAAGGGATTAGAAACAATATGAGATAACTACAGATTCAGTGCCCAGTTTGATGCAATTATTGGCTTCCCCGTGGCACCTGAGAGGTTAATCCACCAGCCTCGTGTCCTGCTGAGGGTTCAGTCGCACCGTCACATCTACTGCTGCGCTTTCAACACACACACACACTATCACCACATCAATAATATATGATCGAGGAACAGGAGGCAGAATTGTTTTTCAGCCCATTCACTTTTCATTCTTTGCTCTCTTTTATTTTCTAAACTCTCTCTTTGATCACGTTTTAGTTTATTAGCATGCAGCCATCTGTTTCAGCTCCTGTTAAATGGTTGAAGGAAGTGAATCCGTTGGCTGATCCTCAGGATGGAGCCTCTAGAGACACGTTGGCACTTTATATAGAAAGCAGGCTTCTTACATTAATAATGAGACTCAGATGCCAGCTGTGATATGACCACCATTATGTTTTTACAACAAACCTTTTAATATCATCCCTTTCACTGTCCGTTTCTAAGTCCTGTTGAACTCTTTGATGCACTTTTTGATCAAACTGGAGCTGCAGCAGAGATTATTTTATTGCAGGTTTTAGTCACATCAGTACTTTCTGACTCATTGCTTTAAACACTTTTGATGACTCAGATTTGATTCAGTTTAACTAAAGATGTTCTTTTTTGTTGAGGATTTCAGGATCTCACTCGGGCCTGGTGAGTTTGTGTTATTAGTCAGCATGGAGGTACAGCACTGTTCCCTCGCAGTGGGAAGGTACTGGATTTGGAGCAGGACTGGGGCCTTACTGTTAGGAACAAAGTCCATGCTTAATAATTCTGGACAGTTTCTTTTTTTTGTGTGTGTGCTGAAACGTTTCGCCTTCGGTTCGGAAGGCTTCATCAGTGAAGGAAACACACAACAAAACGGATTCTTCCCCCAATAGCTCATTCCAAAGTGGAACAAACCAGTTCTGCTTGTGATAAGATGCTTACTGTTTCTTACTGGCTTACTGTTAGGAGTTCACATGTTCTCCCCATCTGCAGGTGTGGGTTTTCTCTGGCTCCAGTTTCTGCCCACAGTCCAAGAGCAGTCACGTTATGTTAACTGGTGACTTTAAATTGAACTTAGATGTGAGTGTAATGGTTGTCTCGTGTGTGGCCCTGTGATGGACTGGCGACCTGTTCAGGGTGTACTCCACCTCTATCACCACCAGCAGGCACCAGCTCCCTGTAATCCTGAGCAGGATGAAGAGGGTGTAGGATGGATTTATGTCAAGTCAAGTCAAAGTTGATTTATCTAGCACATTTACAACAACCACAGCTGACCAAAATGCTTCACAATAATTACAACATCATAGATAAAAATATGATAAAAGAAATAAAATTATGATATATGATCATAAAAATGGCAAAAAAAATTAAGAGGTTAAAGTTAGTAGATATTTTTATGTACTGTACTTCATTTCTACAGGGCTTTAAGTCACCATATCTACTTTATTTTGTACATTTGGGTGTTCTTTGACATTTGTACCTCAGATGTCAGCAGCTAAACTAAACCCAAGTTTAAAAGTGAGCAAAACCAAAAATAATCGGCTAACGGGATGGATTTTTTTTTTTTACTTCTAAAAAGTGAAATAGTGAATCTGACAACCAAAAACTAATTTTAGGACCCAAACATAAAACTCAAATACAAACAAAGGAGGACTTTGAGCAGACGATGTCAAAATCCCCACAACAAGTAGACTACTGGTACCTGAACTCTGGAAATTACAGGGCACCAAAGATTTGACATTGACCACCGGAGACCCCTGCAGGGCAGACTGGCTGAGGGGGGCACATGGAGGATTCTAGCAGCAGCAAATAGTTACAAAATAAATGACAAAAACAGGCAAGATTGATCAAAGTAACAGAATAAAAAGCATGCTGGAATATTGCAAAACCTGCAACCAACACTTTGTTTGGAATATATATTATTAACCTTTTTCATTGGATGATCGATATCGATCCTCAGATGTCAGATCATGTACTGATAAAATGATTGAAATTTACTACCTGGATTTCCCTTTGAGATCTCTCTTGAATCTTCTGTTCATAATATAAACTGTTGTGACATTTACTCAAGAGTCACGTGTCTCTGTCCCACCCGTCCATCCTGTTTGGGCAATTTACTGAAGAATGAAAACATGAGAAGCAAATTAAATGTGTCATGATGTTGACAATATTATGCATGTAAAGGAACCCTCAAACAGCATCCACCAAAGCCAATTTACTTTTTGTTATGTTTTAATTTATCAGTTTATGTAGAATTGAACTGGGTCCTGAGGCTTTATCATTCCGACAGCTTATTTCAAATGAGTAGGACACAATCTGATGCAGAACCTCAATCCTCCTCGTGTTTGTCCCTCAGATTGTCCTTTCAATGACATTTAGCTGAAGATGAAATGTTATTCTGTATTTTAAAAACATTGCTGATCGTGGGACTCGTGTTTGTAAATTAATATGGTCAAAAACGTATAAATTTACAATTCTTTGTCAACAACTTTTATATCTTTTGTTTCAGAAGATTTTTTTTCACCACATTTTGTAACATTTGAATATTCTCACATGTTCTCATATTTCACTATTCTACACAGTGATTTAGACAAAATCCCAACCAAAAAAAATCATAAACTGAAAAATTATTTGTTAACATAAATGTGGCAAATGCCTTCTTTGTGTGACAACATGAAATGGATTAAAATAAATTAAAACTATCAGAACTGATAAATGTAACTTTTAAAAGTCCATAAAATAAAAGTCATCAAAATGCTTTACTTGACTGATTATCAACAAATGCTGTGTATAAACCTCTAAAGCTGAAATATACATTTGTTTATTGGAAATAAAAATACAGTTTCCCTCACTGACAGCCATAAAGTTTCACAAACAATATTATTATTGCTATTAAAGACCCCCTCGTCATATTTGCAGGTAGATTGTGTGGGAGGTGGGGGACACCCTGGACAGGTGTCCAGTCCTTCAGAGGGACACATAAGAGACAACGACCATTCACTCTCCTAGAGATAATTTACTTACCAATGAAGCTAGCATGCATGTTTTTGGACTGTGGAAGAAAACAGGACTAGTATTCGGAGGAAGACCATGCACGCACAGGAAGAACATGCTGAGAGGCAACAGCTCTAACCACTGCTCCATCATGCCACCCTGGACAAAATGCTATCAGTTTTAAACATTGTCTAGAAATGACCCTTTTCTGTGTAAATCATTGCAGATAAATGCAAACGAATATTTAATTGCAAGAACTTGCTTCAAAACAAAGAAGACACAAAGTTTATTTATTCTCTTCTGCCTTTCTGTGCAGGTGTAACACAAAGTTACGAGTCCATTTTAGACTCTACTTTTTAGAGGCCTCTCTCAAACAAATTCAAAGTCTAATTAAAAAAAGTTAATTCAAAGTCTACCATGAAAATAATTTAGATTTTATCATTTGAAACTTTATGTCTTCATGAAAAGAAATAAAGAGGGAAACTAGACAGAAATAACAATAAAGCATCAGTTTCCTGTACAATCTGCAGCGGTGCTTCCAGGACTAGTTTATTTAAAAAAATATAAATGTATGAAAGCTTTTTACTCATGTGAATTGTCAAAGACAATACAATAATGTTCACCTAATTTATTTTTTTAATTATTATTGCTTTTTAAGTTTAGACAACATGTATTTGTCTAAGTCACTCTGTGCAAAAACTTATTTTAGCTACCTTCACAAAAAGGCAAACATTATTTAGACCGTCATTTACAACCAGTGGAGCATCTTCAACACCCACCTTAATAAAGATAACAGTCAATACATCGTCATGGCAACTATGCTTTTTATCCCAACAACTGCCTCGCTGCCCACAAAGGTCCCACAGCAACCGTCACCAAGCAACCCCTCTCCTTTTTCTCTGTTTCTCTATTTAAAGGAGCAGAGGAGGAGGAATGATAAATCATGCTGCAGAGAAAATACGTTTGTATCCAAGAGGAAAGGGAGTTGTTCACAACAACTTGTTGCTCCCAAAATGTAGAAACAATCCACCTTGTCAAGTGTCCAGGCTTTAGTTGTGCTGATCATTACTTCCCTACAGATGTCACAGTTGTGCTTTTTATTGCAGGGGCTTCCTAAGTGATCTTGGTGTTGTGCAACATAGCTGTGATGTCCTTGGGGCTGTTGTTAGTCTCAACAGCCTTAAGTCATGTGTTGTTAAAGGCACAGGATGTCCTGCCTAAGGACGCTGCATTGTCCCATGATTTCCCCTCTGCACACATCAAACACTCAACGTTTTTTACTATGATCGTATAGCTTAGGTTTATTCCAGCACTATCACTTTTTTGATCATAACCTCAACTGAGTAAGTTGCTTTTTTTGTTGCCTGAGCAACATCTGTCTGGTCTTGTTTTTACTGTCTACACTCAAACACAGGAAGTGTTGGCAGCCGAGAGCAGTGACGTAAGCAGGACCAGAAGCCAAAGCACTTCCTTTACCAAGGCATCATTTTAGTTCCTTGTTGTAATCAGACTTTACAGAGCCAATCTTATTATGCTTTGAATGTTTTGTGCAGTTTTGGTGTGCTGAATGTAATGTTCCCACACATTTCCTGACCCCGGTTGTACTCTGCCTTTCTGTGGGCGCAGCTGACAGGAGGGGGGTGTGGCTAACACCAGAAGACAAATGTAAATGTAGTCAGGAACGTGACGAGAGCTGTTTTCCCAAGCACACACTGGGTGAGTTGGGTGGATTTTTCTGCTCACTGGGACACTGGAGGATCTTTGAGACACTTTCTGATAAGTTTATTCTGTTTAATTACTTTTCTGACAGCAGATCAGATGAATTAAGTCTTTAATTTGAACAGCTCAGGATCATTTCTGTATTTTGGACTGTGAGAGAATCTCACATGACTTTTTATTGAAACCATTTTGTCATATTTCTCAGTAAGCTGATGATGCTTGTTTTACACCCGCTCCCATTGAAACGACCTGGTTTTTCCTGTCAGTATAGTGTTTCTGGTATGTGGCAGCTTGTTTATGTAGCTGCTGACTTTTCAAAATGTTTTACTGCTGCTGTGCTTGACTGACAAGGACGTCATAGTGGTGAAGACAGACGAGTTGACTTGGCTAAATATTAACTACACTCTGAACTCTTTAAAAGAAGAAAAATGGATGACAGAAGGTTTTTTGTCACGTGGATTACCAAATCACTGAGTAAGCAAGGAATATTGTCATGTTCTGGGACTGATAGTGCTTAAAATAATAAGAATTGCCATCAAGTTCACAATGAACACCACTAAGAGGTGGTTGGCTTCACGGCGCTCTAAAATTTACAAGTAAGTCTGTTTAGTTTTTCTGCATCACTACTTTGTATAACTTCCTGAATACAACAATACTCTGCGTTATGCATGTCAAAATGTTTGGTATAAACATTTGTCAGGCTTCTTCTTATAGCTTCCACTCTTTGTTTTCTGCAGTGTGGAAGGGGAATCCCAGTGTCCGGAGACGGTCTCCCACAAAGACGGCTCCTTCAGCCAGACGCCTTACCTTCACAGCTCACAGCGCTACACTGACGGCAGCAGCGCAGCCCCCTCCACTTCCAAGGGCCCTGCAAGCGTGGCCACCTCCAGCTCGGCGAGCCTGGCCTGGGTGCTGCGAACACGCCACCAGCCTGCAAGTCTGGCCCTCCGCAAGCAGGAAGAGGAGGAGAACAAGAGGTGCAAGGCTCTTTCAGACAGCTATGAACTGTCAACAGATCTGCAGGATAAGAAGGTAACGATACTGACTGTACTGTTTGTTGAAGGATTTCGGCAGGGGTTGAACTTTTAGTATGTAATCATAGGATGCACATCTACAGTGGTGCTTGAAAGTTTGTGAACTCTTTATAATTTTCTATATTTTTGGATAAATGTGATTGAAAACATCATCAGATTTTCACACAAGTCCTAAAAGTAGATAAAGAGAACCCAGTTAAACAAATGGAACAAAAATGTTATACATGGTCATTTATTTATTGAGGAAAATGATCCAATATTACATACTGTATTTGTGAGTGGTTAAAGTCTGTGAACCTCTAGGATTATCAGTTAATTTGAAGGTGAAATTAGAGTCAGGTGTTTTCAATCAATATGATGATGATCAGGTGTGAGTGGGCACCTGTTTGATTTAAAGAACTGGACCTATCAATCTGCTCTTCACAACATGTTTGTGGAAGTGGATCATGGTAGGAATAAAGGAGATTTCTGAGGACCTCAGAAAAAGAGTTGTTGATGCTCATCAGGCAGGAAAAGGTTATAAAACCATCTGTAAAGAGTTTGGACTCCACCAATCCACAGTCAGACTTTGTACAAATGGAGGAAATTCAAGACCATCGTTACCCTCCCCAGGAGTGCTAGACCAACAAAGATCACTCCAAGAGCAAGGCATGGAATAGTCAGGGAGGTCACAAAGGACCCCAGGGTAACTTCTAAGCAACTGAAGGTCTCTCTCCCATTGACTGATGTTAATGTTCATGAGTCCACCATCAGGAGAACTCTGAACAACAATGGTGGTCATGGCAGGGTTGAAAGGAGGAAGCCATTGCTTTCCAAAAAGATCATTGCTGCTCATCTGCAATTTGCTAAAGATCACATGGACAAGCCAGAAGACTGTTGGAAGAAAGTTTTGTGGACAGATGAGACTTAATATATATATATATATATATATATATATAGGTTTAAATGAAAAGTGTTATGTTTTGGAGAAATGAAAACTCTGCATTCCTGCATAAAAACCTTATTCCATCTGTGAAACACAGTGATCAGTGTTTCCCCTAGGTAACATGCATTGACAGGGCGCTCATCTCTTCTGGGATTTTGTTAGGTGGGATGGAGATGGAGACACGTCTGTCTTGCGCGCTGTCTCCCCACAGTGTCGACGGGTGTGTGTGTGTGTGTGTGGGGGGGGGGGGGGGGGGACGGAAATGGCTTGGATCAACGTGAGGGAAATGGAGCGCTACCTCTGCTAGCTTTTTAACCAGCGCATCTGTATCGCACGCCGCTAGCTTAGCGCTACGTCAGTGCTGGCAGTTGTCGACGGGGGATGAGGAGGGTTGGTTCGGTAGGCAAGGCGCTCAGTTCTGTTGACCTGGCGGGGAGCCCACACTGAATAATGAAGGGCTGGAGGGGGGCTTAGTATATGCATGGTGACAGCACAGCCACCTGGTAGGGAAAACACTGGTGGTGGTAGTATCATGGTTTGGGCCTGTTCTGCTACATCTGGGCCAGGATGGCTCACCATCATTACCTCGTTTCATAATGTAGCTTTTTTATTTTGTTTTATATCACTCATTTTATTTTCGTTTTATATGCATTATTTGGCTGTTGTGTGTACCTCATCTGTGGTTTTGTCTAAAACAGGTCTCTCTTAAAAATGAGTCCTCGTGACTCAGTGAGACTAACCTCTATAAATAAAGGTTGAATGAAAATAATTGCAGTTATTGCTGCACAGGGGGGTCACCCCAGATACTGAAAGCAAATACTTTGTCCTTCACAAATGTAAAATACTGTAGTTGATAATTTTCCTCAGTAAATATGAGCAAGTATAATGTTTTTGTCTCATCTGTTTAACTGAGTTCTTTTTATCTACTTTTAGGACTTGTGTGAAAATCTGATGATGTTTTAGGTCATATTTATGCAGAAATATAGAAAATTATAAAGGCTTCACAAACATTAAAACACCACTATAGAAATTATTAACTATTAGAGTCTATGTATTTCAGCACAGCTGACACAGGTTACTGAAATTATGAAGCTCAAAAATGGCTACAACTCAGTCAGTTCTGCCGATATTGAGTTAAAATTTGGTACGGTTGTTGTGAAAGTGTGTTCTTAACGCATACTTCAGGTGTTGACAGATCACGTGACGGCTTGCAATAATGCATGACATCACACAAAAAAGATTTGACCAAAATGTGTATAACTTTGTCATTTCTCGGCATAAGATGATTGTAGTCTAAAGCTTGCGCATGAAAGGATGGGGGCGATATGCATTTCTTTAAGAAATGCTAAACATTTGATTTAATATGAATCTGTGTCATTGAGGTATAATGAGTCCATACATTTATTGTTGCTTCTCCATATTTTGCCTCAACCTTTACAGGTGGAAATGTTGGAGAGAAAGTATGGTGGCTCTTTTGTAAGTCGAAGGGCAGCTAAGACCATTCAGACAGCCTTCAGACAGTATCGCATGAATAAAAATTTTGAGCGCCTTCGAAGCTCAGCCTCAGAGAGTCGCATGACACGTCGCATCATCCTGTCCAACATGAGACTGCAGTATTCCTTTGATGAGCGCCAACCTCAGCAGCAAACGCAGTCCAACTACACTCACAGCGTTGCCATAGGGCCTCCTCATTCCCCTGGTCCAGACCGCCCAGTTGACTACACCCACCTTGAGGACTCTTTCTCTAAACAGGTAAAACTGGTGGAAGTTGAAAAGCTTTAAAGATTTGTGTAACTTAACTTGAATCTAACCAATTATTCTTTTCAACCGTTGTAGGTCAAGTCCTTAGCTGACTCCATAGACGATGCCCTCACCTGCCGCGCAGGTCGCGATGACTCTCAGGAGGGCAGCAGGGATGGTGGAGGGATGAGCGAAGACTTTGGAGACTGCATGTGGAGCAGCAGCAGCAACCCTTCCTCTCAGAGAGGACTAGGAGAACGAGGCAGAGGGGCTGGAGGGGGGCTTAGTATGCATGGTGACAGCACAGCCACCTCTTACAGTGATGTCACTCTTTACATGGACGACGGCATGCCATCCTCCCCAATGTCTCTGGACCGGGCTCCCAGCAGCACAGATACAGAGTACTGGGGCCCCAGTGGTGGTGTGGGAGGCCGTGAGGACAGCAGGGACACCGAGGGAGGGGGCAGCAGTAACAGTCGCCGCAGCACACCCTGCACAGAGTGCAGAGACTACCGTCTGAGAGGAGCTCACCTGCCTCTCCTCACCATTGAGCCACCCAGTGACAGCTCTGTTGACATGAGTGATCGTTCAGATCGTGGGTCCCTGAGCAGACAGTTGGTATTTGAGCAAGAACCTGGGGTAGGATCAGGCTCTCCTCAGGGAACCCTTAAACATTGCCCCAACTCAAGCAGTCATCCCTCTACGGCAGCAGCTCAGGGTCAGACCAGGCCAACTGGCAGGTCGATACCCACACATATTCCACACCAGGTGGCAGCCCACCACCACCATCACCACCACCCCATCCATCACCATCAGTACCCTGACACACCCTCATCGTCCTCCTCCCCCCAGCAGCCTCCCACCACCCCTCTATCCTCCTCCTCCTCGACAGCTCTGCCACCTGGTGGTCTGGAGCAGCCATGTTGCTCCGATGGGGACAATGACTCCCTCAACTCCACCACCAACTCCAACGAGACCGTTAACTGCAGCTCAGGCTCCTCATCTCAGGACAGTCTGCAGGAGCCGCTGCCTCCTCTAGGAAAACAGACATATCAGAGAGAGAGCCGCCACAGCTGGGACTCCCCACCTTTCAACAGTGATGTGGTGCAGAGACGCCAGTACCGCATCGGTCTCAATCTTTTCAACAAGTAAGCATCTAACAAGCACAAGTATTACATTTCTTGGTAGAGTTCATGCATGAAGTGATAAGATTTGTTATATTTTTACATGAACAATAGAAAGCCGGAGAAAGGCATCCAGTATCTGATAGAGAGAGGATTTGTATCGGACACGCCTGTTGGGATCGCTCGCTTCCTCCTGGAGAGAAAGGGCCTTAGCAGGCAGATGATTGGAGAGTTTCTGGGAAACCGACAGAAACAATTCAACAAAGATGTTTTAGAGTAAGTATTTAAAAATGAAAGGTCATTTTTAAACAGACGTTTGTTTTAGATCAAAAACTAAGACAAATGTGTCTAGATTGAGCTTACACATTTAATTCGGTGTCTGAATTAGTGCACCATTTAGACAGGTTTAAGCCTCTTGCTCCACACATTGTACAAAAATGTTATACGATGAGCAATATTGTGAGACCTCTCAAGATCTATTATAACTGAGTATGTGTTGAGGATGACTCAACTACTACAAAGCATTTAATTTGAGCTCAGTGTCTGTAAAACCGATTGAGGTATAGCCATTATTGTGTTTGCTAACATTGATTAGCTAAGGCAGCCATCTTGAAATGGGGTGACTCCAAAAGTTAACCACCAATGATTACTTATTGAAAGTTTCATAAAATCTGTGTGGTGGTTCATGAGATACTCCTTGAATTGCCACCTTATCATGATGTAGGAGTATGTGCGCCTGAATGATCCTAGGACAGGGGTGCCCAATACGGCAATCACAATCTGTCAGTAGATCGTGAAGGTAATATCAGTAGATCGCACAGCGAAATAGATTTTTTTTTTTTTTTTTTTTTTTTTTTTTAAATAGATGTCAGCCGATCAATCTATCTTCACTATGCAAATCATCACTTGATTGACATACAGGTTAGCCAATCTGAGACTGACCTTTTCTGACGCATAGGTCACCATGTATGCGCAAATAGCGCTAAAAACAAACGAGTTGACTCGTAATAGCCTCCAGTTTATATCTAAACTCAATAAAGTGTGTAAAATGAGTTGGGGACCTGGACCAAGTAAGCAAAAAATTTTCCATTTTCATATGGGATGGGGGGAGAACTTGTTTAATTTCACATCATATTTGAAATGCGTTTCACCGGAGCGGCATTTTCGGACTATAAATACTATGGCACTGACTTCGTTCTGAAAAGTGAGCTGAGAAAGAAAACGGTGAAGGAACTAAAATCCCAGTTATCCAGACAGCAGTCATTGTTCTTACAGCTGACCGGAGCAGTGAAGCATCAGTCCAGTTGAGTCACTTTAATAATTGTTAAGCACAAGAAGTCGTTTCAAGACAAAGAGATGGTAAAAGTTATTCGTTGAAGCAGCTGACTCGTTGTTCAGAGACTTTAAAAACAAACCAGAAATAATATCTTCATCAAAGCTCTCGGGTATCAATAAATACTGTTACAATTACAAGCAGCTGCTGTCGGGGCTGAATTTTCACTTTTGCTCTCAAGTTTTCAGGTTATTTTCCAAACATGAAGTTATTCTTGTTTGCTGTTCCTTGTGTGAAGAACAGAAGTTATTGCTGTGTTTTTTTTTAGGGGAGTGGTGGCGTAGAGGTTAGAGAGGTGAGCCTGTGATTGGAAAATCGCCGGTTCACACCATGGTACCGACAACATCAAAAATGTGGGTGGGGTAGGTGAAGCACCCACACTTGCCCCCACCCTCATTTGCCCCACCCTGGGCCCATGAGCAAGGCCCCTAAGCCCCCATCTGCTCCCTAAACAGGTCTCTCTTGAAAATGAGCTCTCGTGGCTCAATGAGGCTACCTGTATAGATAAAGAAGCGAGAGTTTTATTTATTATTTTGTACACAAACAATAAAAATAAATTTGTCTTTTTTTCTTTCTTTTTTTTTTTAAATAAACTGATGGGTTTTGTCATTTATGTTGCGTCCACAGCAAGCTGGGACGTATTCATTAATTCAACCTTTATTTATCCAGGTTAGTCTCAATGAGTCACGAGGACTCTTTTACAAGAGAAACCTGTTTTAGACAGACAACATATAGAGTACAGACAACAATAAACTACAGTAAAATCCAATTAAAATAAAAGTAATGTTATAAAACAATAAATCAAGGTGCCATATTAAACATGGTAAAATGCTAAAAACAAGAACGTAAAACATTAAAAGCATACTTAATATGTTTACAAATAAGTATATGTTTTGTATTTTTATAGTAGGTAGATCGCTTGGACTTGGTCATTTTAAAAGTAGCTCGCATGCTGAAAAAGTGTGGGCATACCTGTCCTAGGAGCTATGCTTCAGAAGTAATTAATTATGATTGCTCCTGGTAGGGTCTCCCAAAGCAGATTGGTCCTAGGTGACTGGCCAGACAAAGAGCAGTTCAACACACTTGTATGGACAAAGACAAACGAGGAACTCCATGTTCCTTGGTAATGTGGGTTACCGGGACCTCACCCTGGAGACAGGACTGGTGTAGGGGCTCGTCGGAGAGCGCCTAGTGACCAGGTCTCTACCCATGCGACCCGGTCAGGCTCAGCCTGTAAGGGCAACATGGTTTTGCCTTCCTGTGGGCCCACCACCTGCAGAAGGGGTCATACAAGTCAGATGCATGATGCCATGGGCAGTAGCTGAAGGTGGGGTCCTTGGCTCTCTGACCCTGGCTTACCAAAATGGACTCTTGGGACATGGAATGGTCTTTGGTGGGGAAGGAGTCTGAGCTTGTGTGTGAGGTTGAGAGAAACAGACTAGTTATAGTTGGGCTCACCTCGACACACAGCATGGGCTCTGGAACCAATCTCTTTGAAAGGGGCTAGACCTTATTCCATTCTAGAGGTGCCCATGGTGAAAGACACCAAGCTGGTGTGGGTCCACTCTTAGGCCCCTGACTTGGTGCATGTTTGTTGGGGTTTTCCCGGTAGATGATGGGGTAGCCATCCTTCACCTTTGGATAGGGGGATGGACTCTGACTGTTGTTTGTGTCTACGCGCCAAACAGCAGTTTAGAGTATCCGGCCTTCTTGGAGTCCTTAACAGGGGTGCTATCAAATGCTCCTGCTGGGTACTTCTTTATTCTGCTGGGGGACTTAAATGCCCACGTGGGTAACAACAGTCTGAACTGGAGGGGTGTGATTTGGTGTTCCTCCTGTTCCAGCCCCTCTGATTTGAACCTGAGTGGTGTTCTGTTGTTGGACTTCTGTGCTAGTCATGGTTTGTCCATCATGAACACCATGTTGGAACATAAAGGTGTTCATAAGTGCACTTCGCACCAGGACAGACTTTTTAGTGGCATCATCTGATTTGCAGCTGTTTGTTTTGGACACTTGGGTGAAGAGAGGAGCCGAGCTGTGAACTGATCACAACCTGGTAGTGAGTTGGATCAAATTGTGGGGGAAGATGCCAGATAGACTCGGTAGACCCAAACATGTACTGAGGGTTTGCTGGGAACGCCTGGCAGAAGAACTCATCAGAAAGATCTTACAAGATTGAGAATGGTCCTCTGGATCTATTCTTCTTTGTTGATATTATTCATCTTTTATTCTAAAGACCTTCAGTCTGAGGAGCTGCAAGCATCCTCTGTCCTATAAATATTACATTCTCATAGTGGATCAACCAGTTTGCTGGGGGCAGCCAAAACTAGTTATTCATATGCAAAAGGAAGATTATCAGCCTAACAACTGATTATTGGTGCCCTGATGGCCACCTGATATTAACAGAGGGTTGAGTGATACTTGCGATAACAGCATTGTATGATGGGGACAGTTGAAAGCAATACATTGCTCAGCAAAAAAGAACCCGTCCAGATGACCTTGGATTTTTACCTGGATTATTGAGCATGAATTTTGGTGCAATACAATGCTGTTATTGCAAGCATCACTCGGCTCTCTGTGAATAGCAAGTGGCCATCAGGGCACTAATGATCGATCGTTAGGCTGGTGGTCCTCCTTTTGCATATGAATAATTAGTTTTGGCTGTCTCCAGAAAACTGGTTGATCCACTATGAGAAGGTGTTACTTAAAAGTTGCTTACAGATCCTTAGACTGAAGAAGTATTTTGAATAAAAGACCAAACATTTCGACAAAGAATCTGCCAGAGGACCTGATTCAAATTTGTTAGATTTATCTACCTGGATTATTGAGGATATATCAGGAACATCAAAAAGATTTTCAACTCTCGCCTCCAGGAGAGCTTTAATTGCATCCCAGCTGAGGCGAGGGACATTGAGTCCGAGTAAGCAATGCCTCAATTGTTGAGGGGGCTGCTTTGAGCTGTAGCCGCAAGGTTGTTGGTGCTTCTCATGGTAACCATCTTCTAACTCAGTGATGGACACCCTTGTTCAGGGAGGCAAGCTGAAGAAGGTCTCCTATCAATCATTGTTGGCTGGTGGGACTTCGGAGGCAGCTGAGAAGTACCAGAAGGCCAAGTGGGCTGCAGCATTGACTGTTGCTGAGGCAAAAGCTCAGATGTGGGAGAAGTTCAGTGAGGCCTTAGGTAGAGACTCTCGATCAGCTCTGAGGAGATTATTATGGCCCGGCCCAAATCCGTATTGGGCAGGGGGCCGGGCTCCAGGTTTGGATTAAAAATGACAGCTCTACACTAGGGTCCTTGAGGGGTCATGGGAGTTTGCCCATCTAGTCTACATGTGTTTTGTGGACTTGGAGAAGGTGTTTGATCATGTTCCTTGGGGTACACTGTGGGGGTGCTCCATGAGTATGGGATTGGGGTCCTGTTGCTACAGGCTGTTTGGTCCCAATACAAGTGGTGCAAGAGTTTGGTTCACATTGCTGGAAGTAAGTTGGACCCCTTCAGATTGGGAATTGGACTCTGCCAGGGCTGCCCGTTGTCACCGATCCTGTTTATTACTTTCATGGATAGAATTTCTTGGTGGAGCCAGGGGTCAAAGGGAGTCTGGTTTGGTGACCAAGATTTCATCTCTATTTGGGGAAGATGTGGCCCTGTTGGCATCATTGTGCCGTGATCTTTAGCTCTCACTGGAACGGTTTGCAGCCAAGTGTGAAGCAGCTAGGATGTGAATCAGCCCCTCCAAATCTGAGGCCATGGTCCTCAGTTAGAAAAAGGTGGATTGTTCTCTTCAGATCAAGGGTGAGGTTCTGCCTCAAGTAGAGGAGTTCAAGTATCTTGAGGTTTTGTTCATGAGTGAAGGAAGAATGGAGCATGAGATTAACAGACGGATTGGTGCAGCATCTGCAGTATTGCAGACTCTGTACCAGTCTGTTGTGGTAAAGAGAGCGCTGAACTGTAAGGCGAAGCTCTCTGTGTACCGGTCGGTCTATGTTCCTACCCTCACCTATGGCCACGAACTCAGAGTAGTGACAGAAAGAACAAGATTGCTAATACAGGTGGTTGAAATGAGTTTCCTCTGCAGGACAGCTGGACTCTCCCTTAAGGCTCCAGTATACTTGCGCGTCCTGTCAGCCGTGCGGAAACTGTGCGCACTATCCGCAGAGGGTTGAGACTTCATACTCAAGCATCCACCTGAGTGGCTGCAGACCAGCTCCACAGATAAAGGGCGTTTACCTTCAGGACAAATTGAGGTCGCCGATTGGTCATTTGCTGGCATGCCTACTGGATTGATTGACAGGTTACAAAAAAAAAAAAAAAAAAGAACTGGCAGCCCCAGCCGCAGCAGTGTTCTGTGTTATTAATAAAAAGTTCTAAAAATATATATAGAGAAGTGCTTTGGGCATGTGTAGTGAACTAAGCCTGATGTCAAAACTGACCAGATGGACAGAAACTGTCATTTCATTGATTTGAATCCAGAAATACAGTTTAGACCCATCCTGAGACTTTCTTTCTTGAATTAATCAAGTGGAAAAGACAATTCTCTATGATCATTACTATTTTACAAATGTTTTGATAATCAAATTGTGTTAGTTCAAACAATGTTTACATGTTGAAGTGAACTACTCATCTTTATTTACTTAAACAGTAGTAATGATTTTTATTCCTCAATTCAAAGTGAAATCAAGTTAGAGTACATTACAGAGTAATGATTCAATTTCTTGATCGTCTGCTTTGAAAGTGAGCAAATTTGTAAGTGTGTTAAAGTTCGAGCTTCGGTCAACTAGAAAGTTTACTGAAAAGAAATGTCATGTTTAACTTTTACAGCAAGATACAGGAGAGGTGGTGCCACTAAGACTGGTTTTCTCCAACAATCTTTCTGTCTGTTCTTAAACAATCTTAATCTCTATCCTTGACTTTCCATAACACCTTACATCACAAACCACACCTCTGTTCTGGTCCATCCACCAATCAAAAGCTCTCAAACGAACCGGAAGTAGAGCCCATTTTAAATGTGGCACTTCCCAGAGTTCAACTAGTGAGTTGAGAAGAGTTCCAGTAGAGTTCAAGAGTTGTGGAATCCAGAGTGCAGGGAGTTTGGGAGTCCGTGAATGCAACCGCAGGCATTCATGGATGCTGCTAAACCAAACAAGCTGAACCAGAGACGATTTTGGGAATTATAACTTCTGTTTGGATAACCTCACACGACTCCTAAGGTTTTAGCTGTTCTCACGGAGACGCTGAAAAGAGTCAAAAGAAGAGCTCTACACCGACGCTGAAGCTATCGTCTGCAAGGTAAAAGTTCTATTTCGACCAAGCGTACCGTTGGCCCAAGCTGATTTCAATGGAGCGTGCTGTTCTGGTTAAAACAGATAAATTCCCTCACACATCTCTCTGTAAGATAAATCTCAATTTTCCATCTTTAAACTCTCCTTTCTGCTAGAAAATTAATCCAGATGTTTTCATTAATGTCTGTGGTGAAGCAACGGAAAACCATGGCCGTATGGTTTCCTGGTTGTAAAAGCTGATTAATTATGTTGTTGTTTTCATATTCTGCCAAATTAATGTAAATGTTTGATGTTAAACTTTGATTCTGTAAAATAAATGACCGCATTCATTTTGATGGGTCAAAGAAAAATGACGTCTCACGTTACATTTCTGTTGAATTCAACGCACGAACATCACACAGTCCAGAAAGATGAGTGAACCCGTTTAATGTATGAATATATCTCAGGATATGTCATACTACACATGTCCAATTGGGAGGAGACCCCATGGAAGACCCAGGACACGCTGGAGAGACTGTCTCTCAGTTGGCCTGGGAACACCTTGGAATCCTCCCAGAAGAGTTGGAAGACGTGTATGTCGAAAGAGATGTCTGGGCCTCCCTGCTCAAGCTGCTGCCCCCGCGACCCTACTTCGGAGCAAGCGGAAGATAATGATGGATGGCTTCCTGAGATATTTTGCTAACACCCCAGGCAAACAAACACAGATATGGGCTAAAACATTATTGCCCTGTGTTTTAACCATACTGTCTGAATGGGAGGTGCCTTCTTTAAATAGATAACTTTGCTAATTGGCATTTATAATGTATATGAATGTTTTTGTTCAGTGCCCTGAGATAAAATGTGGTGACTTGGTGCTAAATAAATAAACTGATTTGAATTGAACTGAATATTGTTGTGGCTTAATGTAAAGAAGGTTCAGCTGTGACCTCTGACCTCTATGTGTTTTTCAGCTGTGTGGTGGATGAGATGGATTTCTCAGGTATGGACCTTGATGATGCCCTGAGGAAATTTCAGGCCCAAATCAAGGTTCAAGGAGAAGCTCAAAAGGTGGAGAGGCTCATAGAGGCATTCAGGTTTGTATGTGATGATTTTCTAAAAGTCTGAAGTTTATTTGTTGTGACTAGACTACTGAGTCAAACTAAACATTTCTACATGCTGTTTTTGTCTTCAGTCAAAGGTATTGTGTGTGTAATCCAACGTTGATTCGGCAGTTCCAGAACCCCGACACCATCTTCATCTTGGCCTTTGCCATAATTCTCCTCAACACGGATATGTACAGCCCCAACATCAAAGCTGAGAGGAAGATGAAACTGGAGGATTTCATCAAGAATTTGAGAGGTGCTGTTCGGCAGAAAAGACATGCAGTTATACCATACCCTATCATACCAGCTTTATTTATAGAGCACTTTAAACACCCACAGTACCAAAGTGCTGTACACATAATAAAATAATCATACATTCAGATAATAAAGATTGATTAAAATGATTAAAAGTCAACATATCAGATGGTATCAAAGGCCAGAGAGAAGAGATGGGTTTTACAAGGTATTTACAAACAGACAGGGAAGAGGCCTGTCTGATGTTCAAGGGAAGGTCATTCCACAGTTTAGGAGCTGCCACAGCAAAAGCACGGTCTCCTCTGAGCTTACTCTTTGTCGTTGGCACACTCGGGAGCAGATGATCGCATGATCAGAGGGATCGAGAGAGTGTATGCAGATGTAGCAACTCGGACAGATAGGGCGGGGCAAGTCCATTAAGAGCTTTAAAAGCAAATACAAGAATTTTTAAATGAATCCTAGAATGTACAGGCAGCCAGTGCAGGGAGGCTAAACAGGGGAAATGTGTTCAAACTTTTGTGTGCCAGTTAAAAGCCGTGCAGCAGCATTCTGTACCCTCTGAAGCTGAGCAATACACGAATCACTGATTTCTGTATAGTGTTACAGTAGTTGAGCCAAGTAGTCACAAAGGTTTGAACTACTGTTTCGAAATGCCGCTGAGAAAGAGTCGACTTCACTTTATTTAGCCAGTTGCCTCAAATGGAAAAAAATAGTTTTAACAGCATTGACTTTGACCCCCAAGTTTGTAACAGTTGCCCTGATGTACTGGGCCAAGAAACCAACATCTACATTGGGAGTCTCAGTGGAGCTTCCAAAGACCATCACCTCAGTCTTTCCCTCATTAAATTTAAGAATTTCACAGCCATCTAGGCTTTTATGTCCTCCAGACATGAAAACAGAGGACCCAGAGAGTTAGTCCTTTTTCTTTAGTGGGACACATCTGTGTACATCTGCATAACAATGAAAGGAGATCCCATATTTTCTAAAAATAGAGCTAAGAGTGAGCAGGTACAGCGTGAAGAGGAGGGGACTTAAGACTGAGCCCTGTGGCACACCACCTTCTTGAGAATTTTTGAAAGAAATGTCCGTTTTGAGATTGGTCTGTAGTTAGCAAGAACAGAGGGATCAAGAGTGGGTTTCTTAATGAGAGGCTGGACAGTTGCATGTTTAAAATTTCCAGGGACCACACCAAAGGACAGACTGCTGTTCAGAAGAGCAAGGACCTAAAGCCCTACAGTGAGGAAAACCTCTTTAAATCAACAAGGAAGAATAGCATCACTTGGTGAACCTGTTGGCTTTAAATGACTAACCACCTCCTCCTGCAGAGACGACAGAGTAACAGGTTCAAAGCTATCAAAAACAGCAGAGCAGGGCACAAAGACTGAGGGGTCATGAGCAGAAGGTGAGATCTGGGCCCTGGTGAAAGTGACTTTCTTAACAAAGAAATTTAGAAAGTTTTCACGTGCATCAGGTGAGAATTCAATAGTTTGTTTGTGGTGCATTAAGAACAGAACCAATCACTTTAAATAAAACATGAGGGTTGTGACTGTTTGATACAATAACATTAGGCAGGTATTTTCTTTTGGGATCTTTCACAGTTTTTGATAGTGATGTCAGCAGCCCTTTAATATTTGAAATGACACCTGTAATTTGTTCGCTTTCCACCTACGCTTGGCTCTGCGACACTCTCCTAGCCAACGTAGTGTTCTCATCCAACCAGGGTTCACACTTGATTTTAGGATGTCTGATTTTTAACGGAGACACAGAATCCAGAACCATTCTGCAGGTGGAGTAAAACCATGAACTGAGAGCCTATGTGTTGTTGCACACAGTCTCTGGGATGACACAGTTCTGATTAAAAACAATGCAAAGTTCCCAGCAATGGAAGAGTTCAAAACACACCACAGCCGAGCTGCAGCGTGGGGTTTAGCTTTAGATCAAGATAAGTTAGTCTCAAATAAAACAGGCATGTGGTCAGAAAATACAGGATCACTACTCACTACATTTAAAAACAGGTAAACCACAAGATGAAACCAGATCCATTGTGTCCATGCTCATGTGTAGGACGAGTCACGGACTACACAAGATTAAAAGAGTCAATGATGTTTAAAAAGCACTCAGCCATGTGTAAATCAGGACAACACACATGGATATTAAAATCACCAACAATGAGAACTCAGTCGTATTTTGGCATAATTTCAGCCAAAAAGTCTGAGAAGTCATTTATAAAATTCTTATTGTACTTGGGGGGCCGATAGACCACCGCACACACAACACAATGTGGGAGGAACTGAGTTCAAACAGGCTGAGCTCAAAGCTGCTGAATGAAGATATGGTAAAAAGTTTTGGTCATAAGTTTAAAATGTATACATTTTTCACGGAATGTACAGAATGTATTAATTTTAGTTATTTAGTCATTTATTTGAACTGCTCTTTTTCCAGGCTTGAAGGAAGCACAGTACAAATTTTCAAGTGTTGTGGTCAGGGCTTTGGGAAGACTTTTCAGAAGTTTAATGATGGCTGATTTATCCAATCAGAAACCAGTTTTAATGTGTTTTGGATCATTGATGTGTTTGAACAGCCAGCTGTTGATTTAAGGTGAAGCTGAATAATATGGAGGTAGTCCTTCATTATTCCATTCACTTTGGGTATTTCATCATTACCACAGCATGATACTACCACGACCATGCTTGGCAGTTGGTAGTGTTTGAAAGCCTAACTTTGTCTCCTTTAAGGATATTTTTTGACATTGTGGTCAAAATGCTCAATCTTTGTCTTGTCTGATGATAAATATTTTCTCCAAAAAACATTTTGCCTATTGATGTGGGCAGCTGCAGTTTTCAGTCTAGCTTGAAGGTGTTGTTTTTGTGGCAAGAGCTTCTTTCTTGGTCAGCACTCTCTTATTTCATGGAGATGAAAAACTGGCTTCACTGTGGACAGAGACACTGATGTTCCAGTAGTTTTGAGTGGTTTCTGTACATCCAAACTAATTTTCTATAATCTGAGTGTAACAGATGCTGGTGAAGATTCTCAATTGAGAATTGAGGAATGGAATTGAGAAATCTCCTCGGATGAGGAGCGAAACGTCTTCTGTTACAAATAAAGTCCAGTTGTTTTTGTATTAAACGCTTTTTGAATTTAGTGTAACAGATGAGAACTGGCCAATCCAGTGATGTCAAACAAATCCTTTATATTCTAGTAAAGAGAAACTACCTGCCATAGTCAGTCATGATCACAAATGAGAAGTTTACAGGTCTCAGCCTTGTCAAAGTAAGACATTTTAAAACTTTTGACACCACTTATTAACAGATTTAGATGACTATATGTATATATTTTTGTATGTATAATGTATATGGGTATATGTATAATTTTGACCATACAGTATGTATATTGGAGAAAATTCACAAAAAAAGTCATACTTCTGCACCCAATTCTTGTTTATGAAAAACATTGAAGCTGTATATTGTTAATTATTCCACCGGGGGGGGCGGTGAACAGTCTAAATAAACCTTTACATTATATCATATATATTATACCACGTTCATTCTCATGAGTGTATGTAAACTTCTGACCACAACTGTACGCCAACTGCAAGACTTTGTGAAACACACAGCAGTTTAAACATGCACTTTCTCTGTGCTGTTGGACTTGGGAAGATAGTTTAATGAAACAGCATTAAACCATCATACTTTTTAAACATGTTCTTTCTTGTCAGACTTGTGTGTGTGAAGGTATATTTTTAAAAGAGAAAGCTACTGTGCAGCTTCTTGTTCTAATACTCTGAGTGTTCTTGGTTCTACTCCAGGTGTCGACAATGGTCAGGATATTCCCAGGGACTTGTTGGTTGGGATTTACCAGCGAATACAGAAATGGGAGTTAAGAACAAATGATGACCATGTGTCCCAGGTGCAGGCAGTGGAGAGGGTCATCGTTGGCAAGAAGCCTGTAAGTTTCTGTTACTGAAATTAACAGAAGTCCGGTAATGCATTCTCAAAGAAGTTTACTCATCTACAACTTGTAAATGTACTGTGATGTTTCCGCCAGGTGCTGTCTCTTCCCCATCGGAGGCTAGTGTGTTGCTGCCAGCTCTACGAGGTGCCTGACCCCAACCGACCTCAGAGGACAGGAGTGCACCAGCGAGAGGTCTTTCTCTTTAACGACTTGCTTGTGGTAAGACTGGCTTTTGCACCTTTCTTCATATGTACTAGTGAGTATAATTTACTAGCTGCTGTAACAAAACATTACATTTGTTATGTACTAGGTAACCAAAATCTTCCAGAAGAAGAAAACCTCAGTGACTTATAGTTTCAGACAATCTTTTCCCTTGGTTGACATGCAAGTCCACATGTTCCAGAACTCGTGTAAGAAACTTTTTTGCACCTCTTAATTGTTATTAATTATCCTATTTACAACCCCCAGTTGTTTTGTTTGTTTGTTCGTTTTGGGGATAGGGGGTGGATTGGAGCCATTTGTAAAATGTAAACAAAAACAGAAGGGAATGATTTGCAAATCTCTATTTTTTTTTTTTTTATTTATTTTTTTTTTTTTTAACAATAGAAGAGCATTTAACAACAAATTAGATTAATTGGGTTAACAGGTCAGTAAGAGGTCTCTATAAAAAGGAATGATTTAGAGAGGGAGAATCTCACAGGTGTAAATATGGGAAGAAGTTCACGAGTCTGCAAAAAACTGGATCTAAATATAGCAAAATATTTTTAGATTAATGACCCTCAATGGAACATAGTGAAGATTTTGCATATCTCATCATCTACAGTTCCTAATATCAACAAAAGATTTCAAGTATCTGGAAAAACCTCTGAGCTCAAAACACAAGGCTAAAAGTCCATTTTGAGTGCTCATGATCTTTGGGCCCTCAGGGCCACTGTACTAAAAACAGATTTGATACTCCATGGGCTCAGGAACACTTTCACAAATCATCTGTAAGCACAGTTCACCACGAACATTCACAAATGATAGTTAAAGCTCTATCATGAAAATAAGAAGCCATATGTGAGCATCATTCAGAAATGCTGCCGTCTTTCCTGGGCCTATGCACATTTAAAATGGACTGAGGCAAAGTGGAAAATTATTCTGTGGTTAGACAAATAAAATATGAAACTTTTTTTTTTTAATACCACCAATGCCACATTTTCTGTACTAAAGAGGAGAGGGACCATCTGGGACATAGTTCAAAAGTTTGCCTCTGATGATATGGGGGTGCATGCCTCTCTGATGATATGGGGTTGCATTTGTGCCAATGGCATCTGGAAAGGCATAGTCAATGCAGAAAATTATATACAGGCTTTAGAACAACGTGTGCTCCCATTAAGACTGTGTTTTACAGGGAAGGCCTTGAATTGTTTTGCTTTTCATCAAGACAATGCTAAAGCTCATATAGCATCCATTACAACAGCAGATGGTACGGCTTTGTCTGGGGGTGCTTCTTCAAGTAGTAAACATTATCCTGTCCCAGTTTGTTTAGGGTGTGTTGCTGCCACTAAATTAATAATGAATTGTGTTGTTTTTTTTAATAGTACAAATTTTTAAACGCGTTTACATATGATGATACATATATGATAGAGCTTTAACTGTCATTTATGAATGTTCACGGTGAACTGTGTTCACAGTTGATTTGTGAAAGTGTTCCTGAACCCATGGAGTATCAAATCTGTTTTTAGTACAGTGGCCCTGAGGGCCCAAAGACCATGAGCTCTCAAAATTGACTTTTAGTCTTGTGTTTTGAGCTCAGAGGTTTCTCCAGATGTTTGAAATATTTTGATTATATTAGGAACTGTAGATGATCAATCAATCAATCAATCAATCAAACTTTATTTATAGAGCCCTTTCCAGCAGCCAAAAGGTGCACAAAGTGCTACACAGTACAGAAGTTAAAAACAAACAATTAAGAATTAAAAAAACAGACTGTTAAAAATTAAAAACAAACAATTAAAACATAGCAAGATTGCCAAAGAATTACTAGGTATTAAAAGCCTGCCTCAATTAAAAGGTTTTAATTTTAGGCTTAAAATGCTCCATATCAGTGATGGAGCGCGAGTCCTGAGGTAGATGGTTCCAGAGTCTGGGTGCATCGACAGAAAAGGCCCGGTCACCCCATCGAGTTGGACTTTGGAACAGACAGTAGAAAAGTATTGGATGATCTCAGTGTTCTCCTATATTCACGAACAGCTATAAGATCAGTCAGATATAGTGGGGCAAGACCATTGAGAGCTTTAAAAGTGAATAATAAAATTTTGAATTTAATTCTAAAATTGACTGGAAGCCAGTGGAGAGAAAATAAAATCTGTGTAATGTGCTCACGTCTGGAGGTGTTGGTTAAGAGTGGAGCTGCAGCATTTTGGACCAATTGAAGGTGTCTAATGGAGGATTGGGAGATTCCTGCATATAGGGAATTGCAGTAGTCAAGCCTTGAAGTGATAAAAGCGTGAATGGCCTTTTCCAAATCAGAACGATTTAAAACAGGCTTAACTTTGGATAAGAGATATAAGTGATAAAAACAGGCCTTGACTACAGAGGCTATTTGTTTATCAAACTTTAAGTCCTTGTCAAACATCACCCCCAAGTTTTTAACTGTGGATCTGAACTTGGATGTCAGAGCACCAAAGTTACAGGGAGCATCATCACCAAAGAAGATGCACTCCATCTTTCCTTTGTTTAAAAACAGAAAATTACGATGAAGCCACTGTTTAATGTTGAGCATGCATCAGGACTGTTTAATGTTGTCAATACAATCAGTAAAAGGTGTGTGAAGGTTAATATTTTTAGGCTTCATTGGTAAATAAATTTGTAGATCATCAGCATAGCAGTGAAAAGAAAAGTGATGTCTGGCTATCACTGATCCAAGAGGCAGCCTGTACAGAGAGAAGAGGAGAGGACCAAGAATAGAACCCTGTGGCACACCACGAGAGAGGGACAGTAGAGGAAGACAGATGACCCAACATGACAGAGAATGTTCTTTTGGTCAAGTAGGCAGTGAACCACTTGAGAGCTGTACCAGATATTCCAACATAGCGTTGAAGACGAGACAAAAGGACAGTGTGGTCCACTGCTTCAAACGCAGCTGTCAGGTCCAGCAACACCAGAACATTGGGTGATGATGAGATATGCACAATCTTCACAATGTTCCATTAATATAAAATTGTTCTATTTTTAGCATTTTTTGCAGACTTGTGAACCTCTTCCCATTTTAACATCTGTGAGATTCTCTCTCTCTCTAAACCACTCCTTTTTATACCCAGTCCTCTTACTGACCTGTTAACCCAATTAACCTAATTTGTTGCTAAATGTTCTTCCAGCTGCTTCTTATTCATATCATTGTTACAGCCTTTTGTTGCTGTTCAAGCCCTTTTCAGATGTGATGTTACCATCAAATTCAATATGACTTTTTTTTCCTCTGTCAAAAAAGTGTAATGTCTTTGTTTCAACATTTGATATATTTACTATGTTCCACTGTGAATCAAACAAGTTTATGAAATTTGCAAACCATTTCATTGTTTTTATTCACATTTTTACACAGTGTCCCAACACTTATTGAATAGTTCATTGTGATAATGAGTATTTATTTCTCCTTGTTTACCATCTAGACTACCCTCATGGCATCCGCCTGACCTCAGCCAGCTTGGGTGGGGAGAGGAAGGTTCTTATTGTTTTTATGGCACCCAGTCAGCAAGACCGTACCCGCTTTGTTAGCGACCTCAGAGAGAGTATTGCTGAAGTGCAAGAAATGGAGAAATATAGAGTTGAATGTAAGTGTGCCATCTGCTGACTGTTACTGTAAATTACATCATAACTGTTAGGAAGCTGAGCAACAATGGGTCTGTGATAAAGGAAACTTGGTCAAGTGCTTCCCGGTGCTGCTTTATAGCTCATTATTCTGTTATGCCTTTTTTTTTCACCTAAAATTCCTCTTTGTGCTCTGTGTGAAATTACAGCGGAGTTGGAAAAACAAAAAGGTGTGATGCGACCCAGCTTGTTAAGTGGAGGTGTGGGTGGAGGAGGTGTAGGCGTGAAGGGTGACGTTATGAACGGCACCTTGGGAAGGACCAGTTTTGATGACAACTGCTCAGTGGGTGAGGGTCTCAAACGCACAGCGCTCAGCTCATCTCTCAGGGACCTCTCAGACACAGGTGAGACCACACCGCCACAGGGACGGGTTTGATGCCGTTTCATTACTGGTGTGACTTTGAGACCAGGATTTTGTTCTCCGTTTCTGTTGCTGTGTAGTGTTCGTTTTTCTCGCTGATATCCAATCACAGCACATGAGGCGTTTCTTTTTGTATCTTTGTATCTTGCACTCTTTGCTAACCTGATTCTTCCTGGTGGGGTGCAGGGAAACGTGGTCGCAGGAACAGTGTTGGTTCTCTGGACAGCACTATGGAAGTAAGTCTCATAAAGACTTGCAGCAACTTGCTTGTATTTCCCCTCACTGGTTTCCTGTTTCCCTGAGCACGCTCTGTGTGTGTGCAGTCTGAAAATACATGCATGTTTTTGTGTCCTGCACTGACACCCTTTGCATGGCTGTTTGTTTACACTTGCCCGAGCATGTGTTGCAAGATGAAGCAAGTAGGACCAAGAATTGTTGCTGGTCAATGTTTTTTATGAAACCTGATGGGATTTTATGTTCCTAGGGCTCCATCATTAGCAGCCCTCAGCCTCACCAGCGCTACCCAGTGCCAGGCATTCTCCCTGGCTGCTACTCAACAGAAGAATTCCGGCCTCACCGCCCCATCCTGAGCCCCGGAACGGGGGTGGGGGGTGGGCCGGGGCAGCAACATACCACTGCTGGGACAGGAGTTGGGGGAGTCTCCAGCAGTGTAGAGAGATCAGGAGTAGGGAGCGGCCCTGGGGGGAGCAACAGCAGCGGCTCTTTCCTGGGGTCACTATTCGGCAGCAAACGCGCCAAACCACCGGGGCCCCTTATTCCACCGGGGCCACCCTACCCCGCACCTGTACCCCCACCGACTACGGGAGGACCCCCTCCTCTCTCCCCTTCATCTCTATGCCAACTGGATGGGGGGTCGTCCAAGATCCAGGCACTACACGCACAGTACTGTCACGTGGGCACCGTACAGCCCCCACCACCTTACTACCATCACCATCGCTTCCACGTCCAGCCCATCCCCCCTCCTTTGCAAGGTGTGCCCCCTCATACTACTATACAGAGAGGCCCACTTCTCTGTCGTCCACCGCTTGGCCCCCCACACATCCCGCACCTGCAGCTGGCCCATCTCTCCCAGCTCTCCCAGCATGGCCTTCAGGCTCGTTACACCAATATGGTGGTAGGATGTCCCCCCCCTCTTTCTCCTCTCTCCCAACATTCCCAGAACCCACAGTTCACCCTCTACCACGGGCAGCACACACACTCTGTCAGAGGGGGCGGCGGCCCTGGCACCAAACCCCCGCTAACCCTGTCTCTTTCCCACCCCCACCCCCACGCACACTCCCAAACCCACCCCAGGCACGCCCAAACACCACACCCAACCAGCCATTCCACCCATCAAACACATTTCATCTTCGGCACGCTGCCCCACAACCTGCCGTCCGCCTCCGTCAGTGCGCATCACACAGCCTCCGCCGCCCCGTATCTGCCCCAGTACCCTCCTCTCTCCTCTATCCCCCCTCCCCCACCACACTCCCCTTTACCCCCCCCTTCGTCCCCCCTTACCCCTCTTACACCTCTCTCCCCTCTCCCCCCCCAGCACCCCGCGCAGCCTCAGCAGGGGCCACAGGTGACAGGGGCTGGAGCAACAGGTACAGGGGGCAGCTCCAAATCCAAACCTATCAACCGGATAAGTACCGTGGTATGAGCAGAACATGGAGCTCCAGGGGTCAGAGGTCGGACAACAGATGGGAGGAGGTGGGCAGATCTCGGGCCAGAAGCAAATCTGCCAGGACAGAAAGTAACAGCAGCAGCGCTGGCGACAAGAGGAAGCGCAGGCTGCTTCGCCTCTGCTACTTTCACCTCCGCTTCCCACATATGTAGGTGGAGACAGCGAGCCCTGCTAGAGGCAAATAGCATGTGCACACCTTGAAACAGAAACACACACAACATTACACCAACACACACTCCACCACTTAGCACACACAATCAAAAAAAAGTCTATAGCCATATAATTTAAGATGAAACCACATCTGTGTCTACTTGGTACCGGTATATTGCCTCAATTTAACTTGTTTGAAATCTAGATGTGTATGTATAAAACTATTTACATGTTCAAGATGTGATCATGAACACTGATCAATGATCAGGCTTACATAGTTTGTAAATTATTACTAAAAGCACAAAATCTATTCCAGTAGAGTTTTACTTCTAAAACAGAAGTCAGGAAGAAGTCCCTTTATTTTGCAATAATTTACTTGGCTTTATCCATTTATGCAGGTTTTCTGACAGGCATCTTATATTTTCTTTATTTAAAAAAACCTCACTAGTGTAGCTCTGTCATAAAACACTAGAACCAGTTAAAGCTGTGGGAACATTTCAATTGGGGGTGAGGGTGGGGGCTGTTTCTCCCTAAACTCATATCTTAATAGAAAGTATATGCAGTGCAGGTTGTCTTATCTGAATATGGACATTTAAATTATGCTGTATATTTTAGACAAACATCTATAAAATGCATTCATGACCTAATCTGACCACTTTTCTGTAGATTTTAGGAGATTGTAAAAAAAATAATAATAATCACACAGATGTTCAATAACTTGGTTTAGATACCAGAAACACAGTTATATCCAAATATTGGAACTTGGACATATGCATCACTAATTAAATTTGTTTTATTTACAATTCTCATTAGTTATTCAACATATTTGAACATGCATGTCCACTGGCAGCCATCAGGGGGCGCTGCAGCACCCTCACATCCCACAGCCTTGAAACCAGTACTCCGTTTTCTGGCAGTTCTTCACACAACAGGAACCACTAGGCTTTCAGCGGGGGAAGCTTTTTGCGTGGGCTAAGAAAATGAACAAAACAAATAATACATTTTAAATGTTTTTGAAGCTTCTTACTGTTTTATTGATATTATGATAAAGCTGCTCCACCTGAGCAGAATGAATATTGTCCATTCATTGTTTTGATCGGTGATAATCAGCAGATGTTTGTACATGGTTAGAAAGTCTTTTTGCACATGATGATTCCTTTGGTTTGCCAGAAACACTAAAGAGTATTCTGAGAAGTGAAGTGTGATTTATTTTTGTAGTATCATAGTTTCCATTCAGCTTGAATTTTAATTAGTGTTACTGAGTATTAAAAACAATGATTTTTCCCTTAGATTTATTTGAATGCTGGCACAAAGTTTTATTTATAGAGTTTAAACTGCACTTCTCATCAGCATTATGACCATCAAAACTTGAAATGAGGGAATGAGTTTTACTTGATGTTTTTCCTTAAATTATATTTGAGTCTCCCAGTATTGAAACAACACTTAAATATAGGTGTGAAAATTAGATCATTCATACCACACACCTACATTCTTACTTTTGTCCGGTCATCAGATGTAGTAATAGTGTCATTTTTTCCCACATGTTTTTGAAGAAGCACGCTTTTCATGAGGTTTTGTGGTTTTGCACATGTGATGTCTTAAGTGAGAAATGGCCTTTTATTCATCCCTGTCCTGACACTTTAATAAATATCCTGATATTTTACTGATGCCTCAGCATCTTGTATAAAAACATAAGAATGTAAAATAGCCTGCAGGCACAAACTTTATTTCATGTCTTTGTTTTTTCCTCCTTTGAGCCTTGTGTGTCGATCCTTTTGCTACTGCAATTTTTTGAAGTAACAAATCAGTGATTCTGACCACCAAGAGAAAACTAAACGAATGGGAGAAGACTAAATACAGCCGTCTGTGGAACTAGTTGCTCAATAAAGATACCAAAATTATTTAATATTTCAATGGTTAAAAGGGATTTCAAGACGTTTTGAAAAGAGAAAAGTATATTAACGAAGAATTTTGAGGAAACGGTTGTCTATTATTTCCTTTTTATTGTCCTTTTTAACTTTTCTTGCATGACTATATCTGCACTTATTGAATAGATTTTACTGTATAAATATGAATGTACATATTAAATTATACATAGGCTTCTTATAACCATGGAAAGAACTGCTCCCATTCTGTAATCAGGTGCATGTGAGTGCCACTAAGTGTGCACAAAGAAAACAAGGACGGGGAAAAAAGAGAAACTCTTGTCCAAAAGGAATTTGACCTCTTTTTTCCCCTCTTCTTCTTATTTCATAATGTGTGAGAATGAGTTACAGAAATCTAAATTTAAAGCCTGGAAAAGTTTGTCAGTGCACTTATTGATATTATTTAAATCTGATTATAGTTTTTTTGTTTGTTTGTTTTGTATTACATGTGCTGAAAGAACAGAGCATCGAGATGTGAATATTTATTGCTTCTGATCAATTAAAGTGTCCTTGCAGTGAAGTGACCAGCATGTGTGTGTGTGATTTGTTTGTAACAAAACTGCTCAAAGTAAATTTATAATTTAACGATGAGTTAAGTGGAAAAGATTATCATTTGCTGAACACTTGTAAATAATAATACATTTTTTTTAAATCAAAATATGGTTTACACTGCTGCCACGGGGTTGCTCAACAACTTTCCAAACTGTTCTATCAGTGTAATTAATAATTACTTATTCATACATTGAAGTAGGTGGAGGTCCGCATCAAAATGTGCACAAGGTTTTCAAGCAACACGAAGACCAGCTGCAGTTTTTGAAAACATTTCCACATGGCTCGATGGTTGCAAACATTCAAAATTCACCAAAACTACAATGAAAATTTGAACGTTTTTCCATCAGAAGCAGCTCAGTCAGATACTAACTTAAATGACTAAAAATGAGGGCTTAAATTATCAAAATCTGATTTGGCCTTAAATAAATTCACCAAAACCTTGTCTCAAACTACTGCTGCTTTTCAAATAGTCCATTTCTAAAACAAATTTACAAAAACGAATAAGGCATAACAAAAACTTTGAGAAAATCCCATTTAATGTCTATCAGGGTATGTCTTTCTTTTTTTGTTGTTGGTAGTTTTGAGTTTTCTTGGACAAAAACAAGTAAAGTCAGTTTAGATATATATTTAAATATAGATTTGTTTAGAAACCTACATCATGAGAAACATTCCTATTTTATTGTTAAAATGACAATGTAGACATTTCTCACTAGTTTAGAACACTGCACCACTTTATTTTAAGGAGATATACTATATACAAATGATTGGTTATTTAGAAAACAGAATGAATGAATGAGGTGCAACACCACCAGGTCTAACCCCCCCCCCCCCCCCCCAACACAAAAATAATGGACAAACCTTTCCCTTGAAGATGGCCTTGATTGCAATGCTGGTAATTAAGTAGAACCAGATGATGTGAAGAACCTGCAGGACCAGCAGCAGCCTTTGAAAATAAATGAAGCAAATGATTCAAAACATTTATATATTATTTTTACTCCTCCTTCCTTTCTGGACCGCTGGGGTCACTGACGCTGACTAAATCCAGCAGTCACTGTGCGATAGGCGGGGGACACACCCTGGACAGGTCTCCAGTCCATCTTAGAGACACTGAGTTACCAGTCAGCCTAACATGCATGTTTCTGGTCTGAGGAAACTGGAGTACCTGGAGGAAACCCATGCGTGGATCAAGACAACATTCAAACTCCACCTAAAAAAGGCCAGGATTCGATCCAACAACGTTTTTGCTGAGAGGCGATGGTGTTACCACCTGTGCCACTATGATTCAAAACATTAATTAATTTAAAAGACAATGCGTTTCCAGTATATGATCGATACAGTTTTTCTGTGAAAAGTACAATTTGAAGTTGTGATCCAGATCTTAATTTAATTAGTGGGATAGCTTTATTTAAAAAAAAAAAAACGTACAGTATATACAGTTACCTCAAGGAAGATATCAGCTACATCGTGGACGCACATGACCAAAGAGCCAGCTTTTAGCATGTTGTTGCCATAAGAGAAAGTGATGAGGAGTATGGTGACCAGGTCGTGGACAAACATGATGAAGAAATCCTGTCAACAAAATAAAGCAAGATGACAAGGACACACGAGAACAGATAAATATGATGCTTGGTTAGCTTGTACAGTATCATAAACTTCCATCCATTATCTTACCCACTTCTTCCTTTTTGGGTCATGGGGGTCACTGGTGCCCATGTCCAGCTATCACTGTGCAAGAGGTAAGGGATATCCTGGACAGGTCGCAAGTCTATCTTGGGGACACACAGAGACAAAACTATCCACTCTCTCATTCACACCTATAGAGACAATTTAGAGTTATCAATCAGACTAACATGCATGTTTTTGGTCTGTGGAAGGAACCTGGAGTACCCGGAGAAAACCCACGCATGCACGGAGAGAACATGCAAACTCCACCCATTAAGGCCCCCGGACCAGGATTTGAACCAGGGTAACCTCCTCGCTGGGAGGCAGCAGCTCTACCAGTTGCGTCACCGTGCTGCAGACACATTCATATATAAAAAGAAACAAGTTAACACTATTTATCTGAGGAGCTGCTTTGAATTTAACTTCATCACAGAACTCTCATCTTGAGCAAGCATGAAGGTGACAGTGGAAAGGAAAAACTCCCTCATGAAGAACCTTTAGCAGAACCAGGCTCAGGACAAGCAACCATCTGCTTCAACCGGGTGGGTTTGAGAGGAACAGGAAGGAGGAACAGATACAGATACTCTGCTTGCTCTCCATGAGAACCGACTCTCACCTCCTGCTCCTCCTGCTTTGCTCTTTGTCTTGTGATTCCTACTGGAGCCTCTCACTACATATCGTCCAAATGGTAAGTTATGGATCTGGTCAGCTGGTCTCAATGCAATTGATAACATTTTCTCAATGAGAAGACGGGGTGAAGGAGAGCCCTCATGCCTTGAAGGGACACTTGCAGCTGGATATACGATGGATTCCTGGGGACAGTGGAAGATGGTGTGTCTGTCTGTATTGTCTGTTGAGGATGTTGAAGACGCGTACAAAATTGGATCTATGATGACAGGATTTCTGCTTTTTGGAGTCGGCTGTTAACTGGTTTATCGACAAATGCAGAAAATGTCAGCAGCCGTTCTGGCCTTGGTAAATCTGCCTGGCTTGGGAATGCACAGAGCAATAAGCTCTCAGACTCAGACGCTGCATGAGCTGAGCCGTATAAGCTGGACACAATTTCTGAGAATTGCAGGCCAGTTGCAGCTCCTGGGACTCACCGGCAGGGAGGAATCAACCTTGGAGAAGGCTACAAGCTCGGTCCAGCGGCGTGACCACAAAATTTGTCTGTTTGGAGACACCACTGAGACGTACCAGTAGAACTATGAAGGCAGACATGGAAATTCAAGCAGAGGCTGCCTGACCCAAAATAATTATCTGAATTTGACTTCCCACTCGGCCTTGAATTGACCAGCTATCTCAGACTACTCCTGGTTGTTTATGTGAACGAGAGGCTAAATGTGATTAATCTGTATAAATAAAGGTTGAATGAATACACAATGGCAAGTCAAGAATTACATGTTAAGATAGATATAGTATCAAATGAAAACTATCCAATTTTAACAAATCATTTAAGGAAATTAGGTCAATTTATCCTCCAGTAGTCTAAGTCTATAGTAGCATAACAAGCCAACCCTAATTATTCAATTAAATTAAATTCAAAATACTTTATTATTCCCAAAGGGAAATTAATGTTGTTCTAGCTCATCATCCTGATTCCATTAAGAGTTGTTATAGATGCTGATGGCTATGGGCAGGAAGGATCTGCAGCTATCCGTACCACAGCGGATCTGAAAAAACTGGCTGCAGATGCCGATCGGTCCACCCAGACCCAATGAGCCTCTCGGCCCTCCTGGGTAGCAGGACCACCTGTATGTTGGACCGAACTCCTCTCTGAGCGATGGCCACTCCTCTCAGAAGCTTGTTGAGCTCCTCATCATTGCAGACAGCCAGCTGCAGGTGTCGGGGGATAATCCTGGTCTTCTTGTTGTCATGAATCACATTTCCTGCCAGCTCCAAGGATTCCAGCATCAGTCACTCAAGCACCTCTGCCAGGTAGACGGAGATGCATACACGGCACCTCCTTCACAACTCATTTGGGATTTAGGGCTGTATTTGATGTTATATTTGAGCTTTGAGATGTTAATCAGCTGCTCCCGGATGTAAAAACCACCTTGTTGTCATGGTTACGCTTCATAACAAATGCCCAAAAGTAAAAAGGTTTCAGTAAAAACCCTTCCAGATGCACATCATCTGATACCAGAGGAAATAATCATCCAAAAAAAGCCATTTACGTACAGAAAAAAGAGGAAATAAAGTTTTCAAAAGCAATATACCAGAATGAAAGTAACAGCTATTCCAACATGCAGCCACCTTAAGCGGCGCAATTCTAGAACATATATATATATATATATATATATATATATAAACTGGAAGTTGGTTCCACAAGAGAGGAGCCTGATAACTGAAAGGTCTTCCTCCTATCACAATAATGTAATGTAATATGTAATATATGATGGAGCTAGGTTTTTGAGAGCTTTGTAGATTCGAAGTAAGATTTTGAATTCAATTCTGAATTTGACAGGGAGCCAATGGAGAAAAGCTAAAACTGGATAAATATGATCTCTCCTACTAACTCCAGTAAAGACTCTGGCAGCAGCAGGATTAACTGAAGACTTTTTAAAGAAGTATTTGGACACCTAGATAACAAACCATTGCAATAAACGGTTGTCTCCATCCCAAAGACCTCTGGAGCATCCTGCCTTAATGACTTTCAGTCCATAGCACTCACATCTGTCATCATGAAGTGCTTTGAGCAAATGATCAAAACACATCTGTGCCTCCCTCCCTGACACCCTGGACCTGCTACAGTCCGCATACAGAGCAAACAGGTCTACAGATGATGCTGCTTTAGCAGTTCACACCTCCCTCAGCCATCTGGAGAAGAAAAACACCTATGTTAGAATGCTCTTCATTAACTACAACTCAGCATTCAACACCATAATCCCCTCCAAGCTGATCTCCAAATTCACCACACTGGGCCTGGAGAAGTCCATCTGCTGCTGGATGCTGGACTTCCTCACCAACAGACCACAGGCAGTGAGAATCAGCAGTCAGCTCTCCTCCACACTAGTCCTCAGTCCAGTACACCTCAGGGCTGTGTCCTCAGTCCACTCCTGTACTCACTATTTACACATGACTACCACCAAGCACAGCACTAACGTCTTCCTCAAGTATGCTGATGACACCACCATCTTGGGCCTCATTACCAACAATGACGTGAGTGCCTACAGAGATTAGGTGAAATCACTGACCAGCTGGTGTCAGGAAAATAACCTCTCTCTAAATGTCAGCAAAACAAAAGGAGATGGTAGTGGACTTCAGGAAACAGCGTGGAGGCCAGCACTCCACCATCAACATAAACAATGCTGAGGTGGAGCATGTCAGCAGCTTCAAGTTCCTCTGCGTTCACATTACTGAGGATCTGTCCTGAACTTTACATACAGACACTGTGGTCAAGAAAGCCCAACAAAGACTCTACTTCCTAAGAAGACTAAAGAAGTTTGGTACAAACACCAGCATCCTCACAAACTTCTATAGGTGCACCATTGAGAGCCTGCTGACAGGCTGCATCACGGGGTGGTACGGGAACTGCACCAGTCAGAGCTGGAAAGCACTACAGAGGGTGATGCAAACAGCAGAGGACATCACTGGTAGCAGTCTCCACGTCTACCACAGCCGATGTCTGTGTAAAGCAAAAAGCATCATTAAGGACCACACCCACCCAGCACAAGGACTCTTCCGTCTACTACCCTCAGGCAGACGATACAGGAGTCTGCCATCGCACACGAAAAGACTAAAGGACAGTTATTATCCACAAGCTGCCAGATTACTGAACTCTCAATAAATAACACTGAACAACTGGCAATAACTAAATAATTCAACCTCAGTGTCACTACCTGTGCAATAACCTGTCACACAACCTGTGTAGTATATGTTAATTATGTGCTA
>NC_056508.1:24111583-24141602 GCF_014905685.2 Nematolebias whitei | reverse complement strand
TATATTGTGCATTTTAGCTTATATTACCACCTTCAAATACTTATTCATTCAAATTCATCCTGCTTACACCATTATATTCTATATATGTTTACTTTCTCTCTTTAGGACATTGTAAATATTATAATTGCATTTTCACTTGTTGGTACTTTTTTGTGTACCCTTATTCCATACTTTTAGTATTTCTTATTTGTTTGTTCTTTGATTCTTTTTAACGTCTTCTCATCCTAAGCATTTCATTGTACTGTTAACCCTGTGTTAACCTTGCATATGACAAATAAACACAATTAAGAATAGACCAGTCTAGACATGACAAATGCATGAACCTGTTTTTCTGCATAATTTTTACATAAGATGTTTCTAATTTTAACAATATTACACAGGTGGAAAAAGGCGGTTCTAGTAACATTTTTCAATTTCGTTCCACCTCATGTACCACATGTGATGTGAATAACATTACAGTCATCTTGAACCTTGTAACACTTGCTCAAGATCAGGTAGTCATGTGGTTACGATCATAGCTATGAATAATTGATTTCAACTCTGCTTTTGCATTACTGTTATTATTATTACTGATATTAGTTACAAATTATGACACAGTGTAATATGTCATGTTTCTATTCATCCAAGGTCAGTTTTATCTCTTTTTGAGGCCTAATTTAAACTATTAGTTTTGTTCTGATACGTAAAGGTTGTTGTATTTTTCTTCTTAAAATAAAAAACATTTAAATATATTTTTGTAAAGTTTGAACTATTGCGTCCTTAAATATAAGACTAATTTGAAATCATAACTTATTCTACAATTCAAAATAATACTATTTTACCTAAGCTTTTTCTATTACATAGGCTTTTTCTATTCCATAGACTCCTGATGCTGTGTTAATGTACTTTTTATGCAACATGTTTGTGTCGTGGTATTCATACAAACGCCACAAAAGCTTTTAAATAATTTTGACCTACTTCTGCGCTGCTGTAATGGAGCGGCATATTTGCGTACGTGCGCACTACTTTCCGAGAGAAAACGTGCGCTACGTCGTATGAAGATTTGAGGTTGTAGTTCGGTCGCGCGAGGAGGAAAAAAAAAAATTAAGATGGCGTCTCGTCAAAGAAATACGGGATGGTCTGAGAAGAGTGATGATCGGAAAATGATTTATCACGCCACAACTGAGAAAGTTTAAGATGCTTGCTGAGTGTTGAGCGAACTTCAGCCATTAATGCGTTGAACGTGAGAGTTTAACAGCGTCTACATGTAGACCCGGAGCTGAAATCGGTCAACTTTGCTAGCAGCGGTAGCTGGCCGACGTTAACTACCAGTCCTTACAACAACAGAGGAAGGAGAGCGACCACAGTCCCTATCACACCCCGGGACATCGAGGTGTCTTCGGGTTAGTCACGGGAATTTAGCCAGGCAGAGGGGTCCTCAAACAACTGATTTATATATATATATAACGACTACTTAACTGGTTGTAAATATTTACTTTTAATGGCGTAAGGTGGGTTAGCGCCACATGTTGGGTTTGTTTAATGCTAACAAACGGACGTCATTCATCTTCAAACCGTGGGAGTCGATGGGACGCTGCTGGGGGAAAAATGTGGAGGCCTAGATGCTAACGTTCGCTTTTATTGCCTCCCATGCCTTTAAAATGGACATTAATAGCGTTTGTTATTACCACTAGAGACAACATTATTCAGCTACAGAGGATTTGAGTTGAGATATTTGTCTTTTTAAATTGATGTCCAGTCAGTGTCACGGTTGGTCGCTAAGGTAAGGTCTACTACGTCAGTTCTCACAAGTTCACGTGCTAACGCTGTCAGCTAGTAAAATAATGTTAAATAAAGCTGTTGTGTATCGATATCTTGACTAGACTGTTTGGCATCTACACTTTAAGAGCAGTTCTTGGTATTTTTGTTAGCCAAGCCCTGCCTACAGTAGTGATGCCTCTGTGGCCTTTAACACCTCAGGGTTCATTGCCTGAGCGCCATTGTTTGTCTGAAGGCCCGTGATAGAAAACATAAAAACTAATGGATTACACGCATATTATTCACTTCCTCTTATCAAATTGTGATTATTTTAATATAGTCTATGTAAGATTGTCAAATATTATACACCTTAGGTCAGTGTAACCGTGCATTAAAGTACTGCCGTCACTTCTGCATATAACCCATTTGCTTTGTGGTGGACTGAAACGGATAAAATATTAGTTTCTCTTGAGATTAATGAGTCATTGTTCACGTTTGACACGAAGGTACTGCGATTATAGCCGTGGTTTTCTTTGAGAACTGTAGCTAAAATGGGCCTACAGTGGTTTAGTTCTGTTGTGTTCAGCCTCGTGCTAATCCATGAAATTAAAGGCAAAATCTATATAATCTGCTGAATGTACACACTTTAGTTGGTGCCATTAAACATTAGTTAAGAGGATGTGAACATGGTGGAAGTTCCTAGCAGTCTGTTTATTATTTATGTTTATTTTATACAGCTGAAACAGTTGTGCTATGCAAAAATAATGGTCAGCACATAAGTCTTATCAGGCTAGGTAATGTTTGTGACAGGGCTTCAGACATAATTTAAACCCTTTCCTGGGTCCTCACCACAGTACTGGTTTGTTTTGTTGTCTGTGGTGGGGGAGGGGATGACTGACGACAAATAAGCTCTTCTGGGATTTCCTAAAAGGGACTATCCTGTCAACTTTTTATGAGTAAGATATTTAGAGGAAGTGACTGACTCAGTTATTTAAATAAGACAGTAAAGTGAGAAAGTAATTAAAAAAAAAACTAAAATAAAGTAACACGTTGTAGAAGCATTGTATTATGCATATGACTTTTGTTTGTGTGTATCTGTTTTTCTTACCAAAAATTAGTATCTAGTGGCAGATTTAAGTCGTTTTCACACCTGATAGTCCGGTAGACTCTGTTTGATTGGGGACCAACATTCAGAAGATTTGTTTACATTTTCAACTGGTGCGGTTCGCATTCACACTGCACTCGCCTGTGGTGGCGCTGCATCAAGAACTACTGAAGGAAACAACACGAAAACCTCTGAAGAAGACTCTTCTTCTTCTGGAAATTAAAACAAAAATGGAATGGCATCAAATTTTAACGGTTTTAGGATTTCTGTTTTGTCTATGCCAAACACATTTTTCAAAAATGGACTCGACATGAGCAGAAGATGAGGCAGGAAACCATGGAGAATGTTGTTCTTCACACAAGGCGGCTGAGACGGCTGTGTGTGAGGTATGAGAAATGTGCATTTTAGGGATGCATGATATTGGATTTTTGGCTGATATCCAATATGCCGATATGTTAAAACTTATTTGTCCGATAACCGATGCTGATATTTTATATACTTTGTCAGAACATAGCCCTCTTATTTAGGCTTATTTGCTACAAAAATTGTGTAACAGCTGTAAGAGCTATGGTATGCATAGTACTTTAACTTACATTAAATGAAAAGTGTTAAATATTGTTTATTAGCGTTAGTCAGCTGTGATGCTGTCTCACTTGTGGAGACTTGTTCCAGGTTCCTATAGCTGCAGTGTGGGATCCTCTGCACTCTTGTGCATGAAGGACAGACTTTTTAAGTTCAAAATTTTTGTCTATACTTTGTGCCGTAAGACTAATCATGCTAACGGGGCTAACACGACGTCCAAATGTCTGTGGTAAAACTCACCCAAGTGCTATCAGCTATTAGCTTCTCATTGACGTCGGAAATGACTTTTTGTAACTCGGGTAAGGTTACGTCAGAAAAATATCTCCGACTGGGGACGATGTTGCGAGGCTCAATGTTGTCCAGAAATTTTGGAAATCTGACATCAACGAAAAAAGAAACTTCCACACCGCCAACATTTTTAATTTTCCTCTCCGCCGTGAGATCAGGTAGGCGCACTTGACATCATCGCGTTGTGTTGGTGCTGCAGGCGTCCTTTTCACTGGGTTGTCATACAAAAACAGCGTCTTTTATATCTGTGAGTTATTTTGATGGCATGGCCAATGTCCGATATTGAACTTTAATGCTAATATCAGCTGATACCTAGGGCTGATCGGTATGGACCTAAATGAATATCTCTATGTTTAAGATAAATTGCGATATACGATATATATCGATATTTATTTTTCTTTCCATAAAGTAATAACAAAAATATATTTCTGAATCAAAGCTTTGTCCCAGTTGTCACACAGGCACATTTATTAACAACAGCTGTAACTACAGAGAGGGAGGAGGCCCAGAGGAAGACCCAGAACACGCTGGAGGGACTATGTTTCTCGGCTGGCCTGAGAACGCCTCGTGATTCCCCCGGAGGAGCTGGATCAAGTGGCTGGGGAGAGGGAAGTCTGGGCCTCCCTACTTAGGCTGCTACCCCCGCGACCCGACCCCGGATAAGCGGAAGAAAATGGATGGATGGATGTAACTGTACAAAATAAATGTCTAAAAAAATAAACTATTTACATATATTAAAGTTTGTTTTTTAGGCACTTATTTACATATACAAGTACAAGTTTCAAGACATTTAATAATGTCCATAGAAAATTCAAAGCAAATATGTTCTTGTTTTTAGTATTTCACCCTGTTTTAAGGCATCCTGATTTATTAATAAATCTGGTCCTATTCTAATGAAGTCTATTCATTCAACCTTTATTAACACAGCTCTGACTCTGAAAGTGCAGAGCTCAGTTGGAGGTTTATTTTTCTCTCTGGACATGGACATAGCCTTGTTGTTCAAGCTTGTTTGTGCTTTACTAGTTTACTGCTGTGTTTAAATTCCAGAAGAACACACAGCAAATAAATCACCCTAAACTGGATATTTGTCTCCATGTTTTTTAATGAGAAGACAACTTCATACCTTGCCACTGTAAGGGTGCACCAGACCTGTTGTTCCGAACTCTAGCCCGTTTACCTAGGAAGTCCAGTTTGTTTGGGGAGGTGTGAACGCACCATTGAACTCTTGTCACGCAACTAAAAGGCGAACTCTGGCCCAGGCTAAAACCTAGGTCTTGGTCCGGTAGAAGAAAACTCTAGCGTGGTTCGAGTACAGTGTGAATGCAACCAGACCGGGAACCGCTCCGCAAGCAGGAAGTGGATTACAATGCAGGGCAAACAAACACACATTTCTCTTTACCTCACACGGAGCCGTTGGGCGCCTTGTGTGAAAAACATTCTCTATGGTCTTTTGCCTCATCTTCCGCTCATGCTGAGTCCATTGTTGAAAAATGACAAAATAGAACTGAAACTGCTAAAATTTGACACCACTCTATTTTTGTTTTTATTTTCAGAAGAACTACACAAAAACGTTCTTCAAACGTTTTTGTGTAGTTTCTGTCAGTAGTTCTTGGTGCAGCGCCACCAAAGGCAAGTTTGGGAACTGGTTGGCTCGACTGCACAGTGTAGTGTGAATGCAAACCACACCAGCTCAAATGTAAACAAAATGTTATTAATATTGGTCCCCAACCGAACCGAGTCTACAGGACTATCAGATGTGAAAACAACCTAAACCAGTTAATTTCCTGGAGAACACCAAACCTCTGCTTTGTAGCAGCTACCCAGTCATTTACTCTGTTGTAGTCAGTGAGGGAAAAGTCCACTTCACCACTTGCTCTTGCTGAGAGTGAACGCTTTTCCCCATCCCCTCCCTCTCCGCTTTGCTTTGCTGCTCTGTCTGTGAAACTGCTGAGCCTCTCTTGCATTTCTTCCGAACCATAATTATGGACTTTTTTTGATCAGTTGGTCCCTCAACTCAATTTACAACATTTCTTCGAAGAGGAGACGGGCTTTAGGCGAGCCGATTTGCCCTGTTGGCACGCACGCAGCTGGATATCTCATCGACTTGGAAGACTTGATGATGTCTCTATCTCTGCTGCCATTTGTGGATTTTAAGGAGGCATATTTAATTAGATTTACAATAACTGGTTCCTGCTTTTTGGATTCGTCTGGTTGCTGGTTTTATCAACAATCAAGGAAGTCGTCTGCAGCATATTTGGACCTGATCACGTTGCTTGCCTTTATGATGGCTTGGTTTGTGCCTCGCGTACCCAGACTCAAATGCTTTGGGCAGACTGGATTAGATCTTTGGGATTTTACTCAGTCACGTTCCATCGGTGTGGCCATGTAATTTGGACATTTCGGAACCGAGTGGACCAACACAGACTCAAGGTAGATGTCATTAAATTTTGCCTGTCCCCAAAACTACTGTAGGTTGATCTAAATTTCCCTTGGCTGGCCTTGAAGGCCATCTTATCTGAATTTGCCTGGAGAACATGTGATCTGACGCTCACCACCCCCTCCCTGAGGAATTTCCAACATAACCAGATGAAACCAGCTGAATAAACTTTGTGTCATCATTTCAGGACTCTTGGATTCTCATAGTCGTTATTCTTGGCCATTCCTCGACATACCTCCAAAATATTTACGGATCTCACCAGAGGACACTGGCTGATTATTACATCCTTATCAGAACTCTTTACAGTGACCTCGAGAGCATCTATGAACATGCTCACCGCTCTCGCCGTTTCCCCTCTGCAGAATGTCTATGTCACTATGTGCTTGTTTGTGCGAGGTGTTTTTTAAATATCAGTTTGTTTGTTTTTCTCAGGCAGGACAAAAAAGTCTGATAGGAATTTTTTCGCCTCCAATTTTAACACGTCTCCAGTTTCATTACTTTTTGTCTGTCTAAACAGATCTCACTTGTAAATGAGTCTTCTAGGCTCAATGTGACTTATCTGTCTAAATAAAGGTTGAATGAAAAGGAGGGATGGCATTAAGGTGCAGACGGGGAGGAAAAACAGCCAGATTTATAACTGTAGGTAGAGTATAAGACTATATCGTTTTATATCGATATAGTCTCATTTTATATCGTTAATTAAATTATATCAATATTTTAAAATATCGACATAACGCCCAACCCTACCGATACCATGCCTGTAATATCGTTCATCCCTAGCACATTTGTTTTGGTTGTATTCACACTAAGTGCCCTGCGCTGTAGTCCACTTCCTGCTTTTGGAGTGATCTCCAGTCCGCTTGCATTCACAATGCATTTGAACTGCGCTAGAGTTCACTTCAACCGAACCAAGACCTAGGTATGTAGACTTCACTTTTTTGGTCAGAGTACCTGTTTAGTCCACTTTACCTGGACCCTATTTAGTCTGCTTTAATCAAACTCTAGTCCATTTGCCTAGAAAGTCTGGTTCGTTTGGGGAAGTGTGAATGCGCAATCAAACTCTGATGCGGACCAAATAAAGTGAACTCTGATCCGCCTAAACACCTAGGTCTCTGTTCGGTTGAAGTGAACTCGAATGCATTGTGTTTGCAAGCAGAACGGAGACCACTCCAAAAGCAGGAAGTGGACTACAGCACAGGACACTCTGTGAAAATACAACAAAAACAAATGCGCATTTCTCATAACTCACACGGTGCCATCTCAGCTGCCTTGTGTGAAAAATAACTTTCTCCATGGTCTTCTGCCTCATCTTCTGCTCATGTTGAGTCCATTGTTGAAAAATGACAAAATAGAACTAAAAGTGCTAAAATTTGACACCACTGCATTTTTGTTTTTATTTCCAGAAGAAGTGTCGTCTTCAAAGGTTTTTGTGTCATTTCCTTCAGTAGTTTTTGTGCAGCTCCACCACAGGCGGGGGGGGGGGGGGGGGGGGGGGCACAGGTTGGCTTGACTTACTCAGTGCAGTGTGAATAATGCAAATGAAAATGTAAACAAATGTTCTGAATTTTGGTCCCCAGTCGAACTGAATCTACCAGACTATCGGGTGTGAAAACGACCTTAGGTCCCGTCCACACTGAAAGGGGGTTTTGTGAACAAGTACAAGGTTTAGTTATTTTTACTTTTGTTGTTTTGAGTTGCATGTCCTCATAGAAACTATTTTTTAGGATCCCCAACTTGATTTATTTTGACACCAGGTTCCAGAGTGGAAAAAAACTAAAAAAAAAATACCACCCTTTTGTTTTTGAGTGGACAGCCGATTCAGACTTTTGAAAATGTCGTCATATATCCACCTCCAGCATAATCCACAACTCCAACCCCTGACGGATGTAAAAACAATCACATATTGCATGTTTTTGTTCACGTTACAGACACTCGTTGCTCAATTACAGATACTATAAGATAAGATAGCACCAAATAATGTAAGGCCCAAAATAATTTAACACATTACTGACAATTTTTTTGTCAGTGATACTAAAGCAAATAGTGCAGAGAAAGATCTACAATACACTGTACATCAAGTACACATAAAATGCAATGAGAAATAGGAATAGTTTTAAAAGATTGACACGTGTGTGTGTGTGTGTGTGTGTGTGCGTGCGTGTGTGTGTAATTAGCCTGCTATGAGGAAAACCCTTCAGTATATCCCTTGGTGAATGTTTCTCCATCATCCATTGTCCACATATTTGATGTGACACAACTGTCAGGAGTAGTTGAACGTGACATAAATGAGACATTTCACTTTGTTGTAAGTCCACAAAAAGGATTAAGTTTTTACTTTTGTATTTGGTACTCTTGTCTTTTTCTTCTCATGCTTAAAGTTGGAGCTTTGTTTCCTTCTTTTGGTATGTTCATTTTATTTTTGCAGCATTATAGCTCTATACAGACCTTACGTAGTAGCTAAATCTGTTAGAAATAGTAAGGCGTTTGCGAGCACGGGTTGTAGTAGCTCTGTGGTCAGTGCCGCGGTGTTGTCCTGAGACTGCAGGTTGTGTCAGGGAGGACATCTGGTGTAAAACAGTTTGAGAAATATTTTGTTCATAGTTCACTCACTGTGTTGATCCATGAAGAAGGAATTAGACAAATGAATAAAAACAGTCATGTTTACAAGGATATTTTTAGTAACATTAAAAAATAGATTATTTTGTAAAAACAACTTTCCTGTGTGGACAGGGCCTTATTTGTATTGTTTCAGTGAAATATTTGCTGAATGTTATGTAAGTAAAGTTATCAGTGTCTTATTTTCACATTTAAAGGCCTTGACATTAATTTATATATCATGGCTAAAACTAATTTGCCTTACAATTACAATATTTTTCTAAAGAAGAATCATTTGCAAAAATGTGTATAAACAATTCTCCTAGTTTTGTTCAAAGATTCAAGGTTCTTTATTTGTCATTCCACCACATGTGGTACATGTGGTGGAACAAAGTTGTGTACTGGTATACAGGGTCCAAAAAATGACTTTAAGATCTGCATTCTGCCGAGCATAGATTTGAGTTCATTGCTGATCGCTTCTGTAGTCCGTGGCAACTCTTCTCTCATTCTCATCAGTTCGGTTCGGCTACAATTCACACGCATAAATCGTGCAGAGTCAGGCTCGGAGTCTATTTCAAAATTCATACAAACTGGGATCGCACCGGGAGCCTGTGAAGCTGCGGCTCCCGAGAGCGCAGCCATCTTGTGTGTTTAACATGGCCATTAGCCTGTGGGCTAGAGTTGTTTAATTTGTTTGAATTAGTTTTTTCCTTTTATCAGGGAAATGGAAGCAGAAGAGTTTATTCCTCCTCCGGAGTGTCCCGTTTTTGAGCCGTCATGGGAGGAGTTTCAGGATCCCTTGGGCTACATCGCCAAAATACGTCCAATTGCAGAGAAGTCTGGAATCTGTAAAATTCGTCCCCCAACAGTGAGTACTTGCCCATATCTAGATTGTTCTGTTCAAAACTGATTGGGATAACAGGACCTTTGTTTGTTTTTGTTCTTGACCTCAAACGTTGTTTAAACCAGAGTTTAGCTCTGTCTAAGTTTCCTTGTATTTTATAGATTGTCAGCTTTAGCTTTTGTTTTCTGCTGAGAGTGACGTGACGTTAACGTGACGTTAATTTTTAAGATTTAAACTTACAAGTAAATTTTTGTCATTGCTCCTAAATAGGACTGGCAACCACCATTTTCAGTTGAGCTGGACACCTTTCGCTTTACACCTCGCATCCAGAGGCTTAATGAGTTGGAGGTAAGTTATGCGCGCGCACACACACACACACACAGTTATTAAAGTTATAAACCAGGGCATGATTCATTCTCAAATATCAGATGATTGCATTGATGTTTTGTAATTGTTTGGTACTAGAAACACTGAATGGTCTTCTGCTTCAGATTTCTGTGACAGCAGAGGTCGCGCTATGTATCATGTTGCTGAAAAACATAACTACAGGAGCACATTCAACATTATGTTTTGGGCTTTTTAATAACAAATTTGGAATTTGACTTGTGTAGGGTTTCTCAAAGCAATATTTATTTATTAATCTTTATGTAACCAGTCAAAGTCCACTGAAATCACAGATCTCTTTTGCCAGGACCTGAAAGCAGCCTAACATGCATGTTTTGGGACTTCTAGAAAAAGCTAGGATTTCTTTCACACCGAGTGTGTTGTGGCTTGTTGTCCTAAAAGGTGGGCAGTTGTGTACTTGCCCATGTGTTTGTTTGTTTGTTTATCTGTTAGTAAAATATCATGAACCACAACATGGATAATAAACATCTACAACTGATTTACTTCTGGAGTCTACCCAATTCAAGAAGACTACTACAACTAACTCACCTTAGAAAATGCCATATTAACTTTAAGTCGGTCCGTTTTACAGATATGAAGCTAAAATTCGATGTGGTAGTAGCTGAGAGTCAATCACATCATATACTTTAGGCTCATTCACAAGACTCCTGCTGACACGTCTTCTCCACACCTCGGTTCATTCAGAAGACACACGGAGGTGGAGGGCGTGGACTGAAACCCAACTTCTTTAGCGCATCTTTACCTCTGAGCGAGGTAGTAACAGGCCCGTAACTGTCGACATCTGAAAAGATGGGCTGGCTTTGCGGCTCCAACTGATTAGAATAATGTGACGAAGTGTTGATTGACGTTTTCGACGACAACTAGCTATGGGATGGAGAAGTCAAAACACTATAGCTGGACTCCTTTCAGATTATAACTTTGAGTGTGTTTTTTCCTCAAACAAGCGTTTTTTGTTCGTTTGTTTTTTTTACCCTTGCAAACTGAGGCAATTCCTAGACCCACAAGCTCCTTGATTTATGTGCAGAGGATAAAATGCTGCAACTTTGCATGTAACATAAACATCTTGCACAACATAAGGATAGTCGCTACATCTCATTCGTTCGCCCTGTCTTTGGAAATGTTATAATAAAGATGTCTGTCCCTCATATAATACGTGGAGCAACACGTCAGAGCAGATAAGGTTTTCCCCATGCTTCTTTTGATCCAGCACTGCTTGCTGTACTATGAAAGCTCATTTGAACGCTGTAAGGGAGCGGATCCATTGGCAACTTATGAATTGCCAGGCGGAGCATAAACACGAAATGGGCTGTGCGGACATTTCACAGAACTGTCCTCAGAAAGATTCTTCTGAGTGCTAACGGAAAGCACCAGGTTGATGATTAATGATGTCATGCAAGAAGATGAACAATATTCGTTCAACCTGTATTTATACAGGTTAATCCCATTGAGACTCGGGGACTCATTTACAAGAGAGACGTGGTTTTAACAAAGAGTGACAACAACAGTAGACAATCATAAAGGAAAGTGCATAAATTGAGAAGAACAAGTGAAAGAAAATGGTATTAAAAAAAACAAAACAAAAACCACTAGGTTGTAAGACGATGTAGAAAACTACAAACAGGGACGTCTTCTTGGGTTTTTGCCAAGAACTTAGCAGATGTTTGAAGCCACTTATAGAGGTCAAGGTCGAGAACTTCAGATCTTTTTTCAAGATATTCCGGGAAACAGGAGCAGAGTAGGAGAAGACCCTTTTGCCTAGTTCAGTCCTCACTGAGGGAACACTGCAGGTAATAATGTCCTGAGAGCGCACGCTGTAGCTGCGCTCACGCAGAGACATGTAGGAGGAGATGTATGAAGGCAGCAGACCAAGAAGTGATTTAAAGATGAAAATGTACCAGTGAGAGAGTCTGCGTGAAGTTAATGATGTCCAGTTAACCAGTGAATACAGGGTGCAGTGGTGGGTACGATAATTATGGTAGGAATATGCATTCCTTTAAGAAATACAGGTTTTGTTATGTGTATTATCTTAAGAGTGTAAGTAAGAATTCATGCTTCACTTTGTAAAATTTAAAGAATTAATTTTTTTTGTTTGCACATTGTGTTAAAATTTTACTGTTGGGTTCATAAAAACAACAATGCTTTTTTTTTTTTTTTTTTAATTGGGATTGCAAAATAAAATAAAAAACTTGCATAAAAGCTTTGTTTTTGCTGCATTGCAGCTCTACAGAAATGTCTAGCCTAAACTAAACATCAAATGTAATAACTATTGTACTTTTCATGTTTACAACTGCAGATGAAAGTATCGGTGCAACACCATTACTGTACTGTGTCAGAAACAAACAGAAATAGTTGTTGGGACATTTTAGTACTTATGTTACTTTCTTCATATTCTAATTTTAGGCTGAGACCAGAGTAAAGCTCAATTATTTGGACCGCATCGCCAGATTTTGGGAGATTCAAGGGTCTTCTTTAAAAATCCCACATATTGAAAGGCGAATTGTTGATCTTTACAGCCTGTCAAAGGTAGGTAAAATGAAATATGTTGAAACTACTTTTAAAAAATGTTTTTTGTTGCCAAAATTATAACAACATAGGTTTGTGTTCCAGAATGTGACAGATGAGGGGGGGTTTGAGATGGTCTGTAAGGAGCGGCGCTGGGCTCGTATAGCTCAGAGGCTTGGCTACCCTCCAGGCAAGAACGTTGGCTCTCTCCTGCGCTCACACTATGAGAGGATTGTCTACCCATTTGAAATGTTCCAGTCTGGGGCCAGCCTTCTGGTATTTCTCTACACTTTCCTGTCTCATCTTTTTGTTTCAGCACAATAGATCAAATTATTTTCAGAACAAGTGTAAAGAGAGCGTTTCAGTCTTCATACTTCATACAATGTATTTTAAAGTCTTTTATGTTTGATAGGTTTTCATAGAAACTTGTTAATTTGTCTAATTTCTAGCATTACAAGCCGAAGCACTACGATGGTGAAGATGTGGATAAAGAGTACAAGCCTCACTCGATCCCGTTGAGACAGTCTGTGCAGCCGTCCAAAATGAGCAGTTATGGACGCAGAGCGAACCGGTGCCAGCCTGATGTGAGTCAGAACACACCCTTACCTCCCATCAGTCTGTTGACTATAACATCTGTAAAACAGAACGTCTAAATGGAAGAGTATTTTCTGCACATATACATTTTTAGTTTATGTGCCTGTCTGAACATGAATTTCTTTCATCAGGCACAATGTGACAAATTTAAGACATGTCCTGAAAAGTAATTAACCAGCAAAGCAACTGGTGTGAAAAATAATTTGTATTTAGCAATAAGAAATAAGAGATTTAATTTTTTTAAAGTTGAACCTAGGGATTTGTTGATTAGATTTTAGTTGTTAATGGTAATATTACATGAAGTACTTGACTGGCCAGACATGTTAGACATACAGTGGTGCTTGGAAGTTTATGAAGCCTTTATAATTTTCTATATTTCTGCTCAAATCTGACCTAAAACACCTTCAGATTTTCACACAAGTCTTAAAAGTAGATAAAGAGAACCCAGTTAAACAATGAGACAAAAAAATTATAATTGGTCATTTATTTATTGATGAAAATGATCCAATTTACATATTTGTTAGTGGCAAATGTTCAAGGTGACTTTGTCATTCGCGTTACATTTTGTTCCTGAGGTGGAACACAATTGTGTACACAGGGTCCCAGTTACACTCAGAAATGGCAAAAAATATAAAGTATATAAAAAACAGTATACAGGGATCTAAGATATACACTAAACAAATCATAATAAAAAAAAGTATGTGAACCTCTAGGATTATCAGTTAATTTGAAGGTGAAATTAGAGTCAGGTGTTTTCAATCAATGTGATGATGATCAGGTGTGAGTTGATTTAAAGAACAGGATCTATCAAAGTCTGCTCTTCACAACATGCTTGTGGAAGTGGATCATGTCAGGAACAAAGGAGAAAAAGAGTTGTTGATGCTCATCAGGCTGGAAAAAGTTACAAAACCATCTGTAAAGAGTTTGGACTCCACCGATCCACAGACAGACAGATTGCGTACAAATGGAGGAAATTCAAGTCCATTGTTACCCTCCCCAGGAGTGGTGGACCAACAAAGATCACTCCAAGAACAAGGTGTGGAATAGTCAGCGAGGTCACAAAGGACCCAGGGTATCTTCTAATCAACTGAAGGCCTCTCTCACATTGACTGATATTAATGTTCTTGAGTCCACCATCAGGAGAACTCTGAACAACAATGGTGGTCATGGCACAGTTGAAGGAGGAAGTCACTGCTCTCCAAAAAGAACATTGCTGCTCCTCTACAGTTTGCTAAAGATCACGTGGACAAACCAGAAGACTGTTGGAAGAATGTTTTGTGGACAGATGAGACCAAAGTTGAACTTTTTGGTTTAAATGAAAAATGTTATGTTTGGAAAAAAGGAAAACTCTGCATTCCTGCACAAGAACCTTATCCCATCTGTGAACCATGGTGGTGGTAGTGTCATGGTTTGGGTCCGTTTTCCTGCATCTGGGCCAGGACAGCTTGCCATCATTGATGGAACAATGAATTCTGAATTATATATTATTATATATATAATTATATTGCACCAGATACTGAAAGCTAAGGTTCATTCTTTTGCCACTCGCAAATATGTAATACTGGATCATTTTCCTCAATAAATAAATAACCAAGTATGATATTTTTGTCTCATTTGTTTAACTGGGTTCTCTTTATCTACTTTTAGAACTTGGGTGGAAATCTGAAGATGTTTTAGATCATATTTATGCAGATATTTAAAATTTTTAAAAGGTTCACTAACTTTTAAGCACCATTGTAATGTCACACGCGAGCTTCCTGTTTGACGGCACACACTCGTTTGGCTTCACACGACTCTGCTCAGTCATCGTGACCGACCAAAGGTGAAGAGTGGCACTTTAAGGAGAATGTCTTTTTTCCATCTATTAAAACACCAGTTGTGTGAAAGGTTTTTTTTTTTTTTGTTTGTTTTTTTACTGAACAGTACCAAAGTCATTCAGCTGAACAATAATGGTTAAAGAAGTCAAATAATTTTTTAGATATTTTTACTGCACAAGTCAAGAAGTTGCTTTTAGTTCAAACTCAATTAAATGATGATAAGTAAAGGTCATACCAACAGTTTGCATTACACGTTTTCTAAAAGCCCTAATCTGGAGACCATGCTGTCACGTTAACCTTTTTTTTTACCTTTTCTCTGTGCACATGTGCATCAGTCATATGAAAGTGTTTACTTTCATATAAGAGGTGACCGTGCACTCAGCGCTTCCCAGCTTGCTTATTCTCCATCCTGTTACGTTGCTCTGCTTACTCCTGCTGTTTTGTTGCTTTCAGCTCTGTGGATTTTTTGTTTGCTTTGTTTTCTGTGCTTTTTTCCCACTAATGGAAATAGATTAGTGGATATTTTACAAGTCAAATATTGTGACTTTTTTCCTTTATTGTTAAAGTGTAAGCACAACTTTTCAACCATCTTATCACTTTTTAGTTTTACACATAGACAAAGGCTTGGTTTTTATTTAGCCCCTCTTTTTTATGAAGAACTTTTTTTTTTATTCATCTACATTATTTTTTTGGGTTACTCCTACTAATTGTGATTAGTCTTATAAGCTAACTTAGTGCTCCTGCAGCTGAGAAGCTGCTGCTTTTGTCACGTCCCAAACAAGCGGTCAACTCCCTCAACGGGACAGAAACAAAAAGATGAACATTTCCAATTAACACAAATATTTTAAACCCATTCATTCTACACTTAAATGTACTCCTTTAATGAGTATTTTGCAGACAAAGCATTCCCTAATTACGAAAAACAAAATTCATTTTTCAAACACGTCACCTGCTAGTTCTTGTGGCTGAAATTGTAAAGGTCAGTACTGAGAACAGTGCAGAACATGGGTTGTCCTAAACACAAAGTTTATATTAATACCAGTTTTTTTGTATTTTATCAGCGAAACTTGATCTTCAGTGATTTGGGAGCCAATTCTGTCAAAACTGCAAACTGAACAGAAATATGTCTGAATGAATAAATAATTATTAAAAATAGAGGATATGGTGTACAGATTCGGTAGGTTTCAGATATGTTTTTACTGGCTGATCTTTCCAGGCTTCTCTCCCCTCCCCTCTTCATTTTTCCTCTTGTCGTAGTTTATTGTTGCTGTTATTGTCTCCCCTTGCAGGGTCCAGAGGATCTGGCCCCCCATCCTCTCACCACTGGCTCTCAACTCATCTCTGCGGTACTGCCTCTTGAGCATAAGAGTTCACTTTCTGCCCCCACTTGTTTCCTTCTGCTCTTTCTCGCCCACCATCCTTCTAATAAAATCGTCTTTAGGTTCCACTTTTTCCATTAATTACTAAAACATTTTCATCCACATTCAGTCGTACCCTCTGCTTACCTTAGCGTTGGATTGATGTGGCAGATGTGCTGTTAAAAAGTGGCTTCTGTGGCATAACATTATCGATCAGTTCTGAAATCATGATCAGTCATTTATGGGTCTTCCAGTGAACATAAAGGGATATTTTCCTCAACCTTTTCTTTTATTTAAAATGTTTGCAGAATGATATAACCATACAGTTGTTTAGGAAAATATCTCCTCTTCTATGTTGGAAGGTGTCTCACAACTTTGTTGTTGTTTAGAGACGTGTCTCTAAAAGGGGAAAAGTTATTTTTCAGCATGAATCTTAATACAGTAAACTCTGTATGTACCAGTGAGATTTATTTTCCTGTATGACAGATTAACTATACATTTGAAGAAATCAGTTCAACTACAGTTGACAACTTCTGCAGTGTAGTTCTGGGGCTCATGCACTTCCTTTCACTCGTAATTTTTCTGTGGTAGTTCTCGTCTTCTGCTTACTTGGTGAAGCATCCGTCATTCTTCCCTTCTTCTGTTTTGACTTGCCCTCTGTTCACTACAAAAGCTAACAGTGCGGCTGCATGCATTCTCTTTTGAGTGCACAAACATACAAGCATCAAATATGTTTGAATTGTTAACACCACAGATACCTAAACTTTATGGCGCACTGAAAAGTTGTATATCTCAAAAGCTTTTGGTTATTTTTCTGTTGTTGTTAGACACCAAGTCTCTACAGATTTGCTTGTTTAAAGCCAACCTATTTTGTGATTTTTTTTTATTTTTTTTTAATCATACTGCACCTCTTTCATCTACTTTGATTTCCACTGACAAAAAACTGAGGCTTGTTCTGTTTGCAGAGTGTTTAGAGCGAATAATAAAATGATTGCAGCTGCATGACAGAAGGGCTTGCAACTGCAAACGGGTAGAAAAAGTCAAAACAATAGTTTTTATTCAGCCCTTTTAAAAAAAGTATTGAACAGCATCTTTTATGGCATCGGATGTGTTTAGTTTTGGTGTGACTGTCTCATTACTTTGGTCGTTGAAAACAAACAGGCATTTCTGATGGCACTGCAGGTTTTGGTCTGTAGCACATCCTCCACTGGCTCCAAATACTTCAGCTAGTGCTGCTGCATATTCTGCATATATATATATATATATATATATATATATATATATATATATATATTCTGCAACTGCATATTCTAGTTGAATGAGAACAGCTCATCCTTCCATGAATACATATTTTCTGTTTTTCTGTTCATGGCAAGAATAACAGCATTCTGAATACACCACTTCATATTCAGAATGATTAGAATATTCAGGTTTAGCCATTTTGATGCATTTCCACATATGTGTGAAACAACAGGTCTATAAGCATGTTGTTATTGTGTGTTTGGGAGAAGCCAAGCAGGATAAATGAAAATGACATGCCTTTAAAGATGTTGTTTTTTTACTTTTAACAACCAAGTCCCAAATCTTGGAATATTTGTCAAGTGACTGCAGATGGACGCCTAAAATGTGCCAAAGCTGTGTTGCTGTGCTGTTTTTATTTTATTTGGTCCAATTACACACGAACAACATTAACCAGATGTTTATTTAAAAAATGAACTAAATGATTCAGATAAAGTTTGAACGGTACTGTGGTTGCATCAGCTGGTGACTGTTTTCTGGTGGTTGCTGCTAATCTTTCAGTTGTCACTGTGATATAGTTAACATTTTCTTACTTTCACTCCTTGCCTAACCCTTTTCTGTGCTGCATTGTTATGCTCTTATAACTTTTTGTTCTGCACTTGGCCTAGATTGTTGCTTCGCTCTGTGTGCTTAGGAGAGTAGCTGCAACCCATCTGTGCCCTCATGATTTTAAAGACACTGTCCATTATCCACAGCCTGAACCTACAGAGGAGGACATCGAGAAGAACCCCGAGTTGAAGAAATTACAGATCTACGGTGCGGGGCCTAAGATGATGGGACTTGGGCTGGTGGCGAGGGACAAAGGTCTTAGGAAGAAAGGTAACTGATTTCTATTTTCCCTGACACATACAGTCATATAAAGAAAGTTGTTTGTATGTCCAGACACTGGAAATAAATCTAACCAATTTTTAAAATGAAGAGAAACGAGCTGAGGTGAACACTGACTAGTTGTCTTTATCAATCACATTGTTCTGATTCTTCTGAACAATGCTCATCGCATTGAGGTTTGTTGGAACTGGTGTGTGCACAATCATGGTAAATCAGTTACTTCTTGATTGGACATGTACAGCAGCTGAACGTTGCATGATTATTTTGAGACTTTATTTGGATGAAGCTTCAGCAGATGACCTATTTGTCTCAAAGTATGCAGACTTTATCATCGCAGGGTTCTCAGGTCCTGAAGTGGTTTTTCTTTTGGCTGCCATATTAACCCATTATAGCTCAGTCCTTTCTTCATTTACTCTCATGAACATTATGTAACCTGCTGACTCAGGTCTGTAGACTCTGAGATTTAGCTGTTTGTTTATGGGATTTATCAAAGTATTACATAATAATCTGACATTGGAGTGACCTTGCTGGGATGTCCTCTACTGGGACAATTAGAAAATATAAACTCCATATTCTTTGGAGATGCCTTCAATTCTCCAGAATGATGATTAATAACGATTTCTTCTCTAAGCTCGTTTCTGTTTTCCACTTTGACGTTCACACACACCTCCATGCTCCCGAGCAGCAGCAGCTCCTTGTACAGAGGAGCTCACACTTTCTGATACTCATTGAAATGTTCGTATTGTAGGCAGAACTTTGTCACTAATTACCTTCTTTTATTTCTCTGAAACCAGTAAGAGTTTACTTAGATTTTTATTAGTTGCTTCTGTGTGGTGGCACAGTTTTTAATGAAGAATAATCTGATGCAATGTACCATGTGTTGTTCTCAGAGGTTGCATTATGTGACTGTTACAAAAATCTCTGTAATCTTTTATTTTTTGTATTTTTTGAGTGTGATGTTGCCACAAGTACTGTTCCTGTCAATACACTGCTGTTGGTGTTTCAGGATTAAAAGTCTTAACTCTTCATTTTAGATTTCTTTTGTACATAGTTATAGTTTTTGTAATGTGATTCACACAAACGCAAACTTTTCATTCAGAATAAAAAGAGGAGCATGGTCTTAACTTCTTTAAAAACTGAAACAGCTGCCATTTATGTATGCTGCTGACATTTAAATAAATAAAACTGATGGGTCATAATTACCAGAATGGTGGCTAATCAAAGGCCAGCTCATGCACTTTAATTAGAACAAATTCTGATCTTTGAGCACATTGTGTTGATGACATTTGCATTAAAGATTGAAATTAAGTGGGTGTAATTTGTTTTTGCTATGGCTGTGAATTTAGTTTTGTAAAATCTGTAAACTACAACTTTCTATAACCTTAACTTTCTGTAACCTTAAAATCTGATGAAAAACACAATTTAGAGCAAATATTTCAAATTCCCTTGAACTCGGTCTTTGCCTTTATCGTTGTGAAAATTAGAAACTTTATGGCTTAAACGTAAACAACTTTTCATCTCAACTTCTCATAATATAATGTCTGAACACGTTTCGCTTATTTTAGATGAGCTGCCTCAAACTGTTACCATCAAAGACAACGAGTTGCCCGCCTCCAGTGAGTCACTGATCAAATCTGAGCCACTGGAGCCTGAAGAGAGACTGGCTGATGGAGGCACATCCAGCCCACAGCTGCCTCATCACAGTGCTACAGTAAAGATGGAGGTGAAGAAAGAAGAGCTGCACGGTGAGAATGACAAGAATGGAGATGATCCAGACGGATCCAAAATGACCATGAGGCTAAGACGCAACCCCAACAACCCACAGTGTGTAAGTACAAGAAGAAATGTTTAGACGCATCTAAAACTCTACATCTGAGTATTTGAACAAGTGAATGTTTGATTTCTGTCACCTAAATGAGCTGCGTTTGAGTTTTTATTTTCTTACCTTCAAAGGTGGATTCTTTTATCTGCCGGATGTGTGGTCGTGGAGATGACGACGACAAACTTCTTCAGTGTGACAGTTGTGAGGAGAACTATCACTCTTACTGTCTGCTGCCCCCCCTCTCTGATATCCCCAAATCCAACTGGCGATGCCCAAAATGTGTCGCAGAAGTGAGTAGATGTTTGAGCGCTTTGTCTCTTAAACGCCAAGACTCGTCTTTTCACTTTTCATACGCCTGTCGAAGGACGTGTTATCTCCGTCCGTACATCTGTAAACTTTATATTGTCCTGTCCTTAAGTTTTTAATGAAACTTCATAAAACATGCACCATCAATAGACAAAGTGTCGCATACACTTGTTATGATCCCAGCTCCTAGGTCATGGTCACAAATCAAGGTCAAATGTTATACAAGCTTATTGCTCGTCTCTTCTATAGATTGTTGGCTTGCTGTCTAATAGTTGGTCGACGGGCGTATAACTTTGTTTTTATTAGGAGTGCAAGAAACCTTCAGAGGCATTCGGCTTTGAACAAGCGACGAGAGAGTACTCTCTGCAGAGCTTTGGAGAAATGGCAGATGCCTTCAAAGCAGATTACTTCAACATGCCTGTCCATGTAAGTGCACATCAACAAGAATATTTGTTGATTACATACCATTAAGTGAAGATATTGTTAGAGATGAAGACTAAGGACTAATCTGTGGCTTTTTTTATTTGTGTAGATGGTTCCCCCTGAGCTCGTGGAGAGAGAGTTCTGGAGGTTAGTGAGCTGTATTGAAGAAGACGTGACTGTCGAGTATGGAGCAGACATACACTCTAAAGAGTTTGGCAGTGGCTTTCCAATGATGAACGGGAAAAAGAATCTCACAAAGGAAGAGGAGGTACGCATGCAAAATGTCTCTTCCATTAACAGATGTGGTTGATTCCTGATGCTAACCAGAGGAAGGTTTACATCCAATAATTGCTTTTTGAGAGAATTATTAAAACTGTCCAGTGGTTCAGGAGATACTTTGTGAGCAGATGGTTGAACACAACCAAAGAACTTCCATATTGTCCCACTTCTCATGGTGACAGGTGATGACACAAAATGTGCATTAGTTTATTGTTACAATGAGTTAATAGCTCTCACTGCACATTTGATCTATATTTAACTCTTTAATATCAGAACTGACTTGTTTCTGGTTATTCCTTAAAAAAAATATCTCAAATACTGACAAAACCAACATGTACCATTAAGATGTCAAAAATACAAAGTATCTTTTTGGCCACTTTCCTTAATCTCAGCTAGGACTACCGTACTTGTCGCCGTACACGTCGCTTTGCCGTATAAGTTGCATCACCGTCACCGCTGACCACCCGGAAACATGGGTCAGTGAGCCAAAAATTGATTGGCTGCCAAATGGCGGCTGCGGGAGCGTGCACGGGAGGACTTTAACAAGAATTTAACAAGATTAACACTTAAAAACAATTATTTGTTTGCTCGACATTATAGCAAAGGTGTGTCTCAGTCTAACTGTTCCTCAATAAATGCACTGAAATGGTCAAATCAGCTGCATTTCACCTGGGCGACGCAGAGAAATGCAGCTGATTTGATGTTTGCTCCAGGACTTCCAGAGCGAGACGAAGGTGGCTTGGTATGGCAAGCCAAGCGTCTCATTAATAGCCAATTTTACCTATTAATGAGATAATTTGCTTGCCATATTGCACGAGGGCCCTCTAGTGGCTGAAAATGGTATTGTTCAATATTTTCCATGTCAGAGTGAATGAAATTGTCAGATCTCAGCCAAAAGTTGGGTTATAAATATGGGGAGAAAAAAATGTATGTTAGTCACTTTGGTATATAAGTTACAGGATTTGCAAATTTATGCAAAAAGGTGTGACTTATTTGGCAAAAAATACGGTACCTAATGTTGTTTTGTGTTTTTGCTCTGGTCAGGATTATGCCCGCAGTGGCTGGAACTTGAATGTGATGCCAGTTCTGGAGCAGTCGCTCCTCTGCCACATCAATGGAGACATCTCTGGGATGAAAGTGCCGTGGCTTTACGTTGGCATGGTGTTTTCAACTTTCTGCTGGCATATTGAGGATCACTGGAGCTACTCCATCAACTACCTTCACTGGTACACTCCAGCATGTTATGTTTAGGTGTTTGCTGCATTATAAATGCTGTCATGAAGTTGATGAAGAAGCTGTGTGTATTGCATCATCTTTAGGGGAGAACCCAAAACTTGGTATGGAGTTCCCTCTGTGGCAGCTGAGCAGCTTGAGGGTGTTATGAATAAACTAACACCAGAGCTGTTTGAGTTCCAGCCTGACCTCCTGCATCAGCTGGTTACCATCATGAACCCCAATATCCTCATGGCTCACGGCGTACCGGTCAGTCCCTCGTCAGCGCACGCTCACAGAAAAACTGTTGTTTGTGCTAAAGGTTTCTTTGACTGGCTGCTTTCTTCTAATTGGCAGGTTGTACGCACGAACCAGTGTGCTGGTGAATTTGTCATCACCTTCCCCAGAGCCTACCACAGTGGCTTCAATCAGGGATATAACTTTGCAGAAGCAGTCAACTTCTGCACTGCAGATTGGGTATGTTAGTTTAGAAGACCTCCAAATAAAGATTTCACGTCCACTTTTAAAATGTTACCGCTAACATCACCCTCAACTCTCCCTGTTAGCTCCCTGCTGGCCGACACTGTATTGAGCACTATCGGCGTTTGAGGAGGTATTGTGTCTTCTCTCACGAGGAGCTCACCTGTAAAATGGCTGCCAGTCCAGAGAAACTGGATCTCAACCTGGCTGCAGCTACTCATCGGGAGATGTTCATCATTGTTCAGGAGGAGAGAAAGCTGCGCAAGAATCTGATGGAAAGGGTGAGGCATGGAAATAAATCTTAGGAGTTTGTGAGACTCTTTTATTCACCTGTAAGTAAACAGGTGTCGCACTGAGTGTGGCTCTTATTGTTGACCTATAAGAATGTGAACATTCTCTTAAAATCCTTGTTCTTGCAGGGCATTACTGAAGCAGAACGGGAGGCATTTGAGCTGCTCCCTGATGACGAGAGGCAGTGTGATAAATGTAAAACCACGTGCTTCCTGTCTGCTCTGGCCTGCTCAAACTGCCCCGAACATCTCGTGTGTCTCTATCACACTCAGGATCTGTGCAACTGCCCCACTGAAAAACTCTACCTCAGGTATTCACCTCTTGTCTAAATATGTCTTATAGCTAGCAGCCTGGACATACTAGTGCTGTTTTCAGATTGCAGGTCCACATTCTTTGCTAAACGTTTAGAAAATGTCTCTACTTTGCAGGTACAGATACACCTTGGACGAGTTGTTGGCGATGTTACATCGATTAAAGGTCCGATCCGAATCTTTTGATTCCTGGGCCAACAAAGTGAAAGAGACACTTGAACAGGAAGATGGAAACAAGATAGGTAAGTAATCATAACTGATCCCCACTATCTTTGGAAGAAAAACATGTTAATCCATGAAATGTTTCTTAAAATTTCAGAAATGTACGACCTTGAGAAGCTGAAGATGGAAGCAGCAGAAAAGAAATTTCCTGACAACGAACTTCTCAGGAAGCTGAACTCTGTTCTGATAGACATAACCTACTGCCAACAGACGAGTGCTGAGCTCCTCAATGATTCAAAAACTGGGTAAGATGCATCATAATTGGTATTTTACCTTAAGAGCTCGTTTATTTTTACTTACATTTACATTTGTTGTTTTCCAGTGAAGGCAGAATAACCTTTCAGGAGCTGAAATCTTTGGTTGAGAAAATGCAAAGCCTGCCCTGTGTTATGAACCAGTTGGAGGAAGTTCAGGTAAGAAGCTTAAATACTACAATGATGCTGGTACTTTTATATTTTAGTCTTTCAAAATCAATTAAATAGATTTAAGAAAAAAAGTCATCTAAAAATGTATTTATCTCATGTTTAAAATCTGATTTTTCAGGTGGTTTTGAGGACAGTTGAAGATTTCCAAAAACGAGCTCAAGTTCTGATCAACAATAAGGACTGGAGGAAGGACACCCCCCCACCTGAGCAGCTGCAGTCTTTATTGGAGGAAGGGGCCAAGCTGCCTGTGGTGGCTCCAGAGTGTGATTTACTTCAGGGCCTGAAGAAGCAAGGCCATTGGCTGGAGGAGGTGAGGTGCACGCTTGGCTCTGCAGGAGGAGAGAAGCACGAAGTGACACTGGATGTGTTGAGGAACCTGATGGAGGCGGGCTGCAACGTACCCCAGAGCGGGTCTGTAGAGACGGCCATGGCTGAGCTTCAAGAACTGCTCACCATTGCTGAACGGTGGGAGGAAAAGGCACAGATCTGCTTAGAACAGAGGTAAGACCCTTTAAACCACAACATGTAGCTGTATCTGTTTCAATTCTTGAACTTGAAGACAGTAAAGTGTCTTTGTGTTGCTCCTCAAGGCAAAAACATCCTCTCTCCACGTTGGAGGCCATAGTAAATGAGGCCCAGCTTATTCCTGTCAAGCTTCCCAACATCCTGGCTTTGCAGAGCTGTCTTGTACGAGCTCGGGCCTGGGTAACAGATCTGGAGGAAATACAGGTGTGTGTGTGTGTGTTGGGGGGTGGGGGGGGGCTTCTTTGTGCTTTGCTATTGAGCACTTCCTTTTCATTTCTTTGATTTACGGTAATAAAATGCCTAAATTGTGCAACGTGTTTGTGCAGAATGGGGAGCATTACCCATGTTTGGATGACCTGGAAGGCCTGGTAGCCATTGGAAGGGACCTCCCAGTTTTCATGGAAGAGTTAAGGCAGCTGGAACTGCAAGTGGCCAGTGCTCACTCTTGGAGGGACAAGGCCACCAAGACCTTCCTGAAGAAGAGCAGCCAGCACACTCTACTAGAGGCAAGTTTAAAAAAATAAAACAGGAGTCTGTATTTAAGCTTATTTAAGTCTAGTTCTGCATAATTCATGTCTGTACGTCATGCAGCGCTAATAGACACATTGTGTATTGGACCCTCATGAAGCTCGTGTTTACCTCCTGCAGGTGTTGTGTCCGTGTGCAAAAAGGAGAACTAAGCGAGTCGAGACAGAGCCCTTAGAAGATGATTCAGATACAAACACGCTGGGGCTCTCCGCTCAGGCCTTAAGGGACCCTGCAGCTATTGTAAGAGAACATGGATTCAAAAGCTTAAAAAAAAAATTTAAAAACCTTAAATCTCATTTTTGTCTTTGTAGATGTTTGTTTTATGCATTAACAGCAACGTTAATTTAATTGTTTACTTTGTTTTAGGTGATGGCGTTCAAAGAAGGAGAACACCAGGAGAAGGAGGCCCTGCTGAGGTTACAGGAAGTGAATATGTGCAAATCTGGACTGAGCACAGCGAGCTGCAAAGAGAACAGGCAGTGGCATGAGGCCATGGAGACGGACACATCAGGCCACTGTGAGAACTCTGTAACAGAGAATGGAAACGGTGACCACAGCCGGCCCAGCCCTCAGTCTGTGTGTGCTGGGCAGACTCGTGCTCCTCAGCTCCGCTGCCATCTTTGTAAGGACTGGTTCCATGGTGGCTGTGTTCCTTGTCCTCCTCTGCTGCCCTCTTCTGGACCACCAATCAACTACCTTTGTTGGTGGGACTGGGACACCCGCTTCTTGTGTCCTCAGTGCCAGCGGTCGCGACGCCCACGTCTGGAGACTATCCTGGCTTTACTGGTAGCCCTGCAGAGGTTACCTGTGCGTCTGCCTGAAGGAGAGGCTCTGCAGTGTCTCACAGAGAGGGCCATCACCTGGCAGGGCCGAGCCAAAGAGGCGCTGGAGACGCCTGAGCTGCAGCAGGTGCTGCAGAAGCTGCAGGAACTCAAAGAAACCCTCCACTATAACGCTGAAGAAGAGGAAGAGGAGAAGAAGGAGCCACAGGGGAATTCAGTTATTATTTTATCAGACTCCGAGGGAGGGGAGGGAGACGATGAAGTCATCGACCTAACAGAGGAGTCACCTAAAAAGAAAGTAAAGGAGAACAGTGCCACTCAGGTAAGTGTTGTTTACTTGTTTACCAAACATGGGCAGTTTAACAGGACAGCAGCTGACCTCGAGTCTGTCGTGTCTGTTTAGGCCGAATGTCAAAATGGTGTCGGCAAGAAGTCAAATGTTACAAGTAAGGCTGCGTGCTGATCTCATAACAACATGAACTGTGAGCTTTACCTCAGCCAGAAGCATTTACTCTGTCTGCTGCTTGCAGGTGTGAGCTCTCTGCTGGCCCTGCTGCCTTTACTGAAAGGCCACGTGGTGGAGCTTTCCCCAGCCACCAGGGTGCAGCTGGAGGAGCTGCAGCTAGAGGGCGACCTACTGGAGGTGTCTTTGGATCAAACCCAGACCATCTACAGAGTCCTGCACGCAGCCTCCGACCCACCCAGAGAGACTCTGCACACACTCATCCAGGTCAGGCCAATGAACTCTGATCCTTTTTCTTTTAGTTATGCACCAAACTGCAAAAAGAAAAAAAAAAACATGCCAGAGCCGTTTATTTGACAAATCTGTCATAAAATATCTGCGTTACAGAGTGACCTAATGTTTTTAAATGTGTTGTTTGTGGTTTTATCATCTGGATTGCTGACGTCATCATCTTCACTCAGATTGAGCTGGATGAGCAGAGGCGGACGAGACGAGCACGACCCAAAGAGTCCAAAAGGAAGAGGAAAGGCCACAGAGGAAGCAGCGGAGAAGGGTCAGGAGAAAAGTCACTTGATGTCTCGCAGTCAAAGAAAACCTGTCCCCTCACTCTCAGCCCCTCTGCTCCCCTCCCCGTCAAGACCCATCCAGAGGTGATACTTTTTTTTCCTTCAGGAAGTACTTCTAATAGTACTTTAACAAAAAGTACAGTTCTTCAATGTGTTACTTTTTGTGCAGATGTTGTGATCCAATCGAGGCCGGAGCTGCGTTCAAATGGATTAATCTAAGAAATTCAAGGAGCAGAACTTTCTGTGCAGCAAGATGGAGTGGGTTTCTAAAGATGCAGGACATCCGTTCCTCCCTACACCCATCTCTTCATCCTCCATCCATTTGATCAGACACGAAACAGAGACATGACTCTTCAGCTACACTCCATCGTCATTAAAACAGTATTTCACTCTGTTTTTTTCCCGACTTACCGTCTTCCCAACGTTTTCCTCCACCTTCCTCGGATCCTGTGAACATTGTGAGGCTGCGCTGGACTGATGTAAGGCTTGTCGTTAAAGGAACGTCTTTGACTTGGTCTCTGAGGTCCGTCTGCTTTTTGTACTCCTCGTGTTAAACGCTCGCTGACCTGAAGACTCGGGAGCAGCAGCTTCACCTCCTCCAGCTCACCTGTTCTTTATAAGCTATGAGTGCAGCGCAGGATTTTACCTGCTGGCCCGAGACAAGACGCTCCACAGTTACACCTGCATCTTTGAGTTGTATTTATCTTGAGTTCGAAGCCGTTTTCACGGGGGCGTCCATTTTCATGAATAAAGTCCATTTTGGGAAGTGTTAAAAACGGTCGTTAATGTTTTTGGTGCTACTTTCCTAAAATGAAAATATGTACCTCTTGGCATTGTCTTCATTCTTCTCCCTCAGTTCTGATGATTTTAGATCTCGTTCATCTTTCTCCGTTTGATCCACCCCCCCACCCCCATATTATATTTGGAAATTAACACAACTTTACTGTAACTCATGTCTCGTTTCATTTTGTTTATGGGCTCAGATGACTATATTATTATTATTGTTGTTGATATTACAGACACAAAGCTGTCGTGAGGTTGTGTATAAAATTTTCATTTTACTGTTGCCTTTTTTTCTTTTCACACTTGTTAGAAAAATAAAAGTTTAGAATTGTTTAGGACAAATGGACTTATTTCCAACTTTCTTGTGATGATTTGACAGTTTTATTATATTGAACTATTAAATGAACTAATGAACGTTGTTTCTATAATCACAGCATTTATTAAAAAAAAGCTTAAATGTAAAATTTCAGACACATCACAATTACAATGACAATGTTTTTTTGTTGTTTTGACAGAATCATAGACAACCACAGTTAGAGTAAAAGTTTTCAGTATCGAAGTGAAAAACATTCAGTCTCGATATCAAACATGCACGAAAGCCAAATAAAAAGCAGCTTTTCTTCAACAGTTCTTACAAACATGGTAACTCCGTGTAGTTTGCGTTCAGAGGAGCGAAGAATTGGACGACTGTTCGCTGTGGACCTTATTAGGCCGTTTATTGTCATTATTGATGATGAAAAGTATTGGTCGCCCCTTATAATTACTGGTCTGAGTGGAAGTAAATGTATTTCTGAAGTCTTTAATATTAACTGATGCACTGGTCTATGTAAATCTTATTTTAGTAAAATCATTCTTAAAAGAACTGCCATGTATAAAAATGCTACTGAACTCTTATCCAAGAAACATCATTTCCAGCAGGTGTTATCAGGTAATTACCTTCTTATCATAGTTTAAACACGTTGAAAGAAGTAGACAACACTCAGTGACCCAACCAGCTCTTACTGCTTTTTATTTTTACTTATTGCTAAAAAAAAAGGAAAGTATTAAATAAAGCTGCTGTGCTTTGCAGTTGTTCTCCGTCCCTCTTTGTTTACGGTAGTTACTTTAAAAATGGTCACGCGCTGTCTGAATAAAAGGCACGACTCCGCTCTATGGAAACTGGCAGCTGTGTTCTGGTTCTGAAAACAAAGATGTTTGCAGAGGAACATTTCAACTGTCGTGCAGGAAAAGGAAGAAGCTGCTGATTTACAGATGTGGTTAAATTTGTTTGCACCCTTTCTTTAAAGACTACAAAACCCACAATGGTCTGAAATAACTGGAAACTGACAAAAGTTAAAAGAAAAAACTTTGAAAATCAACTTATTGTCACTCATTGCTTTTGGGTTGTATTTAACATAAACTAATAATAAAATCCTCACAAAAAGAATGGTACCCCTAAAAAAGATTTAAAGTGATTTGCCAGTAGGGACGTGTTAAACTGTGTGTCCTGTATTCAGTCTCACACATGTCACCAGTCTGTACCAGTCTAAATAAATAACATAAACAACAATACCATAATAATAATTTAAAATAAATAAAGTGCCTATTTAAAGGCTGACCGGTAGTCACAGGGCTGTTTGTTATCATGGTGTGCACCACACTGAACATGGACCACAGAACGCTGAGGACAGAGTTGTGTCAGGAGCTTTAAAGGAAAAGGAGCAACTTGTTAAAGGTAACGTCTGTAAGATCATCTCTGAGCAGCTTGATGTTCTACAGAACTTTAAGATCCACAGGACCTGGACGAGTCCACAAGAGGACCACTGATGACGAGTTGAAGAGACCAATAATATAAATGGTAACAAAGAGTCCAGAACAACTTGTAAATAAATCAGAGGTGAACTACAAGCTCAGCTCAGAGTTCATCAGTGTGAGATCACACCAGCCTCCACTGTCTGAGCCAACGTGGACTGAATGGAAGACGACTGAGGAGAAAACTGCATCAAAAGACAAATTTGTCTAAATTCACGTTTCCCGGCCACAAAACTGAGAGAATGTCCTCTGGACAGATGAGACAAAACTGGAGCTTTTTTGCAACAAGTCACATCAGCTACATGTTTACAGACACAGAATGAATCCTACAACAACAAAAAAGACTACCTACAGTGAAACGTGTGTGTGTGTGTGGGGGGGGGGGGGGGGGGGGGACAGTATGTGTGCTGGGGGGACAG
>NC_056508.1:24095145-24111483 GCF_014905685.2 Nematolebias whitei | reverse complement strand
GCTGCATTGCTACATCTGGATCCAGTGTCTTGAATCTGTGCAGGATACAATCAAATCTCAAGACTATCAAGGCTTTCTGGAGCGGAATGTGCTGCCTGGAGTCAGAAAGCTTGGTCTCATGGGTCCTCTGACAGGATCAGGCCCAACACACACAAGAATGGCCCAGAACCAAAAGTTGGACCATTCTGACCTGAGCCCTGATCTCAGTCCTGCTCAACATCTGTGGAAGGAGCTGAAACATTAAGTCTGGAGAAGGAACCCTTCAAACCTGAGTCAGCTGGAGCGGTTTGCTCACCAGGAGTGGACAAAACTCGTGTGGACAGGTGCAGACGTGTCAGAGTTACAGAAATCCTCAAAATGTGCAGTAAATAAAAGGTTACCATCCTTTCTGTCAAGACCAGTTTCACTTGTTTGTTTTCAATTCTGGTTAAAACTTCAAAAGGAATAAACGATTTTAGCTGATCTCACTTTTTTTTTCTTCTAAATATTACTATTCTTGGTTTTAGGTGATTTCAGTGACCTTTGTGTGTTAAAAGTAGTACAAACAAATTTATCCTTACCTGTACCAGCACAAAATTTAGAAGATGTGCTCTGTCTTTAAAACAAATCCCTCTTGAACACTAAGTACAGTTTTGTGGCACTGAACTGAGTTTTCTTCAAGTGTTTTTACAGCTGTGCTGCTTTTAGCTCCATTTTCCATGAATGACTCGGATGTAATCAAGGCCTGGAAACGTTAGCGATGATCTTCTGAACAGCAGATGATGACGTTTTGCTCAGTAGAGTTAGTTAAATGCAGCTTGTGCTCTGAGACTGTGCTGTTCCACAGGATGCGTCTGATTACCTCCTGAATGGATCTTCATGTTCACAGTGGGAATATGTTTGTTGCAGTTTGGCAAGATTCTCGTAGTTTCTGCTCTCTGGAAAACTTGTTCTCAGTCTCGAGGGTTTGCTTTTTGTCTTTAAGCTTTGACATTTAGTCTGACAATTTGTGCTGCAATAACAGATAAAAAAAGCAGTTTTTCCTGGACAGTCTTGTCTGTGAGCTCAGACGGTGGTTACAGACAGCAGTGGATTGTAGACTTTCTTCCCGTCTGCAGACCGGCTCCCGTGTGCCAGCAGCTCCTGTATAGTGATCCAGTTGTCCAGGATTCTGCGACTGCGCTTCTTCATGCTCCTGCGGTGGCACAGCTCCAAGATGGAGGTGGGTTCCTGCTGCTGCGTCTCCCCCTGCCCTCCGCCGCTGCCCTGCTCCTTCTCCCTCTCTCTGAGGCAGTCGAGCCGGCTCTGCATCATGAACTCCCGGCGGCGGCGCTGCTCTCGGGCCCTCAGCAGCTGCTGCTTGCGCTCCTCTTTGCTCCAGTAACGACCCATCTTCATTTCACTAACGGCATCGTCGTCGGTCGTCATACCGCTGCGTTCTTCTCGAATCTTCATGGCACGTGCCTTCAGGAGGCGATCCCTCACCGGCCGTTTGGCCACATAACGCGAGCCGTCACTGCGGATCTTGACCTTCCACTCCATCCTGGGGGACGCAGGCATCAGTGGAGGGGACAAGGGGAAAGAGACGGCACCTGCATGGTTCTGGAGAACGTCTTTACATGTGCTGCCCAAGCTCATTGGACTGGTGTTACCTCCCATCTCCATGGTGCTCTCTTTGGCAGCATTTCTGAGTCCCCCCAGGCACTCTGACGCTGAGGGGGACTGCAGCTGCATGCAGCTCAGGTAGCGTTGGGGGGGCTTGTCTTCGGTCTGGCGGCGGCATAGATAAGGGCTGTTTTCTGCACTGCGTCCACCAGCCCTCTCAGCTGACCCACCAGCTTTTGGGCTCCGTCTCACTCCTCCATCTGAGCCCCTCCTGGTTCCCACATCCCGGGACAGGGACCTCACTTTCATACTGGGGCTGGATGTCTTCGTCTCGGCTCCTCTTCTGTGGGGGTGCGGGGAGTAGGGTTGGTTTAGGTTTGCTTGTACCCCATCCCGTCGTTCGGCTCTGTTTCCTCTCTCTTTCTGCCTGGTGAAGGTTGGAGGCTGCATCCCTGCTGGAGGAAGAGACTCTCCACCTTCCAGGCTCTGTGTGGAGGGGGAAGGGTGCTGCTCACTAACCAGAGGTGTGCTCCTGCAACTTTCCCCCCCGGTGTTGTAGGCACTTGTGCTGTCCTTGTCAGAACGCTCCCTCTCAGGAAGCTCATTGATATCTGACAGAGCGTGATGAGAAGACTCCTCATCCACCAAAGTACCATTCATCTCCAGGCGTCCAGCTCCGACAGCTCCTGTAGCTGCTCCATTCTTGTCCTCTTGAGGCCAAACCTTCATGCAGCGCTCCCTCAGCTGCTGCATCTTCTGGGCCCTCAGGATGTTCCGACACTTGAACTCCAAGTGGCGCAGCTCCTCTTCAAGAAGAACGATCTCGTGCTGTGTCAGGCTCTCGTTCCTGTTCTCATCCAGTGGGACGCCCCCGTCCTCCTGTGCCACCCCCTGAGCATGACTGTTCTTCTCATAGAAGCACTTGATTTCCAGGAGCTCTTTATACCTCTCACACTCTTCCTCAGTGAGCCCAGGCATCATCATCCTCACGGACTCGGCCATGTATGTCCTCTCCAGTCGCTCCATCTGTTCCAGGCCTCCTGCATTAAAACACTCCAGTCCGAGGAGGGAGTCCATGCTGAACTGGAGGTCCTGGGACTGCAGCAGAGGCGGAGTGTCCCCTCTGCTGGACAGAAACTTGCGCATGCTGCCTGGCGTGTTGGTTGTGTTGGTGTTGGAGGCACTGGTGTGGTCGTCTCCCAGAAGGTCGTGTTCTGAGGACTCCTCGTAGCGAGTGCTTTCATCTGTGCGGCCAACACCGCTGTCCAACTCCTGGCTGTTGCTCAGAACTGTCTGGAGCAAGTCGGGTGAGTCTCTGTTCAGTGAGTGAGAGTGGTTTGACAGCACACCTCCCACCGAAGGGCTGCTTTGTCCAACAGCTGGAACAGAGGTGCTGGTCCTTACTCTGGGACTGCTGCTCAGGTGAATGGCATTGTCCAGGGACTCCAGGTCCAGATCATCAGGATCCAGTTGGTTGTCATTCTGGCACGTTGAAGGTATCGGGCACAGGTAGGTGAGTTTAGTTCATCGCATTACAGCAGAGGAGATCAATGTTGAGGAAGAGAGAAGAAAAAACTGTGTTAGGATTTGATACAATTTAACAATTAACAATAAATGTAATAAAACAGGTTTGATTGGTTCATTTCAGATGCTAACCCTAATCCAGATCATTGGCTCAGTGGTTAGCACTGTTGCCTCACAGCAAGAAGGTCCTGGGTTTAATCCCCAGTTGGGCCTGGGGTCTTTCTGTGTGGCATTTGCATGTTCTCTCCGTGCATGCGTGGCTTTTCTCCAGGTACTCCGGTTTCCTCCCACAGACCAAAAACATGCATGTTAGGCTGATTGGTAACTCTAAATTGTTTCTAGGTGTGAGTGAGAGAGTGAATGGTTGTTTGTCTCGTTTGTCTCTATGTGGCCCTGTGATGGACTTGCGACCCGTCCAGGGTGTACCCCGCCCCTCGCACAGTGATTGCTGGACATGGGCACCAGCGACCCCCGTGACCCAAAATGGAATAAGCGGGTAAAGATAATGGATGGATGGATGGATGTATTTATAAACTTGTGCTTTAAACCAAAGCCTTTCTTGAAGCAAGTGAAAGAGGTCACCTTTGACCTTGAGCTGCAAAAACAAAATAAGTTAAAGAGAAAGGTTTGTTAGCTCAATCATCCAGGTAGATCACAACAAAAATGGTTAAATCATGTCATCTGCACCAGTTTCTGTAAGTGAAGAAATGTTTCGTCCCCCATCCAGAGGACTTCCTCAGTCTACGGCCTGTCAACCTGATCTGTCCCATAGGTAGACTTCACTGCTGTGAAAAAAGTTCAAGCCAACCTCCTGTTGGAATCTCAGAAGTAGGCTTTATCACGTGCAAAACACACTGTAGCAATTACGAAGGTGAGATGGAGGAAGAAAGGTGACGCAAGGGTCAGGGGTCATAGTTAGAGAGTGCAGCTTCATGCTACAACACCCATCAATCATTATATACAACAATCAACTGTTTTAGGCCAGATGGTCACCTTGCTACTCACAGAAACAGCCTGAGGACAACCAAGGCTAAAGTGGTTCAGAAAAAGGGTTAGCCTTGTTTGTGTTCAGGCTGTTTCTGTGAGTAGCAAGTTGGCCATATGTCCTAAAACATTTGGTTGTTGCTCATGATGAATGATTGTTTTGGATGGGTGTGTTTTGCACGTGTTAAAAGTCTACTTCTGAGATTCCAACAGGAGGTTGGCTTGAAACACAGCGGTGAAGGATACCTATGGGACAGAACTGGTTGGCAGGCTGTAGACTGAGGAAGTCAGGATGGGGTACGAAACGTTTCTCACTTAAAGAAACAGGTCCAGATGACACAATTTGACCTTTTTTGTTGTATTCAAAAAGGTTCAAGACAAAAACATCTGGACTTTATTTTGTAACAGAAGACCTTTTGCTTCTCATCCGAGGAGCTTTCTCAAATCAAAGAACAGAGTGTGGGGTTCGAGTTATAAAGCTGAAGTAAGCTAGTTACATATACACATTGACCTATCACTCCTCACAATAGAGGATTTGGATCTTTGCTAGTTTGACTCACAGAGGAGCCGTTCTGGTGACATGGATGAAATTCCTGATAGGTGTGAAACTGGGTATCAGACCTAAAGCTGCATTATAAATACGTTTTTGAAAGTTTAAATCTGAGACCTCCTCCTCTGTTTTCTCTTGTTTTACATAAATAAATCCCCCCACCACCCGCCCCCAAACCACCTGTCTTCTCAGAGTCAGAGTCAGAGTCAGAGTCAGAGTTTCTTTATTGTCATTCGCACCTCATGTGGTACATGTGGTGGAGCGAAATTATGTACACAGGGTCCCAGTTACATCCAACAATAAAATGTATAAGAAAAACAGTAATAACATCTAAGATATGAACTAAGAAAAACATCAACTAAATATACACTAAGCACTCATAACATAAAACATTGAACATCACCACAAACATGAACATGAGTCTGTGAGCAGATGTGCACGCATGAACACAACAACATTGAAACAGATCAGCAGCAACATGAAACAGATCAGCCAAAACGTGAATATTTAGGTCTTCAAATGAGTGTCCCTTATTCTTGAGGTGTAGGTGAACTGCTGAGTCTTGTCCCTTAGTAGAAAGTGTGCATAAATATACCTGTACATGTCTTCCTGCATGCATGGCTTTTCTCTGGGTGCTGACTGATAGGCTAACTCTAAATTGTCCCTAAGTGTAAGTGAGCATGAATTATTAACCTTTATTTAATCAGGCAAATCCCACTGAGATCACAGATCTATTTTTGCAAGGGAGGCCTGGACCTGAAGGCAGCCTGACATGCATGTTTTTAGTCTGTGGGAGGAAACCAGAGTACCCGGAGAAAACCCACGCATGCACGAAGAGAACATGCAAACTCCACACAGAAAGACCCCAGGTTTAACTGGGGATTGAACCCAGGACCTTCTTGCTGTGAGGCAACAGCGCTAACCACTGAGCCGTCGTGCTGATTGAATGATTGTTTGTCTCTGTGGGACAGAACACCGGCTCAGATTCAATCCAGTCCAGTAGAATTTGTTGAAAAGTGCTTCAGATTAAAAACACTAAAGGCACTTTGTAAAACTACAAAAGGCAATCTGGCAGAGGAAAATTTCTATCAGTCTTTGCATGCAAAGTAGTGTTAAGTAGTTAATGAATATTTTTATGGTTGTCATAATTAGTTCATTGCAGTTTGACTTCTTATAAGAAGGTTTTACATATTAAAGAGCTTTAATTGCGAAATCTGTTTATATTATCAGCTTGAATAAAACTTTGAGCAAGCGCACAGATATTTCCAGACGTAGCCTCGTCCCGCTTCTGTCTGTGTATTTTTCTGATGAGCTTGCAGAGAGGACATGGAGAAGGGATGGATGTTAATTCAAGAGGAAAAGAAAGAACTTTCTGGGAAACTTCAGAAATAATTCACTGAAAGACTGAGTGAATCCTGAGCATCACATGTTTTCATCTGATTGATTCTAAGAACTCTTATTACAGAAATAACTTTAAATGGTAAGAATTGTAAGAATAATAATTATTAAAACTTGCTCCTCTCTGTCACCAGATGGAGCCAAGGCTCCGTCTGACTTTTACCTTTTCTGAACCCTGAAATTGAATTTGTTTTGTACTGCTCAATTGTCTAAATCATAAATATATATTTAGTAAGTATTTACTCAGAACTGTAGGATAAAATTCCAATTAAAAAAATAAAGCATTTACTAATTTATATTTTACAAAAAAGGACAGTTTTTTCTTTCTGTTTTCAGATAAAATTTATTTAAAATCTATCAAATATAATGAAAACACTGAAGCAACTCCCCCCCCCCCCCCCCCATCTTCTACTTCTTTTCAGATTCTGCCTAATTGGTGTGATTTATATGCAGACTACCAGGAGAGGTTTGATTATCTTTAAGTTGATTCTTTGTCTTTGATAAATCCTCTCCCTTCTTCATCTTTCCTCCCCCTCTAAGACAACAGATCAGGCTTTAATCTCAGTTTGTGCCTTTCCCCTTGGATGGTTCTCCGTGCTCCCCTCCCAGTCTCCTCAGCTTGAATCTTAATGTGGAACAATACCCTGACATTATAAATCTTACTTCTCGTGTTCATATATTTAAACACGAGGACGTGGTTAGAAAGAGAAATGGTTATTTGTGCTCAGATGTGAGAGTCTTTGACCTCCTGTTTTAATGAGCACCTTTAAAATCTGCACTGCAGCTCAGAGAGAATACAGATTTTTCCTTTCTCACATAAACTCTGCCTTTCCCCCTGCAGCACATTTCTGTAATGATACGCACTGAAAAATCTATTCCAGGGGGTCAAAGTGTGTGAAGCAGTTTGATTATAAGGAACTTGGAAAGGATGGTTTAAGGTGCTTTAATGTCCGTCATGACTGACCTTGAGAGAAATAAGTGGTTTCACATCAGTTCTGTGGTTAAAGAGGAGGACCAGCCTTATGAGCTGACAGCTGGTTGGATGCTGGTCGTCCACTTCAGGGAAGTGCCCCTCAACACTGAAGAGGTGGAGGGGTGTGACCACTTCGCTATAGCGCAGCGGTTAGTGACATTGCTTTGCATGCGGGGAATAGGGTTTGAGCCTCAATGAAAGGATGGTATTTTTGTATTCTACTCAAAACATTTAGGCTTTTTGTGGACGACAACAGTTATATTGTATAATGTTTAAAAAGATCTGTCATAGTCCGTGTCTTTTCAGTTATTTCTCCTTCTGGTTATATTATTCTGTTCCTTGTTTTGTATCATCTTATATTTTACTAGCATGGAAGATTTTTTATTTAGCTTGGAGAGATAGCCTGCTTACATATAAGAAAGCGCTCTGTAAAGCTAGAACTGTATATTATTCGTCTTCAATAAATGAGGATAAAAATAACCCTAGGTTTCTGTTCAGTACTATAGCTAGACTAATTAAAAGTCCCATCTCTGTTGATTCATGTATCCCTACTAGGGGTTGAACGAGTATATAATTTTTGAACTCGACATTAACATAATAAACCCCGAGTAGAACTCGAGTATTTGATGACGTCATAGATCTCAAGAAACAAAAATAAATAAATAAATAAAACCGCAAAAAACTGTAATTATTTACAAAAATAAAAGACCAACAAAACATTGGGAGCGTATATTATGCTCCTACCATTTATCATACTGCAAATAAGTCACAGGAAAAACTAAACCATTAGTTATTATTATTAAACTGCAAACGTGAAGAAACGCAGCACGTCAAAAATGAAACTTAAACCGAAACTGGTTCTGGTTCGGTGGATTGGACCCGGTGATACACCATACTCTGTGACCTGCAACAGTACAACACCACCCCCTACGGTCATACGTGGTCACATAATATGACGTCACTACGGATACCCGACTTTACATTTTTAACATCGATAGATGTCCTAGCAATCGATGTGTAGATTACTCGAGTACTCTGTTAATGCCCTAATCCCTACAGCTATAAGCAGTGATGACTTCATGAGATTCTTTATAAATAAAATTATTTCTAATAGTCCAAAATTCAAACCATTGTTTCTACTATTGCCTATGATTCCCTGTCAGATGAGGCAGCTTTAGAGATATTAATAGAACCTGATTTATGTTTGGACTGTTTTTGTCCTGTTGAGCTCTCTGAATTTTCAAAAATATAGCTTCTTCTAAACCATCCACACATCTGCTAGATCCCATCCCAACCAGACGATTTAAAGAGGTATTTCCCTTAATTAATACCCACATTTTGGGTCTGCGTAATTTGTCTCTAATGAGTGGTTACGTACCACAGTGCTTTAAGGTTGCTGTAATTAAACAATTAAACCTTAGAATAGAAGAATGTTACAAAGTCAAGATTCAAGGCATCTACTGGCTTCTTTCCTCAGATAGATAACTTTTACTAATTGGCTTTGAATGTTTTTATACAGTGTCCTGAGACAACTTCTGTTGTCTCTCTCCCTGACCATCTGAGACATTCCACCCCCACTTCAGAACCTGGGACAGTTTAAAGTTTGTTTTCGGCATCTCTAATTCTGGAAAGTGTCAAAAGAGACTTTTATGGTTTGCAAGACAACTGAAGATCCAAGAAATCTGAATAATATTGGAACACCCTTTCTGTGAACCCCAAAAATGGACGTTTGAGTTAACACAGATCACCCAGGATGTCCTGGTATCACCTTGTACCAGTCTATCCCACCAACGATCATAAATAACAGAAAGCCTCGTCTCTGTTCAAAGGAATTCCAGCTTTGACACTTGGGTCCCCTTCCTGCATGCAGAAAACGGACAGGCTTTTTATTCACATTCTAGTAGAATTAATACTGTTTTTCTGTAATGAAAGAATTGTTTACTGGGAATAACTAAATAACTGCCTTGTTGTTTCTCCTATAGCTGACAAGAACCCGTGTAGCCCAAAAGTTTACAAACTTGTTTTCTGTTTATAAGGTTAACAAAGTGTTTGTATTGGTTTTAACCTAATTTAAAGTTGATAAGTGTCTTAAATGGTTTTATTTGATGACTTTTTCAACAGAGCAGATTAAAATAATACTTGATTTAGTTGATAAAAGTTCAGCCCTTCTATTTTGATTGGTTCAAATCGACCACCTCTTTCAAATCAGATGTGTGGTCAGTTGTTTACAAGAGAGGAAGACCTCTCAGAGTAGAGAGAAGAAGAAGAGCAATGATGAAGAAGTGATGAAGACCTCCAGAGGAGGATACGGAATAAGCTTTTAAGATACAACCTACAGAAGACTTCCAAGGAGAAAATTAGCTTCAACTTTGGGCAAAGTTTGATCGAATCCTCTTCAGCGATCCAAACACCTGCAGTTTTCATCAAAGAGTTAACAACAGCTGTCCAGAACTCCAGGAGACGCTCCGGCTGACCATTCGAGCCAGTGACCAAACTCATCGCCTTGATGTCAGGGATGTGAAGGAATTTCAATCTTTACATCACAAGACCATCGGAGCATAAAGAGTGTAATATCTGGTTTCTTCTGGCAGCCTTCGAATACGACTTCTGTTAGGAACAGCTGATTTGATACTCTGACGGTTGACTCTGGTGTCCAAGAATTTAGATTTTAACCAAATTAGTATTAACTCAGTTCAGTAATTATTTTTCCTTAAATTTCAGACAAAATTTTAACTATTGAACGATAAAACGTATTTCTTTTAGTTAAATTTGCATGATTAATCTGCCCTGCTGAAATCTCAAAATTGTTCTACGTTGCATCTTGTTTCTAGTTTGGTTAAGCACATAGAATAATTTCATTTATCTGTTACTTCCTGCTAACAAGCTAATTTTAAAGGTCACGTTAATTTCCATAAAACAGTTGTGAACAAAGCCTTCATTTAAATGTCAGAAATAATTTCCAACAGTTGTTTTTATCATATATAGTCAAATAAACATCACAAAATTGTATTAAAACGTGTGTGTTTTACTTATGACATCTGAATCCTTCATATAAAAGAACTCACGGTGTAAAAAGGGTAATTCGGGGTAATTAAACGTCTGAATTGATGTTCAGACCTTCAGAATTTCTCTCAGAGCTGAGAGTGGTGCCCCTTCAAAATAAAATTCATAACGAATTTTAAATATCCTTAACCCTTACCACTACACCAGTTTCAATCAGTTATCTCTAACACCAGTTCTTATTTATTGATCATCCCAGATTTTTCACCCTCTGACTCTTATCACCTCCTCACCGTCGACTCATTGTCCTGGTTCCCTACCAAATATTTTGGTCCTCTCATGCTTTGTGCAAATGACTGAATGCTTTGTTACATAGTGTTCAGTTAAACTAGTCATTAACTTATCAGTCCATTCTGATTAAACTGTTTCTCCAATCTGAGGTCTTCCCAACATCTATCTACAGCAGGTAAGCTGTTATTTAATTATATCCACTGAACTCCACTTAAAAAAAGAACTATTGCTTTAAAGCCATCTTCAGTCTCTTGTGTTTGAGACAAAGCACAGCACCACATCATTTTCATTTATTTGTCACACTTTCTGCTGTACATGCCCCTCCCTGGTCATTTGTTTTTGCCATCTTGCGACTAAAGGTTACGTCTAAATAGGTGAGCCAGGATCTCGCTTCCTTCACTGAGATAAATGGAGCACAATGCCTTTTTTAGGTCAGCATTCAAAATGAGTCTCGCTGCACTTTCCCTGAAGACCACCTACCCAATTTCCTCACCTCTATCTCAGGCCTTGCGAGGAGCAGTGAGATATTAGTGCTGTCCTCTCTGGTGAGAATAGCTACCGCCTCCTCTCTGTTCTGGATGTCCACGCCATTTATCTGACAGGGAAAAGAAGAACATGAACGTATGAGCCAGTAATGTAAAATACTTTATTTCAAGAAGAGATCCGATTACACTGCACACTCCAGAAAAAAACTCCTAAACAGCCTGGATGATATTCAGGATGAGTTTTAATGTTTCATCTTTGGAATCGTGCTGAAAATGAACTGAACCTCTGTTAAGGCTCAGGTCTTCTCAGATGTTCAGATTTAAGATCAGTGCTAGTAGAAACAACAGCAGCACAGAAAACCAGTTTGTCCTCTGGGTACCTGTAATATTCTGTCTCCCTTACGGATACGACCATCCATTGCAGCAATACTGTTTGGGTTCACCTAAAAAGGTAAAACGATATGTTTAAAAGTATACAATACATGTATGTATTTTTTTATATTTATAGAACTGCTGCGTTTATGGTACCGTCTTCACCTCTCCTACGTATATCCCCAGGTCCTCCTCCTCATCAGTTCTGTAACAGACCGTCAGGCCCAGTTTGTCCTGCTGACGGGACTTGTACAGCTCCACCTCCTGTGGAGACCAGAGGTGGTGGTTTTCAGGCGGAGAACTGTCTGCAGCATGACTTTTACATGTGAGTGACTCACCTCGTATTCCAGCTCGTCGTGCCGGTCCACTTCATGCTGAGTGATGTCTAAGTAATCAGTGGGGTCATAGTACACAGGTTCTGTGAAGCTGAGGACGAGAGCATTCAAGAAACTTCAAACATTATGACGACACAGCGTCTGTGAAGGGATGGACTGGGAAGAAGATTCTCCTCCCATTGCAAATGAGGACATATCCTGTCGAGCTAAGATGAAAAGATGATGCCTAAACCACAAAGTTTCTTTTTCTTATAATGTTTTTTTTTTTTAACGATATTTACGTGTTTGCTGATCCTGTCCTCCATTAAGAAACTGTAGTATGTTTTATTCTGACATCTGTGTTGATTGATTAGACATGGTAAGAAGTAAAAGTCTTTATCAATGGTCATGCTGGGTGAATTTGTCTTGTACTTTCTTTGTTTTCCTCACAAGTGTTAAAAGTGTCAAAGTGGTTAAATAAGTGTTAGATTATAAGAAAAATGTGTGTTTGATATGGCAACTAAATCTACAGTAGTTTATGTGAATTAATTTGTCTTTTACAAAATGTTTCATTTTGCAAACGGTCTGGCATAATTTGTTGACTTTAGTATTTTTAAAAATAAATTGAGCGCTGTTTTTAAAATTGTGCTCATGTAAATATAATTCATAATAAACTGTAAAATTGCTGAGAGTATTCAGGGTCTTTGGCAGCAGCCATGATGGAACAATATGACCTGCTAACTGATGAAATCTCAAATGACTCCACATCTGCTGAGTTACTGGTTGCCGTGGTGATTCCCGCCTTGTTCAGGCAGCATACACAGTACGGCTGTGCTTGAACTGTTTCGTCACTCATTTACATCATGAATCGGGCAAGTTGTAGCAGTATTCAGTATTTAAACTACAGTAAAAGTAGTGTACACTGTACACCATATTGGTGGAAACGGACCATAATGCATTGCAGCCTGAGCTGATACAACACGCTCATGCTAACATCTGCAACTCCTTGTGATTATCTGGCTTAATGAAAATGTATAATTATATACATATATCTCAAATATTATAAGTGTTTTGTGCCCTTCTCTGTCTGAGCTGTGAAGCTAGAAAAATAAATATAAAATAGTGATACTGATACTAGGCCCATATTTAAAATGCTTATTGTTAAGGCTAACATTAAAGTTTAAATATGTTACAGATAGGTTATAAATCACCACTTAAAGAATCTGCTTTTCAGTGGTAATGCTGTGGCTCACTTTTTAATAATTTGCACAAGTAACTACAGCTGTACATAATAATCTATAGGGGATAGTGACCACAGTGTGAGGGAGTGAATGTCTTAAACAGCCTGTGGCAGTCTGACAGAAACACAAACTAGAAAATGAGCTTCAAACAGTTACAGTTGTGCAAAAACTATGAATCATATTGAACAAACTTTTGATTTGTGAGTAGCAAAATCTTCTGGTGGCCATACTTAGAATTTTTTTGGTATAAATTTGCAACTTAAAACTGTACTATATATTTCACCAAAAGTGGCCTATTCGTCACAGAGTTGCATGTTTTGACAAACTTTTTGTTGGAGCTTTTACTACAAACTGAAAACTGTGACAGAAACAAAAGGATGAACTTGTCAAATAGTTATAAAAATATGTGACACCCTTAATAATATGATTATAATCTGACCAATTCCGAGTTCAAATGTGTGAGCAGATGGTCTGATGCAGCAGATGAGTTCTGCTCTGACGACTCGCTGCAGAAACCTGTACGACTGTTTCCACTCACATGTCACTGAACAGATATGGCTCCAGCAGTGGGGGTAGTGGAGGTGATGGAGGGGGGTCAGGTGGGGATTGAGCTCCACAGGGATGCTGCCCACTCCTGCCCAGAGTCAGCATATGCTGGAAGCTGATGTCTGTTTGGGTGCAGCTGTCCACACAGTCGGCCATGCCCATGGTTACCGACACTTGGCCTCCAGGAGCTCCAGCCGGGACCGCCCGTCTGCGGACCCCCCGCCTCAGTATGTTGGACAGCATGGGGTCCCGTATGTCCAGGGTGGGATCCCCCGAAAGGCGAGACAACTCCTTCCTATTTACCTAGAATGAAAAAATAGAGAAATGTTCCATAAATTCAGACCAGACCAGTAGAGTTTGTACACAGCAGTAACCAGAGGAACCGTACGGCTGCACACACCTAAAGTAAAAACAGACCTTGTTAGTAGATGAATGCAAAAAAACATATTTCAAAACCTTAACCCTCTATGGCAGGGTTATTCAACTGGTGGCTCACGGGCCAAATCAGGTCACCTGGTGGGCTCACAAATCAGGATCTTTTTTTTTTTTTTACCAGCTGTGGCATTGTTAAAAAAACAGCAACATTTATTTTACTGTACGTAGCCTGTTTTGTGTATGTTACTGATATGTATTTAAATAAAAGTTTAAAAAATATTTCTGTGTAAGGTAAATATCGTTACAAGCTTGGGGAGTTCCTCGTGAGTCATGTGACTCATGTCACTCTGGCTGCAGAGCAGCAGTTTAAATTTATTTATAAAGCACATTTAAAAACAGCCGCTGTTACCAAAGTGCTTCACAATAAAAATCAATGGCAGTAATTTAATGAACATGTACTGTACTGTAGTATTTTACCAGTACATATTTTGCTGTGGTTGACTGCTGGTCACATGACCTCAGGTAGGGATTGTGTTCGTTTTTTTATATTTTTGGATATGTAGGTGTTTAGCACTGTGCTGTCCTGTGATTACTGGTAGTCTGTTCTTCTTAGACTAGTTCTTGTGTTCAGTCAGTAGGTTGTAAGTGACCGTATTTAATAGCGTAACCATGAGTCGGAAAGAGTGTTTTCATGAAGACATGAGGATCAGCAGCCTGTGTGTTGAAAATCAAACTGAAGTCTATAAATGCCATCTGGTAGTATGTTCTTGTACTACAACAGTAGCTGCACATCGTATCAAGAGTTGTGTATTGTTACTGATAATAAAATGTGGATGCCTGCAGCTTATGCACAAGCGTTTATTTTACGTGTAGTGTGCACGGCTTATAGCCTGGTGCACTTTGTAGATGGGAAATTACTGTAATTTCTGTCCTTTCAGCCTACTGAGCTGTTCAAATCACTGCAGCTTCTACCAACACAAAGTGGCCAGCTTTCACACAAACTAAACATTTTCAACCCAACTAATTGAGGTTTCTTCATGTCTGACACATGCAGTGTGTCAGTGAGAGGACTTACTGAACCAGATCTTTGCTGTTTGATTCAGTATCTGACCTTGGCTGCCTGCGACATGTTTCCCACCCGGCTTCATGCTCCCTTTCTCTCCCTCGTCTCTCGTCTTCTTCCAGTAATTGCATGTCAAATCAAAGTTCCCTGAGCAGCCAAGCACAAACACTTCCCTGCCATTTTTTCAACTCCTAATTCATTTTATTTTCTTTATTCAGCTTCATCTCCACCCCTTCATTTGATCTCTTCTCCCTCTTTAAATCTCTCTTTCTGCCTCCATTTTCTCACCCCACCCTGCCTCTTCCCTCTCCTCTTCCTCCACATTCTGGACTTGTCTTGCCGTGCTGCCTCAGCAGATCTGTCTGCTCCGTCCCCTCCCTGGAGGAACCCCCTCGGCCTCCTCTGTATCCATCTATTTCAGCCGCTCCGTCTCAGTGTGTGCTTGTCCTTCCTCGCACTAATGTCCCTCCATAAATCTTGCTGTCTGTCTTAATGAGATTCTCCTCCACAAATAAGATGCTTCCTCCTTACATGGCAGTTTGGTGATGAAGAAACAAACTCTCTGTTGTCCTGCGATGTGCTTTATTTCTACTCCAACTCTGGTTTCATCCTAACAGGAGGTTCTTCATGCTTTAGTGGTCTGCAGCTTCCAGCATCAGCAAGAGAGGCTATTAGGAGACAGCTCTGATGTGGTGAGTGACAGGTATGAATTCTGATAGAAGGAAAGTGTGTGTGTGTGTGGGGGGGGGGGGGGGGGGTCTCATTCATTATCAATGAGAGGTGCTGAGGCTGCTTTGAGGATGACTTCATGGAGGGTAATGGATGTTCTGTGACTTCCTGTTATCTGTTATCTCTGAGTTAGTAGGTCATTTCCCACATCTTCTATTCATAAGCTACACCAGTTCTGCAAATACCGAACAGTCGGGTCCCAGCCGGTGTATAAAATTTAAATATGTTTAAAAGTGGAATTAAAATTCATTGAAAACAAAACAACAGAAACTACTCCAGAATTCACAGTAGATGGTGGTGGAGGCGAGGGTGGGAGAGATGGGGCTGGAGATGAAAGGGATGCAGAGCTGAAAGTGGGAAGAGAGAAAACGAAGGAGGAGATGCATCGAAGGAAGGAGGGAGGATGGGGGAGCAAGAGGGTGAGGGTGGGGGAGAAAAGAGCCAAACAAGCTTTCGAGGAAGTGCTGCTGAATGGAAATACTGCGTGAGTGTCTCAACACAATATAAATCTGCTGGAAAATAATCACGAGGAAGCTGCATAATTATGGCTTTTCTCAGACTGTTCTTCAAGCTGATCTCATGGGCGGTCCGACAGGCTGAGATGAAAGAGATGAAACACAGTAAACAAAACAAACACAAACAACAACATGTTCCTATGATCCACCCAGCACCAGAGTTTGCCCCAAGCGTTCATTTATGATTTTTTTAAGTAATCACCTGCTGCCAAAAGGCAAAAGACTGGAAATCATGTTTTTGCCTGTTTGTGTTTGTCTGTTAGCAAAATATCTTGTGAACCACTGTAGAAAGTCTGACCATTGTTTCAGAAAGTCATCATTAGATGTACATCTATGACTGATTACTGTCTGGAATCAATCCAAGTCAATATGGCCACCACAGCAAATCCCTAAT